>NC_138769.1:320497785-320756180 GCF_965119305.1 Pelophylax lessonae
CTTTTTCTCTGTTAACAAAGTGAAAAAGTAGAAGTGCTCTGGTAGGCCACACAGACTGCATCTGTCAACAAACGTAACATTTTCTAAGCTCCTACAGGCCTGAATGAAAACCAGGCTTGGAAAGTAGCAGGGGGTGAAGATGCAAAGTCTTTTTGCACATTATAACACAGCAAGACAGCTTTCTTTGTGACTCAGTTAACATACGTGTGTTCCACCCAAATTCTGCAGCATCACGAATTGTGTTCTCATTAAGTCAGGCGGTGCAAGACGGACAGTCATTTTACAAGCAGGGTCAGGACAGGTGTTGGCTGCAACAGCTAAGTAAAAATAGACACCCCAAACTAGGTCCCATGAAATTATGCTACTGCCTAGCAAAAATATTGGTATTCATGGAACTCAATATTTTTACTTGCTTTTTGCAAAGGAAAACAAAAAGGTTTGGATTGAATTTAACTTGGTAAAGCAAGTTAACAGTTTTAGTCTTTTCCTGCTGTTAAAAAGTTGGTGTCTAGGATCTGACACTGAGGTGTACGCTCTGTACCTTCTACCACAATGAGGTACAGGATATACCTACCACAATGAAGAGGTAGTCCAGCCTACACAAAAATAAGTGGCACCCCCCGCTCTAGATCCCTTTTCAGCTATAAAATGCTGAAGTGATGCCTAAACCCATTCACACCTAATGCTGTGAATAAAGCATGTGACAGCATTATCCATGCCATTGCTATAGTTCATTTAGGTTCACAATATAGGCAGGCGCAGGACTGCATGTAATCACACCTTTTTACATAAAAACACTGCTGTAGTAAACATATAGGAGTGTCATTAGGGGGCACCCCCCCCTATTCACTGGAAACCACAGTGCATTGTCCCATGCTGGGAGCCACATAGGCATTTGCCACTTCCCTGCCAATGTGAAGGCAGAGGGACCTTGCCTGCATCTTCCATAAGTACATCAGCCCATTAAAATGAACATGCTGCTGTGCCCAAAGCAGGGAAACCACACTATAGTGTTAACCTAGCACAGCGATGTTAAACCTTGGAACCCCACAGATGTTTTAGCACTACATTTCCCATGATGCTCATGCACTCTGCAGTATTCCGCATCACAGCAAGTGTAGTTCCAAAACATCTAGGGTGTCAAGGTTTGCCATCAGTAACCTAGCCTAACTTTGATAGCAGAAATCTGTACTACATACAGGACTGTATGTAGTGCCATTACACATTTTAAACATAAACCCAAGAATAAATTGGGATTTATGTACATTCTTGTCTACGTATATCAAAGTATTTTTAGAGATGTTTAAAGATATAACTAGATAGTCAACAAGGAAAATAAAAAGATGGTCCAAGTGTGTGTTCACATGTGTATTTTAGAAGTCATTTTCATGTACTACTATCTGAACTACCCAGTTGAACTTGCCAGTCATTTTCCCCTTGTTTGAACCCAATCACAAAGTACATGATCTGATTGATCTGTGGTTGCATGGCCAGTTTTCATCCCCTGGCTAGCCATTCAATAAGTGACAGTGTGCAGATACATGGCATGCCTGTCTTGCCTAGTTTGTACAGACACCATGGCCCCTGACAAATTACAGCCTCAGGCTGATCAGACTATGGAATGCAGGCACACTGTCCTGTCTGCAGTGGCCTGTAAACCATAACTCCATCAGGAAAGTTGCATGGTCACAAGACAGAATTATAGTATGGATGCAACGATTTAGCAGCTGAAAATAGGGTTATCGGCGTTTTGCCAATAGAAAAAAAAAAGTGCTGATATTGGCATGCTGCATCCCTTTGACTGCAATGCAAAATTCGCCAGCCACACTAACAAAAAAAAAAAAAAAAAAAAAAAAGTCAGTTTCAGACAAGTGCATCCCGAAGTTTGTTTCAGTACCAGAGTTTCCCTTTGCTGCACCAGTACTTTAAAAGTCATCATTTAAGAAAACTACAACCCAAGCTTGTTTGGCTGTACTTTGCTGATTTCTCAGCTCTTAGAGCTTTTCTTGAGCAGAGGTCTTTGAGCCGGCAGGGGACCAATGCTGCATCTTACCTAGGCAAGTAGGATTAAATACATTTTAAAAAAAAAAAGCATAAATTCCCCCAAACTTTTTAAAACTAAGCAAAAACAGTTATGGTGCCTGCATAGTTATTAACCGAGTGTATAAATACGTTTTTAAACAAATTTCCTCAAATTGGTCTTCTAAAAAAGTGCTATAATTCCTGCATACCATAAAGTGGGGACACAGAGGCATAAAAACCATGTCTAGAATACCTTAAGATAACCAGGGGCTGACATCTGGAAATGCTAGGTGCCTTGATCAACTGCACAGTAAGAGTCCAATCTCACGCCATGCCAATCTGTTAAGTGTTAAAGAAGAACTTCACCCAAAAAAGGGGAAGTCCTGCTTGTTTGCATCTCTCCCCCCCCCATCCACTGCCACATTTGTCAGTCACTTTTTTGTGGGGGGCATGTACCTGTTTTTGACCTCCAAGTTGCTTTGCAGTAAGACAAAAAATATCTGTTAACACAGCACATGGCACAATAGTGTTACAATGCAGGTGTATTGTGACGCTATCCCAACCCATGTGCAAGGTATGTTACTGAATGTTGTTTTTAATACTGAACAAGCACTTACTGACCATGAGCAAGTATACAGCGCAGGAGTGACAAAAACAAAACATTTTTTACATAGATGGTGACTCTGCATCCAAGGTAGATTAGACAAAGGATCTACACTACAGCATGACCGAGACCAGGAGTTACATTACCTATTCCACACCCCCTACAAAATGACAGATCTAGAAAAGGAGGAAGCAAACAGTTACTGTATGAAATAGACATGATAGCCACTTTACATGAGAACCAGTGGCTACTGCAGATGGTTCAGTTGTTTATGCCCTGTAGCCAAGCTATGGGATTATTTACATCATGCAGCGATACCTGGCTAGAACCCTACCTACCATGCCGTTATGAATGCAGGAATAGATAGCTTGATAGCAAGTGTATCTTAGAAAAGGGCAGTAAAAAGGCTTTTAGCCCTGGTTCACACAACATGCTGCACCACATTCTTGTACAATTCACATGTATGCTTTTAAATGGGGGGGGGGGGGGATAATGTCCAGCATTGGTTTAAATAGCCAGTGTGAGGGCACCCTAAAATACACACACACACACACACACACACACACACACACACTTTGGCTACAAAAACTCAAACAAGCAATCTAAGAGACATTGACCATTGTTAGAATCTAAATTCTAGATTACAGCCATGGCTTACAGAAATCTGTCTAGCATTAGGCAACTAGATTGTCTTCCTGTCAAGGCATGTGTGATCACATGCACCAGAAATGTGTATATTTAGCCTCAGAAATCCTGGCTAGAGATTTTTGTACTTTCTGTTAAACCCATTTTTTTGACAGTCCACAACTAACAATTGTAGAGAACATCTCCTATAAAACAGCATGCTTTGGTTATGCATCACACATTACCTAGGGTCTCATCAAAAACCAAAGAGCGTGCCTCAGTGGACTCCAAAAATCCCACTTTCCATCATACACCTCAGGACATGTGGGGGGGGGGGGGGGGGGGGGCGGTTTAAAAAAAAAAAAAAAAAAGGTCAAATTTATGAAGACTGAGGGGTGGTAGAAACAACTGCTAATAGACTCAACATGAACCCAAATTGGGGGCTTGACTGCATCTCAAGGCTTTTAAAGACAAACCCCTATAGTTGTTACCAGAGAAGGCCAAATCTCCCCACCCAAGAGACAGAAGACAGGCCTGGGGGCCACCACCTAATGTCTAAGGGCCAAAAAAAAGAAAAGAATTATATACATACAATTCACATAACCAAGGAGGATTGTATCAGCTTACAAGGGAAAAGCCCAAACCATAGGCCACAAGCATGAACGCTTGCCAACGTAATACAACCAAAAGTGCACAAAAAACAAAATACATTTTGCCTACTGGTAAAAAAGGTTCACAACCTGAATCATGGTCAACAGGAAGAAAAGAACCTGTAAAACTAGAACCAGACAGGTTCTAAAAAACATCCTGGTAAAAAAGGAAGACCTAGGGTAGAAGAGGCCCAAAGCCTCAACTGATCCCATAAGGATAGTTTTTCTCTGACTTCCATGCAATGCCAGCTTCACACACTCCTGCACAAAACTCACTACTTTTAGTCAGTTCTCATACCACTGAACTTAAATTTTAAATTGTGTAAGGCAGACCACCACAAGCAATGCATCTGCATTGTAGCTTAGCATTATCAATGTTGATGGCTTGACAAATTCTGCAGATGCATTTCCTGGTATGTTGACAGTATTTAAATTAACTGGCTGGTTTACATAGTATCAATAGGGTCTGGGTTTACCAAAGCTTGGAGGCCACAAATCAATACCATTCAGCCACAACAAATGTCATGGCTGAAAAGGTCTTGTGCCACAAGCAAACAGACAATACATACTAGAAGGTTGCCATCAAGCAACTTAAGGTACCTGCCATATTTTCCCCCTGCAAAGGCAAAACAAACCCGAAAATCTTGTAATTTTATTATACAAATGTCAGTTCTCACTGCATTATATCCAGTTGTTATTTTCATCTATAAACAAAAATCTTCACTACCCTAGATTAGTCAGTCTCAGATGAATTACAATTCATGTGGATTACTTTCTAGAGGTTAACGTGGTTTTTAACTTTATAAGGAATGCATTTAGCATCGTACCAAATCCCATACCATGCCGTCTAGTTCCCAAACTCCTGTCCATATTGACTAAGACTGGGTTTACACCTATACAACTGCAGCAAGCTTCATGCAATTTGCCATTTGTTATTCTACCTGCACACCTAAGTGTAACTAAACCCAGGACCTGTACTCACTATATCTGGTATCCCACAGAACATGGAAATGAAATTTTTAGTAAATATAAACTTCTAAATACCTTCTCAGCAGTATATAGCAGCCTTGTGACTTTAGCAGTATTAGTAAAACTAAAGCCTTGTACACACGATCAGATTAACGAACAATCTAGCGTCCGATTTTTGTTGCATGCTAGTCTCATATCGAAAGAGGAGGTTACTTTCATACGAAAATTCAACTTCAGAAGCAATGTCATGTGTTGAATTGTTTTGTATGTGTTTTCATTTGAACATGCCTAGTCTTGCTCTTACGATTTTTTTGAACGAGAACTGTACTAATTAAAAAAAAAAAAAAAAACCGGCGTTGTGTTGATGTACGATAAAAAAATTATAGCCTGCACATCCAGATTGTCGTCTGAAAATTCGTATCGACTGTTAAAAGCACCATACTAACAACTCGAAAATCGGCAGATCGTTGGGACGAAATTTTACTTCCGATTTTCATATCATGTGTACGGGCCTTAAGTCTGGTTTGTTCATTACACAAAAAATAAAACCTTTGCAGTGCTACATACACTATGGTCATGCTTTACTGCTTCTTGTGCAAAATCAATAATCAGCTGACACATTCAAAACTTTGTGCCCCTGTATGGCAGATCTCAGTGAAGCTGGGATACTAAAGGAGGCCAAATTTATTAAGTTGAGTTGCTTCTAGTGAAGATTCTAGAAACCCTAAATTCATAGAATATGTAAGAGCAAGCACCAAGCAGGTAACAGTTTTACTTTCGTTTTAGTTAATTTGGGTCAAGCTGGCCCAACCAAACTATTTCCATCCAACATGTGTGCTTGCTGTATCGCACTGTTCAAGGTGCGAGGAGAGACCTTCCCACTTCATACCAGGAATACCAAGGAAGCTTTCTATTCATTCACAGAGAACAAAGCTGCCTAAAGAGTCGAGTTAGTGACATCAGCCTGCCTCTGACTTGGCCAACCTTCTAATTTTTTTAGGACTCATGCAAACTGGGAATTTGACCAGTTTCTCTGGACACCTTTTCTCCTGGCATGAAGGAAGAAAAAAAAAAAAAAAAAAAAAATAAATAAAATTAAGAAATTAAAAATCAAGCCCTAAACTAGCCTAGTGTTCACATGCATTTAGGCACTTTGAGCAGAGTAAAAAGCTTAAACGGAACTCCCCTGAATGCAATGGTTTGTCAGTTTCTAAAAACGTGCCTGTGGACACAATTGGGCCCCAGGAGATTAAAAAATAAATAATCTGTAAAAGTGTAATTTTTTACCAGTAGGTAACTTGGATCCCCTCAGAAGCCTGGCTAAAAAACTCCTACATCCTGACTTGTTGCTTCATGTGAAAACTGTTGGATGCCCATTCCCAGCATTGCAGAACTGAACAAGTTTCTCACCCTGGCAATAGAGCTGCACGATTGTAAAAAAAAAAAAAAAAAAAAAAAAGCCTCCAGCAAATGTTCAGAGGCTGCTAGATAAACACAATGCTTTAAAATGTATCATTTTGTTCTTTTGGATCAAAAGGAATGAACTACCATCTGTCAGTTTAATCTCTTAAAGACTAAGGACTCTTTCACACGGGCGATCCGATCAGATCCGCCTGTCAGTTTTTTAGGCGGATCTGATCGGATCCTCCATGCAGCTCTATGGGGCAGCGGGTGTCAGCGGAGACACCTCCGTTGACACCCGCTGCTATCCGTATTCGATCCTGTCTGAAATCTGGACGGATGGAAACCCTATTTTTCCATCCGTTCAGTAATCGGATCGGATCTGATGAGAGCGGACAGGCGGTCCGCTCTCATCCGATTCCCCATAGAGAGCAGCGGGGGCTGAGACACCTCCCTCTCCGCAAGCGGAGACGGAGCTGTCATCCACCGGCTCAGCGGGGATCGTGGATCGATCCCCGCTGAGCAACACGGATCCGCCTACAGAGGCAGACCATGTGAAAGAGGCCTAAGGCTGGCCATACATGATACAATTTTCTGTACCATTTTCATTAGATTTACCTTCAACTATGTAGCACAAATACCTGCCTAATAGGGAACAAGGATATAAGTGAAAGGGTAGTTTTGACCTCATATTATATGGTTTTTGGCAAAATCTAACAGAAAATTGTACAAGAAAATTCAACATGTATGGCAAGCTTATGCCTTTTTCTGACACTTGTTGCTTACAAGTTAGAAGTCAGTATTTGTTGCTAGAAAATTACTTAGAATCCAAATAATCATTGCATCTTTTATGTTACACTGTATCCGTGCAGAACACACACACACACACACACACACACACACTTTATTCAGCATTGTGCAGCTCTACCCAACAAGACAGACAGGACAGAGGTTGCCAACTAGAAGTTTTAGTCAGGCTTCTGAAGGGACCTAAATGACCCCTAGGTAAGAGTCAAAGTGGTACAGATATTTAAAATCTACTGGGGTCCCTTGACTGCATAGGTTATTTTCTGGAAATAAAAGCCAACTTAGCCTTTAACAATGTAAGTATTTAAAAAGTGTCCATAGTCTAGCCACAGTTCTACTAAAAACTGGAATAGTAACTCATGGAGAAGAATATACCAATACTGGAGCAAACAAACTAGAGCAGGAGTGTATGGCAGTCAAGGAGTGTAACCTTTTCAAAGCTTAAAGTGGTTGTAAACCCTTCCATATTCCCAGTGATGTTAAGGACAAAGCTCAGTTACTCTGCAGAGCTCAGTGAGGAGAGCTCTGAGGGGGGAGGGAAGGGACACAGGAAGAGAACTGAGGCTGTCAAACACAGGCTGTGTGTTTGAGCTCTGTCACATTCTCCTGGTGTCAGAAAAACTTGTCAGAAGTGTTATGCTGCTAGCAGAGGAACAAAGCAGCAGACATGGCAGTGCTCTTAACTGACAAGTACACAACTATAGAGGGATAACCTTTGTTCATATTTAAAGGGTTACTAAACCCAGGACCCTTCATTCACTATATGGCAATGCAATCTTAGTAAATATAAACTGCTAAATACCTTTGCTCAGCAGTTAAGAGTAGTGTAACATCAGTTTCTGGTTAAAGATTGGAGTTTATCTTCCCAGGGATTGTCCCATTAAGGCTGCAGGTCCCCAAAGGTTTTTGATCTGAATGTACAATTGACCAAGGCCAATATGGCACATACAGGTGCCTTCTAATCAATATAAGAAATTGGAATTTCTTTAATATCTGGGGTTTTTAAAACTATATAGAAAGGACATTTTGGTACCTGCTACAGTAAATCTACTGGAATGCATAGCAGAGTTTCACAGGTACAGGTGCAAGGTACCCACGTTAAATGGGCTGCCTGCAGAAGCTCGGTGGTATTAAAGTAAAATGGCTCTGGCTGCTGCATGGCAGTGAGCACCCATGCAAGCCCTTGGGCCAGAGTTGTCACAAGCCTGAAACTTCTAGCCATATTTCAAGTGAAGGCCCCTTGCACAAGGTGTAGTACCAATCTTTACAATGTCCCATAGACAACAATGCATTTCATTTCAAATGAGAAAAAAACCCTCAGCATTTTACTTCCATGTGCAACAGGCCTAAGAGTTGACAATTATCTCAATTTTTTTCCTTAAAGTTGGAGGGAAAAAAAAAAAAAATAATACTTCACATTTTTTAAAAAGGATGGATCCTGGAACCAAACAGGACTGCTTAGTGGCCTAGAAGAATGATTCTATGGCTGGCTAGCAGTAGTGTTTTAGAGTGTCAACGAACTGGCAACGGACAGCTAGAGTGTGCCCGATTAGGGATAGCATTTTCCAACTTTCTTTAAACCCTCTACAGAGATTTCTGAAAGGGAGTTTAGCATCCCAAGGCCAACAGCAATGGGGAAATTCAACGCTACTGCATTATTGTATTCTGACAGGAGTCCTTCACTGTTAGAATTCACTGATTGGTACTGAAGCCTATTAGCTGCATGCACTGATCCAGCAAGAATTTACAAGCTGGTTTATGAGAAGTTGATTGATTTCTCTTGAACAGGAACTACCTCATACATTGAGCAAAATTCTGCCGTTTCTGCTGAACCAGAAAAGTTTGATCCATGAATGACCTAGCTAAAGAAAGCAAACAGACTACATGTGTACCATGTTCTCTTGCTGGGAAGTTGGCATGCGTCTCGATACCAGGTCTGCACCATCTATGGTCACCTTATCACATGTAGTCCTTCTCCCACCATAGCAAATACCCTTCCATTTTTATAGAAGGAAAGTTTGCCTAATAGAACTCTAGGCAGCAAAAATAAAAACGCAATCCTAACTAAAAAGTGTAGATAAACTACAACAATGTAAACCCTCTTGGATGGACATCCAGAAACATCCACTATTAAAACTACTAAAGTGTATTAACCAAGACTAACAATGTACCACACAGAGGGAAACCGCAAGACTGAATGATAAAGTACATTTTTCTGAAAAGAAATAATCTGCATAGTACCTCAACAGCCCTGGACTTGTGCAAAATCAGGTTTACAATAGCACAGTAACTTTTTACAGGAAAAAAAAAAAAAAAAAAAAAAAAAAAAAAAGACAACATTCACAATGTTAAACGTGTTTGTGAACCCACACTGCTATAATCCTGTTTCCCAATGATAGCTGCTCCTGTTTTTTTTTTTTTTTAATATATAAAGCTGGCTTTACCAGATTTCAGAACACCGCTCGGCTGTCACGTGACCCACTGCCTCCTCTCCCCACCTGACAGCTGCAGCAGGCAGAGATTTCCCCTGCTGACGTCAGTCAGGAGGAGCAGAGAGACAGCGGGTTACCGGCTGAGTGGGGCTCAAAATTGGGTAAAGCCAGCATTTTTTTTTTTTTGGAAAACAGTGACAGGAACAGCTGGCATTGGGAAACAGGATTATACAAGATAAGGTTTACACTTTATACTGTTTTGCCGTAATCTTTTATATGAATAGATGATTCGTTCCACAACCATGCAAGTTTCCATTATTTATGAGGAAATTCGATGTGCTATCAGAGCCCTTTGGCCTTCAAGCATGCTTCTGGAACAAATTATGCTCGCAAACCAAGATATTACTGTATATCTGATAAATAAAATCAGTTGCGAGACCGGTGTTATAACAGTTCAACTTAATTACCTTTGTTTCCTATTCATTGTAAGCCAATAAGTTTCAGTATGTGAACCTTAAAAATAGGTGTTCTAAAAGCTTAAGCTATAGATCTGTGCATCAGGTTTCAACTATTACATTTGAGAAAAAAGAAAAACGCCTCCAATATTTCTAGATTAATACATTTAGGGAGGGAAGGTAAGAAATCTTGGCTTACAAGGGGCGGGTGAAACCACACAACACACTTGTGTGGCCATTATAGAAGACTTTTAGAGAGGATTTGAATGGACATGATCTACATTTAATGAAACAAAGCAGTGACGGAAACTGGAGTGGCCCCTTAGCACCAAACAGAATATTGAAGTCTTTTTTTAAAATGAAATAGAGACTATCCAATACGAGACTGGAATGCCAAGTGTATAAAGAGAGATGGCACTTAACACTACAAACTGACAAGTGTGGGTCACCAACAGCTACTTTACCCTACAAGTCAGTGATGTAATGACTGAGCTGGTAGATGTTCAAAAGTGTTAAGCAATATGAACACTGAAAGTAGGCAGAAAGGATCTCTGGAAGCTAGGAGTTAAACCAATCAGGCACTTGAGTTCTAACTCCTATTCTTTGGTCCAAACACCCAGTATTTACATTTCTAAAGCCTGCAGCAGTACATAGAAGTTGTAGGGGGGGGGGGGGGGGGGGGGGGAGGAAAAAAAAAAAAAAATTGAATACTAATGGTAGTCCTTCAAGCAAGTCCTGTTTGATGGAAAGCGTATATGCCAAAAATGAACGCTTTTATGATCTCCAGCTAACAGGAGGAAAAAAGCCATCACTTTAATTAGAACACAAAATGTAGGTTTCCCTGTTAAGTGTAGGAGACCAGCAGGCAAAGCATATACCCCAGTCACTGCTCAGTCTGCATGTCAGTTACAGCATGGGAGCCAAGTCTGGTATGAGGAGTGACTGCAGGACACAAGAGGCTGTAGAGGAGTGAAATAGTAGCTGTTGTAGTTCCCATCACTCATGAATGGTGCTGGCTGGTAGTAGCAGGTGAAATTTGGGATAGCTGGGACAGTGTTCTGCTCAGATAGTACCTGAAGTGCTAAAGAGGAAATTAGTGTCAATGTCTGGCGCCTCTCATGTCCCATTAAACATACTGTGCTTTCATTCACCACATGGTGAAGGGTCATCAGGCAATCATAACGCTTGTCTTCCATGCCCACAAAGTGGTCCTGCAGATAACACTTTAGCTTTCTTAACTGTTCTCTTATATCTGGGAAATCTATGAAATATCGAGAGCACATGTACCGCTGCATTGTTTTCATGTCCACTTCTGATTTTGGTTTAAATCCACGAACCAGCAAGTTGCAGTATTTAAGAAGTCCGCCTCCCCTGATTTCTTCTGGGTTACGTGTAGCAATGATCTTGTTACGCAAGTGGTCCATGGCTTCCTCAAAGTTTCCATACATGCTCTCGCCAGTCACAGTGGGGTGGAAGCTTTGAGTCATCAGTGTGTCTGAACACTGGTTAAAAAGAAGCATTGAATCTAGTATGATCTGGAACGAGTCAACACTAAACTCAAACTGACGTCTTAGAGTGTCCACAAACTTTAATTCCATGTTTTTCCCATTGTTATTCGACAAGGATATAAGACTCCATCGATCACTTTCAGTACAAACCTTAACCAGCTTCTGTACATAAGCTTCCTTTAAAGTCATTGGTGTGATCTTTTCCTTGTTAACGCCAGGTGGCAGGAAGTCCAAGAGGCAATCGAGCACTGCATGCTTAACCACCTGAAATGCATCAGGCCCTTTCAAGTCAACCATAAATATAAGGTCCAAATCCTTATATCCAAGGCCACTGTCTTCGTGTAGCACATGACTTGCAGCAGAACCATTTAGTCGCACATTGTGAACGACAATACCCTTTTGCTGTAGGCGACTTCGCACCACCTGCAAGAAAAAAAAAAAACACAAGTTATGAATATTAGCAAGATGCAGTTTCCCATAAATTGAACAAGCTATATGACCATTTCCCCACCCCTCCACTGTAGCAGACTCAAAGTTGAGTTGATACCACTGTTTCCAAAGCAAATATGTTTACATTGGAGTAGGATTTTAACTCTTAGCCTCGGTTTCCACTAGTGCGGCTATGAAGTCGTGCTACTTCTAGCACGACTTCGTAGCAAAAGTAAACCGCGGCTTCAGTTAGACTTGTCCCTCATATATAGAGGGAAGTCGCGCTCAAAAGTAGTACATGATTTACTTTTGAGGTCGCGGCAACTGAAGCCGAGGCAGTGGAAATGTGCCCCATTGAAAACAATGGGTTTTGACTTGCTGTGCGACTTGACATGTGTCAAGTCGCACTAGTGGAAACCGAGCCTTAAGATTCAAAGCATCATGTGTAGCCTGTGGTGTCCTCTGCATAATGTTTGGAGTGCATTTCTAAATTACCATCAGCCAGTTTGGATTATGCTTCGTACAATTGTTAGCAATAGTTCCACAGAATT
This sequence comes from Pelophylax lessonae, assembly GCF_965119305.1. Taxonomy (NCBI): domain Eukaryota; kingdom Metazoa; phylum Chordata; class Amphibia; order Anura; family Ranidae; genus Pelophylax; species Pelophylax lessonae. The sequence goes on from NC_138769.1 coordinate 320,510,238, forward strand.
TTACTGTACAAGTACAGAATTATAGTAGTAAATCTAGCATTTGAAATCTTGACAAATGGTAAGCTGGCTTTGCATAGTGGATTATAATACTAAATTTTAGGGGTTACAACCCCTTTGATGCCAATACTACATTAAAGTCAGGTTTGTCCTCTAATACATTCTATGCATCAATATAAAAAGCCTGTGTGCAGCAGCCCCCCTCCTACTTACCTGAGCCCTCTATCCAAGCGCCTCAGTCATCTGGGACAAAGCAGTGGTGCTATTGGCTGCTGTCAAACTCAGTTAGCCAATCAGCAACAGCAAAGTGGAGCGGGGCTGAATGGCAGCTCTATGTCTGCATAGAGCTGCGGCTTGGATGGGGTGCCCTCATAGAAAGCTACTTGCTGTGGGGTCACTCAGGAGGGAGGGGCAGGAGTTCCAACCAGAGGGACCTGAGAAGAGGATCTGGGCTTCTGTGTAAAACACTGCACAGAGGTGGCAAGTATAAGTGTCGGTTCACACTATTCCGACCCGACGTCACCCCGACTTTGGGCGACTAATGAAGTCGCCCGTGCAGCGCGGCTTGCAACGACTTCACATATGGAAGTCAATGCAAGTCGTTCCGACTTTGCAGAAAAAAGATGCAGGAACCTTTTTCTAAGTCAGAGCGACTTGAGTCGCTCCTATTAGAATGGTTCCATTGCACAGCATGGACCGGTCGCCTGACACGTCAGAACAGTGTAAACCGGCACTAACAGCTTTGTTATTGTAACAAAAAAAAAAAAAAAAAGTCAAACACTATTATAGGACCGACAGATATATGACAGGCTTGAAGTAAATTTAGCAGCTACTTCATACTGTGGAGAAATGCACCCAAGTTGAAGGTTTGCATATGCAAGGACCAGTATCACTAGTTTTTCTCTTCTACAACAGAAGTTGGCAGGATTCCAGACATGTTGACAGTAAAAAGGGCTGGTGTATAAAACATGCAGGACGACACCACATTCCTAGCCATCAGCACAAATCCTTTACTGTGATAGGTCTACAACACAGGGCCATCCTTTGTGACTCACCAACTGCATTCCTTCCATCATACGTGGCTGTTTGCAAGAAGCTCTGGCAGGGGACCACAAAAGCAGATTTGGGCTGCTCAGTAAAAAACATTGAGTAGAGCAGGCAAGTATACCCCTAAGCAAATCAAGGTTTCACAATCACTTCACATTAAAGGGTTTGAACCCTAAGCCCATTGCCTTGCTTTTGGGGAGGATCAGCCAGTTTTTTTTACAGTTTCCAGAGGGGCAGGTTAGACAGCACAAGCACGGTCTTCACATATGGCAGTGTGAAATGCCTGCAAGTCGGGAACGATGTGGGAACCCACAGTGGATTCACAGGGCTCCCGCAGCGCACCAATGTAAACAGAGCCTAAGTCGGCTGAAAATAATGGGCTGTTTTACGCAATGCATTTGAGCACCCCCATATATTTGGTCTGATGTGGAGCATTCGGGTCCATGCAAAGTGTAGTGACTATTCTCTCCCCCCCCCCCCCCCCCCAGGTCAAATTGAACACCACTGTGCCTTAATCTGTTTGCATTTTTACACAGCACACTGGATGGCGTCACATCCCACACTACAGTGAAATTTGAAGGTATAATTTAAAGTGAGAAAAATCCCCAAAATAATGAGCCAGGCATTACACAAAAGGGGGTTTCACATTTAGGCACTATAAACTAAAATAAGTTACTTCAGTATATTGGAGGCTCTAGCATTTCTGCATGTATTCAGTGCACAGGCAAACACTTTCCAGACTCACAGGATTCTATCACAGCCATAACCCACCTACTACTCCTGATTACATTGGTGTTATCAGGGGGCCTAGTCTAGGAAGGGAAGAGTCAACTGGTGATGCTACACCTCTAATACAATGGCTGTCTCAGTTGTGACATTAGAGAACAGTAGAAGTCCACTGAGTGCTAAATAAAATTCACAACTGGATGGTCCTGCACTTGACAGATAAGGCATACCAACTGGATGTGTAATAAAGTCTCACTAGCAAACACTTCAGGATGTACATCCCAAGTATCAGGGAGAGAGAAAATAAAAACCCGAACACATGCAAGATCTGCACATTCAGCAGTTCTCCACGCTCAAACACGTTCTCTGGAGACAATTCTCCCCTCAGCGTCTGTCAGGCTTCCAAGCTTTGATCAGACAGGTGTGTGTATTTTAATGCAGACACTCCCATGTTATTTAACTTTCTATGCTGCTAAACTGCATCATACGATCAGAATAAAATTTGCAGGTAGAAAATCCAAAAAGCTTAACCATTTTGCAGCTAAATATTACAAATACTTTGTGCATACATAGCACAGCAAGAGCCGGTTCACACTGGGGCGACTCAAAGTCGCCCCGTGCAGCGCGACCTCATCACGGCCTGCAAACGACTTCTCTAATATAAATCAATGCAAGCTGCTCCGAAGTCGCCCCCAAGTAGTGCAGGAACCTTTTTCTAAGTTGGAGCGACTTGAGTCGCTCTAATAAGAACAGTTCCATTGCACAAAATGGAGCGCGACTTGTCAGGCGAAGTCATGGCAGTATGAACCGGGACAAAAAAGAAACAGAGTTATGTTATACTTACCTGCTCTGAAGTTGTTTTGCAGAGCAGCCCAGATACTCTTCTTGGACCCCTCCCTCCTGTTGATTGCCCCCACAGCAAGCAGCTTGCTATGGGGCACCCAAACCAAGTTGCAGCTCCTGGTGTCCATTCAGACATGAAGCCATGGCCTGGTCCTCTCTCCTCATTGGCTGACTGAAAGACAGCAGCTGGAGACAATGAGGATCTAGATGGATCTCAGGTAAGTATTAGAAGGGGCTGCTGCACACAGGATTATCTTCTGCATTACGGGTGGGGTGGAGAACCTGCCTTTACAACCACTTCCAAGTATACAGGGACAGAGTCTAGTTAATGACCTGTATAATAAATCCACAGACCCCAATTTTTACACTTTAGGAATTTCAATATCCAAAAGTCAACTGACCCCGAGAAGCCAGGATAGTAAGTGATCTGGCAATATGTCAGAACTGCCTTGATTAGATGGAAGACAGACATGCAGAGGGGTTATTCTTCAGAGAGTACAGAATTAGCATCTTCCAAAAAGAAGAAGACCTGAACAGAGAGGAGAAATCCCTTTGCATCTCAGGTACATCGTATTGTCTGAAAACATAAAACGTAGGGAAATTTGGGTTTAGTGTTCCCCCCCCCCTCCATATATGAAGAAGCTTTCCCAATTTGTCATTGGTTTAGCAAAAAGTAAACCCAGTGGTGATCAATACCACCAGAAGAAAAAACTACCCAAATTAAAAAATTAAATTTTGTATGACCATTTAATAGTGAAGTGCAATAGCACTGAAAGCTGTAAAATGGCTGGGGCAGGAAGGGGGGGGGGCAAAAGTGAGGGCGCAAGGAGAGATAAGAGCAAGTCATCCGTAAGCTCACTGGGGTGATAAACAGATTGCAAAAAGTCTGTTTTACATGTTAAAGCAAATACTGAAACCATTAAAGCCAGCTAAACAGTAAATATTCTACTAGCCAACTAGCATTTGTACAGAAATCCACATCTAGGGACCCAGGATGCAGCACTGAGCCAAATTGGGGCTCTACAGCTTAGCACAGCAACCTCAATACCCATCAGCTGTTAACTAGCATGTAGATCTCCCAAACCTCTTCACAGGAAGCAATATAAACAAGACAGGTGTCCCTCTCCAGTAGGGACACCTAAAAAAGGTTAAAAACCCCAGTAAGGGCTCTTTCACACGGGCGGTCCGATCAGATCCACCTGTCAGTTTTTTAGGCGGATCTGATCGGATCCTCCATGCAGCTCTATGGGGCAGCGGGTGTCAGCGGAGTTCACCTCCGCTGACACCCGCTGCCATCCGCATCCGATCCTGTGCTGAAATCTGGACGGATGGAAACCCTATTTTTCCATCCGTTCAGTAATCGGAGTGGAGCGGATCTGATGAGAGCGGACAAGCGGTCCGCTCTCCTCCGATCCCCCATAGAGGGCAGCGGGTGCTGAGACACCTCCCTCTCCGCTCTGCAAGCGGAGACGGAGCTGTCATCCGCCTGCGGAGGCGGACCGTGTGAAAGAAGCCTAAGGCTAATGCCTAAAGAAGTTCTTAAGTACTAGTGACAGTAAGCATACCAGTGTAGCTTTGAAGTTTTAGGAAGCTAATCTGCCAAAATAGGTGTATAAACCTTGTGGCAGTGTGAGAAGCCAAAACAGTGGACTGATAAGCAGCATAATAAAGTATATTGTTTGGGTGGAAAACTGCACCACACCCCTTACTTGTAGACCTGTCAGGAGCAGCTGTATAATACTCTCAGGACTGTAATTATCTATGTGGCATAGTAAGAACCTGTTAATAGCTTTACACTTTAGAGGCCAATAAGCTCATTGACACCTTAGTTTAAAGTCTCAAAGCTTTTTTTATTTGCCATCTAGACCAGCTCTATGCTGCTGCCCATTTCCAATAACCTGCTGTGTTTAAGGCCACAGAAATAAAGGATTTTCACATCAGAATGCACACAAGATTTAAGACATTGCATTTTGTAAGCATTATATTATTGAATGAACTTTATTAAAAACTCCAAGATGTGAACAAAAAAAAAAAAAAAAAAACAAAAAAAGAGATTGAGTACCAGGGCTTTTTGCAAAATCTACTTTCCACTTGAAAGTTAACTTAGAAAATACCCCAAATTCCCTCTGGCTGATCAATGTACAAGGATTTTTAAATACAAGGGCCCTTTCACACCAATGGGTTTTTACCTTGCAAGAAAAAAGGTTTCCCTTAAATCCTATGGGACTGCACACCAATGTTACAGGTGCGGTCATGTCCATTTTTCACCGGTGCAAGAAACCCAAAAAAAAAAAAAAAAAAAAAAAAAAAAGCATATGAAACAGCAAAATAGTAAAAACTTGTTTTTACTGCGATTTAGCTAAAGCAGTGTAAAAAAGGTCCCAATGCACAAATTCCTACCTGAGAAAGCCATTTGACCATGCCCTGTGCAGACTGATGCTGAATGGGAGGGTCTGGTTCGTTATCAAGAACAGTAAGTGCACCAGTTAGTGTCTGCATACTTGAATTAACCCTTGGAGAGCCTTACCAAAAAAGAAATTGGTCTGTCTGTAAAGTGCCACTTGCAGTATGGTACAGGGTAGGTATAGTATTCCTAGACACTGGTTATAGGCTCTTCCTTCAGGTGATTGAACACTGGCAAGCTTATGATACACCAAACTGTAGACTTCCACAGATCTGGTGGAATGGGCATGTAAAAGCACAGGAGAAGATTTATCCTCAGTGCAAGTTCTAGCAATCAAGATTTATCCATCCTGCAATTGTGGACTTGGAAGCAGGTTGTACTTTGAGGTTCTGAGGACTGGACAAACAGAGCAGTGAGCAAAGCCATAGGTTTGAGGCAGACCAATGGCTTTGGCCAGGCATATGCACTGCTCTAAATCTCTTCATGGCCTTACGATAGGACTAGATCTGAGATGGAAGATGATACCACCTTGGGAAGAAAGGATGGTCTTGGGTGAAGACAAACTCTTTGTGGGGAGGGAAAGATCGCTGCATTTCCCTGCATCGCTTTTCTATCTTAGTGTCCAATCTATCTGCTGTGGGTGTCAATGTTAGATAAACCAGTGGTTGTACCAGGATGAGTGTCAGCTTTCTTGTAATAGCAACCACAGCGGCCAACTAGCCACTTGGTTGCTATTACAAGCAGCAGGACAACTGCTTTCAAGTGCAAAGTAGGGATTTGGGGGAAGGCAGCAAACAGCAATTGTCTGGGACATCGCTGTGAACATTTGATCCTGGCCAGTAATTCTAGCACTAGACCTCTGTAGATAAAATGGTTGCCAAAAGGGAGAGGGAGATCCATTCTGCCCCTGTACAAATTATTAAGACATCTGGAATATGCAGTTCAGTTTTGGGCACCAGTTCTTTAAAAGGATATTGGGGAACTGGAGAAAGTGCAGAGAAGGGCAACCAAACTGAAAAGAGGCATGGAGGAGCTCAGCTATGAGAAACGATTATGAACTGAATTTACACTCTTAAGGAGATTAACTTCCCTAGCGGTATTCCCAAGCCACACTCGGGGTCCTGCTAGGAAGATCACTGGATCCTGGTAGAGGGGTTACTTACCTTGTCCCCGGGATCCAGCGATGTATCCCGGCGGTGTGTGGCAGCGGATCTTCCTCCCGATGCTCTGTGTGCCCCGGCTTTGTCTCCGGCGACGTGATGTTTGCAGAGGGGTGGAACTGGCGGCAAATTCAAAAGTAAAACACATTTGATACAATGAAAAATAAATTCACATTAGTTTGCCCCCCCCCAGTGCCCTTTCCTGCAATACATACATATATACTTTAACTATATTATAATTTATGATTCTGTGTTTCAAACTTCATCATACCCGAGATGTTATAAAGAAGAACGCACAGAAAAAAAAAAAAAAAAACACCATATGCAAATAGTTGGTTTGGGCTGCTCATTCTTAATACATGAAAAATAATGGTACCGCTTTCAGCACCTAAAATCCAAAAGAGTCATACCGCCAAGGAGGTTAAGGGGGACATGATCAACATGTATAAATACATACAGGGTCCATATAGTGAACTTGGTGGAGTTATTCACTTTAAGGTCAACACAGATGACAAGGGGGCACTCCAAGTCTAGAGGAAAACAGATTTAATCTCCAAATACGGAAAGGTTTCTTCACAATAAGAGCTGTGAAAAATGTGGAATAGACTCCCTCCAGAGGCGGTTCTGGCTAGCTCACTAAAATTTCTTTAAAAAAGTCTGGATTCTTTCCTGGGTGTACTTAATATAAGTGGGTACTAATTTTTGGTAAAGTTGATCCAGGGAATATCCGATTGCCTCTAGATAAAGGTTTTTTTTTTTTTTTTTTTTTATCTCCTGCTATAGCAAATTGGATCATGCTTTGCTGGGGTTTTCTCACCTTCCTCTGGATCAACTTTGGGTATAGGATTGTATAGTTGACTTGTGTCTTTTTTCAACCAGACTAGACTATGTAAAACAGATTGCATGCAGTTCAATTCAGGTGCAGAGAAGGGGGAGGGAAGACACCACACACAAGTCGAGATCCCAAGAAGCACAGGGTGATTGCAGTAAGGCGGCATTGCAAGAGGATAGTACTGCTGTACATGCTCCGTTGTGTGTATTGCTAGGGGTGGGAGGGTGCATGTGATCAGCACACTGAGCACTGTCCAGACAGAGGGTCAGGGGTCATGCAGCCTCAGTAAAATGTAAACTCTTACAAGCTTTAGACACTGATGGAAGTCCCTAGACTTCTATACAGCAGATAGTAAATATACAGTGGGTACGAAAGTATTCAGACCCCCCTTAAATTTTTCACTCTTTGTTATATTGCAGCCATTTGCTAAAATCATTTAAGTTCATTCTTCCTCATGAATGTACACATAGCACCCCATACTGACAGAAAAACACAGAATTGTTGACATTGTTGCAGATTTATTAAAAAAGAAAAACTGAAATATCACATGGTCCTAAGTATTCAGACCCTTTGCTCAGTATTTAGTAGAAGCCCCCTTTTGATCTAATACAGCCAGGAGCCTTTTTGGGAAAGATGCAACAAGTCTTTCACACCTGGATTTGGGGATCCTCTCCAGTTCTGTCAGGTTGGATGGTAAACGTTGGTGGACAGCCATTTTTAGGTCTCTCCAGAGATGCTCAATTGGGTTTAAGTCAGGGCTCTGGCTGGGCCATTCAAGAACAGTCACGGAGTTGTTGTGAAGCCACTCCCATTATTTTAGCTGTGTGCTTAGGGTCATTGTCTTGTTGGAAGGTAAACCTTCGGCCCAGAGCACTCTGGAGAAGGTTTTTGTCCAGGATATCCCTGTACTTGGCCGCATTCATCTTTCCCTCGATTGCAACCAGTCGTCCTGTCCCTGCAGCTGAAAAACACCCCCACAGCATGATGCTGCCACCACCATGCTTCACTGTTGGGACTGTATTGGACAGGTGATGAGCAGTGCCTGGTTTTCTCCACACATACCGCTTAGAATTAAGGCCAAAAAGTTCTTTTTTGGTCTCATCAGACCAGAGAATCTTATTTCTCACCATCTTGGAGTCCTTCAGGTGTTTTTTAGCAAACTCCATGCGGGCTTTCATGTGTCTTACACTGAGGAGAGGCTTCCGTCGGGCCACTCTGCCATAAAGCCCCGACTGGTGGAGGGCTGCAGTGATGGTTGACTCTACAACTTTCTCCCATCTCCTGACTGCATCTCTGGAGCTCAGCCACAGTGATCTTTGGGTTCTTCTTTACCTCTCTCACCAAGGCTCTTCTCCCCCGATAGCTGTTTGGCCGGACGGCCAGCTCTAGGAAGGGTTCTGGTCGTCCCAAACGTCTTCCATTTGAGGATTATGGAGGCCACTGTGCTCTTAGGAACCTTAAGTGCAGCAGAAATCTTTTTGTAACCTTGGCCAGATCTGTGCCTTGCCACAATTCTGTCTGAGCTCTTCAGGCAGTTCCTTTGACCTCATGATTCTCATTTGCTCTGACATGCATTGTGATCTGGAAGGTCTTATATAGACAGGTGTGTGGCTTTCCTAATCAAGTCCAATCAGTATAATCAAACACAGCTGGACTCAAATGAAGGTGTAGAACCATCTCAAGGATGATCAGAAGAAATGGAAAGCACCTGAGTTAAATATATGAGTGTCACAGCAAAGGGTCTGAATACTTAGGACCATGTGATATTTCAGTTTTTCTTTTTTTAAAAATCTGCAACAATGTCAACAATTCTGTGTTTTTCTGTCAGTATGGGGTGCTGTGTGTACATTCATGAGGAAGAAGAATGAACTTAAATGATTTTAGCAAATGGCTGCAATATAACAAAGAGTGAAAAATTTAAGGGGGTCTGAATACTTTCCGTACCCACTGTAAGCTGCTAAATAACCTAAAATTGTTTTTCCATATTCTGCGGGAGACCAGCTTTAGTGAATGCAGGGTCCTGGATTTAGAAACACATTAAGGCCAAGTTCTGGTCAAGATCTGATTGTAGAAAGGCCAAAGTTTGTGACATTGAGTAATCTCTGGGATTGAAGCATTTGTGCTCACACCAGGCAAAAAGGATTTCCAAGTGCAATAGTCAATCTTCCTGGAAGTGGCTTTTGCCTTAGGCTCCATTTACATATAGGCATTTCAGATCGCAGGCAGAATTGCTGCGATCCTGCCTGCAATCCCAAACCATTGCAAGTCGCAGGACGCCTGTGCGATTCCCGTGACTTGCAAAGGCACCCCAAACGCAGTGCGATTTTGCCACGATTCGTCGTGTGACTATTGCGCAGCATGTGGGGTTCTTGGTGGTAAAGCCAGAGCATTGCGCAACCACATTCCAATAGAAGGCAAGTCCGAAGTTGCCCAACCATCTGCCTTGAGCTCCAGGATGTTGATGGGAAGCATAGTTTCCAGAAGGTAAACATGCTCCCTGACCATGGGGGATTTCACACTTCAGTGGATCTGTTAACACTGCATTGTGTTAAGTGTCCCTGTTAAGGCTTGAAATCCACCAAAATCAAGGAGTCCATTCTTGCCAGGACAGAAGCATGGGTAGGTTAAGAGAAGGAGAAAAATTGTTGCAGGACAACAGGATGCTTTGTTGGAGATCTCATGAATTAAATTGGACAAATAGTATAGCACTTTGAGGCTACCATGAAGCCTAGAATGCCATGGGGAACCTCACTGTAGGAGGCCTGATCAATTCAGAAGTGTGAGCTCTACGTATACAAAAGGTCTGAAGCATCCAAATGGTTGTGTATGTTTGCTGAAAGCTGGTGCTAGGACATTACACTGCGGGCACAGGAGGATAGGTCAAAGGGTGGTGTGACAGGCTGAAAGGGATTGTCTGCCACCAAAGTAGCACAGAAAGCACTGAGGTAGAATAGTGGAACATGCAGATAAACATCTTGGATGTATAGGGATGTCATGTATTCCCCGCATCTCAGGAGGAGGTCATTACTGATCTTATGGATACAAGTACATTTTTTCAGCATTTAAAAAGTTTGTTGGGGATTAAGTCAGGGCCAATCATTCATTAGGCTTTGGTTATGAACCAGTTTAAAAAGAATCCTTTGAACATGTCTTGTAAAAGCACTGGCACAACTATTCCTTGGGACAAGAAACTTCAGGGCATATTGCAAAATCTTTCACTGTCCTTGGGCAGTTTGATTGGATGAAAGAGTGAGGGGGTGGAATTTTGAACCCCTTTTTAAAGCCAACTGAACCCACAAATCTGGCCCAGAGACAAACTGTAACCAACATCTAATTTTTAGGAGCGAGTGCACCCCTTTATAGGGAAGAGGGCTTTGGGGGGGAAGAACTTTACATTACCAAGCACATTACAAGAAACTCTTCACTAAAAACTCTTTGCAGCCTTCCACAATACTGCCTCTGTCCTCGTCATGGCCTCCTGTGCCTGCCTCTTCTAGGGCAGGCTTATCAGGATCTGACTGGCAGAGAACCAAGAGAAGTATTGTGTTTGAGAAGTATTGTGTTTGAGCCCTGGACAAAGATGGCCATATTAAAGCAATGGGTCCAAATAATTAATAGATGCAGAAAACTCTGCATATATGTCAAATATGCTGCTTATTGTGTGCCTGAAAGAGCTAGCATCAGATGCAGATTTTACAGTGCTGGCTCCTACTCTTCTGAGTGACAATAAGCCCCTTGCACCAATGTTGTGCAGGCCTTCAGTGCAAGTGTTCACTTGCGGTTTTGCAATGGCTCCCTTCCCCCTGGTCTGTTACATGTGAGGGTATTCCCTTGTCAAGTACTCACGAAGTAGGGTTCACAATTATAGGGTAAGCATGTCCAGAGGAAGAATGCAGCAACCTGTGTTTAGACCATCTTGTCGCAAATCCTTGTGGTGCAAAGGTGGGATAAGAGCCCTTTAAGGGCTCTGATGCCACACCTGGTAATCCACCCCAGATTAAATGAAGTGGTTGAGTTAGTGCCAATTCGGAAAATGTTTACACTAGTGAATACAATTTAAATATCACCATTTAACCACAATTGTCAGATACAGGGTGACCATGTTCACTGTACACAAGTTCAGGCTTCACTTGTCAGTAAGCATGCCACCCCACCCAAAGGAGTCTTCAGTGACTGGATTCCATAGAGATGGACCTGTATATCACTGGCAGCTGACTACACTTGTTCCACTAAAAACCAAGATAACTACCCATGCAGGAATTTGGTTCTTGAACATTGCAGGTGTACCCAAAAGTGGTGTCTGGGTACAGTTCAAGGGTCACAGAGGTTGTGCCAATTCAGATGCACTGCTTCCACTTGTGGCATCAGAAGGAAGTGAAGCATTGAATCGGGGGGAGAGAAGGGGGCAAGCACCCTCCCTGAGCCCCACTGCACTCATTTTTCATGGGTGATCAGTTTCACTTTCCACACAGCCTGATGCCAAGATCCTTGAAAAACTGCACTGTTATACTTTCCCCTAGGACACCAAGATGGATCAGTGATTCTGATTGGGTCAGTGCAATCACTTACTGGCGCTGCCATTCAGAACAGTTCAGATTTGTCTCAGCATCCCTAGGCAAGGAGGAGGGTTTTCAAAAAACCCAGGATTGTTGCATCAGGCTGAAGAGCAGGTGCAAGAAAAGGTTTGAATATCAAAAAAAGGTTAGTAATTAAATTCAAAGTAAACAGTGATACATTTCAAGCATTTCTTTAATTTGGATTATGGTTTACAGCAAGTGAAAACCCAAAAAGCAGTATCTCAGAAAATTAGAATGTGAAAAAGTTCACTATTGTAGACTCATGGTGTTGCCCTAGTCAGCAAATTAATTCAAAAACAAAGGTTTCCTGAGCCCTTAAAATGTTCTCAGTCTGGTTCAGTAGGTTACACAGTCATAGGGAAGACTGAAGACTTGACAATTGTCCAGAAGACAAGTCACCGACACCCTGCACAAGGAGGGTAAGCCACAAAAGGTCATTGCCCAAGAAGCTAGCCGTTTACAGAGTCCTGTGTCCAAGCATATTAAATGGAAAGTTGAGCGGAAGGAAAGAGTGGTAGAAAGGTGCACAAGCAACAGGGATAGCCGCAGCCTTGAGAGGATTGTGAAGCAAAGGCCATTTGAGAATTTGGGGGAGATTCACAAGGAGTGGACTGCAGCTAATCTCAGTCAGCCACCACACAGACATATCCAAGACATGGGCTACTGCATTCCTTGTGTCAAGCCACTCCTGAACCAAAACACTTTTAGAAGTGTCTTACCTGGACTGAGGGGGAAAAAAACAACTGTTGCTCAGTGGTCCAAAGACCCATTTTGGATGAAAAGTACATTTTTCATTTGGAAAATCAAAAGGTCCTAGATGTGGAAGAAGAGTGGAGAGGCACAGAATCCTAGTTACATTGGGTGCAGTTTGAAGTTTCCAGTCAGTGATGATTTGGGGAGCCATGTCATCTGCTGTGTTTTATCAAGTTCAAAGTCAGCCCAGCCCTTTACTAGGAAATTCTAGTTTAGCCATCCTTCCCTCTGCTGAAAAGCTTTATGTAGCGGATTTCATTTTTTTCAGCAGGACTTTGCACCTGCCCACACAGCCAAAAGTACCAATACCTGGTTTTGTGATCATAGTATCACTGATTGTCCAGTAAACCCTCAGAATCTGGGGTATTGTCGAGAGGAAGGAGACACTAGACCCAACAATGCAGACAAGTTTAAGGGCACTATTAAAGCAACCTGGGCTTCCATAGCACCTCTGCAGTGCCACAGGCTGATTTGCACGAATTACTGCATCAATGTGGCGTGGCTTGAAGGCAAAGGAGCCCCGACCAAATATTGAGTACATGGATATATTCCAGTAAGCCAACATATGCCTGTATTTATTGGTCGTATGCAATTCTAATTTTCTTGAGGTACTAAATTTTGGGGTTTCACTAGCTGTATGCTTGAAATATATCAGTGCATTTTTATATAATGAGTTTCCCTTTTTGAATTGAATTCCTGAAATAAAATGAACTGATTCTAATTTGTTGAGATGCACCTGTATGGTGAAACCCCCACAAAAGGAGTGTAACAGGGATAGCAGGTGGTGTGTGTAAGTTTACTTTCTTCTTAGATGAAATTGTTGCAGAGGATGCCTAAAGTTTGACCATGAGCCAATCACACAAAGGGAGAAATGACATTTTGGGAGGAGTTTTGAACACTTCCAAGTTGCCACATTGCATAGAACTGAGTTTTAGAGATAAAAGCCCTGCATATTTTAACATTGAAGCCATATTGCTATCTTACAGTTAAAAAGATGCTACGTTTTTTATGAAATGGGTATTTCCCCCCCCCCCATTGCGTTGGCATCTTTACTTAATGTGGTAACATCAAATAAAGATGCCAAGTTGAAATCAGTTCAGTATGAAGGCCCCCAGGACATGGTAATGTAGCGTTGTACAGGTCTCCATGTTCCATGATGATCCTGCCCCCAGCTCTCCTCTGCTACTCTTCTTCCCATGTGCCACCAACATGACCAGAGAGGAAGGGAGTAGAAGTATGATGCTGGTATGATGTCAGTGCACCCAAATCTGCTAGTTCATCCAACACTCCTCACCAAGACTGACCATGCTGCTGTCCAAAGGTGCCCTGTGCTCCTTCATCCAGAGTGGGGGCATAAATACAGGTGGTGTGTTGCTGACCAGATCACCAGGTAAAAACCTATAAAAACAAATGCCTCACAAAGGATTGGTTAACTGCAGTATTACATGTTTGGTTCCAATACGGTTTAAGTTCAGCTAGACTCGTCTTCAGATAAATTGCATATCCCCCACAGTACTTTATGACTTAAAAACTTTTGTATGACAATGTACTAATACACACTAAATATTAGCACATTATGACAGACTTGTACAAGGAAGCCCTCTAGAGCAGCGCTGTCACAGCTCTCCATCGCTTCCATCTTCTTGTCTTCCTTCTGGGTTTGCAGGCTCTGGCTATGAAAGGCCAGGGCCTTGACGTCACTTCCATGCATGCAGACAGGAGCCCTGGGCATGGAGCTCTGAAGGTATGCCGTCCCTTCAGAGAGCATGCACCAATGATGTCACCAGCTGCATCCCATGTAAAAGTTTAGGAGATTCATTGTACCTACAGGTAATCAGCACAAATTAAAAAGTGGACTTACCTCCAAGTTAATGAAAACCTTTGACAGACATGTGACTTATGTTACATGTGTCAAAAGTCTAGATTTTATTGAAGAAACTCATTCCTACATGAATGTAGCCATCTGCCTAAGTATGATGACCAAAACTTGCAGTGCAAGAATTTGGTCGCCACTTGCTGATAGCTGTGTGGGTGTTGAGATCGACATTAGTCACCAGGTTGTACTTTATATTCCTATACAATTATATTACTACTCATCTCTGGAATCCTAGCTTCGCATGCCATCCCTGCAGTCAACTTTCAGGAATTCAATTAAAAACTTTTGGGTTTTTGTTGCAGCAAATGTTGGTTATTGTGAATAGCTGGCAGGACATATGTACTGTAAAAATTCACATTTGAGTTCTGCAACCAGAAGAGTCGACATCCTAGTTGTCACTGAGAAAAAAAAAAAAAAAAAAAAAAAGTGTAGCAGCTTCTCCTTCAACTCCTGGGGACAAATTTATTCTCATATTTCCCCCTTCTCAAAGATAACCATACACAACCACATCTCGAAGTCTAGCTCTGAAGCCCTCCTAATCCAGACATTTCAGTTCCTCCCATTGCCTCCTGCAAAAATACCCTTTCAAGAGTGTTAGCTACAACCAATCCTTACCCCCATACACCAACATGACGGTCATTTTTTTTCATCTAAGACAAATTGATGGCCAGACTATGTATGAAGTTTCATAACACCAGGGTGCTGGGGTTGTTACCCAGCAGAAAATGAGTAGCTCCCGTGTACACACCCGGAAGGCAAGACTTTGGAAAGAAACTGCATGCCAGCATTAGTTGTAAACTTTAGACTATTCAAAACGTTGAAGGCCTCATGCACACTGACTGGGAGTTAGCCCAGATGTGACAAATCCCCAGCATTTTCTAGCACAAGAGGCACAGGTGTTGCATCCAGCTCTGCCACCAGCCAATCAAAATCTATGAAAGGCTGAAATATGGTTTTGATGCAGTGCCAAGCCAGTACTAACCTTTAGGGTCATATGCGCCAAGTTAAAATTGCGCAAGAACATGATGACCCTAAAAATAAACAACTTGTTACGATGTCCAGACACTGCTCATTAAAGCCTGTCAAATTCTGCATTAACAGCACTTTTGCTTGCTGCACCCCATTCTTAAGATTAATTTATGGGCATTCCTTTGAGAGAAGCCATAGTAAACACCGAGCAGCACCCAGAAAAAAAAAAAAAAAAAAAAAAAAAAATCAGCACTGGCTGCATTACAAGCTGCCACAGTGATTTTTGCAACCCCAACAGGCCTCCAGGTGAGTATGAAAAATGTGATGTAAAACAAAAATCCTGGAGTATAGCTTTAAAAATGCTACTTTCCAGTCTTCACCTATATAAGCATAAAAAAAAAAAAAAAAAAAAAAAAAAAAAAGTGTAATGTCAATGGAAACAAGTTCTTCAGAACCTTCTAGAAGTGCAAATATCAGTAATAAGCGTTTGTATGATGTCAAGCTGGGACTACTTACATTTAGTAAATTTGGCATGAAGCCAAAGCCATTTATCTTGGTTCAGCATAGCACAATCTAATCTTTACTAGTCCTCTGAATAACCCACAAAGTTAATGCAGTTTGTAGTCAGTTTTTATGCATTCTTGGGGTTAACTGATTGGATTGATCAGTTGGAAGGCTAAATAGGCTATGTAGAAATAAGTCTGCAACTCAGCAGTCTAATCTGCAAAATTACACATAGGGATTGAGCTTTAATTTGTTACAATCTAGACAATGTTGAGTAACCTTACACTATGCACAAGTCAAACATTAATACCTTTATCCTGCACTCAGGTTGAAGTGCAGAAAGTAAATGCTAAGAGCTTAATTTAAATTTTGCAGTTAAGATAGTGTCCCCAAATGATCTTACTGCCTAAGGCAGCAAGAAGAATTACAAACGAATTGTTTTATCTGACCAGCTCTGCACATTAACTCAACTAATGAGCTCTGCAGCGTCATGTTTTTAGAAGGGAGTTGTTGGATTTGTGCAAAAAAAAAAAAAAAAAAACACATTTTCAGGTTGGCCTGTATAGTGGGAAGCAGAGCATTAACTATTCAGTCATTACAGATAGTGCACCATAATGGCTCAATGCACTACTGTGTGAAGACAGATAAACCAAGTAACCCTTCCAAGTTTCTTGGGGGGGCGCACGCTACAGTTGTGTGAAGACGAGTAAACCAAGTAACCCCCCCCAAGTTTCTTGGGGGGGGGGTTGGGTCACGCTACAGTTGTGTGAAGATACATGTCTGGTTACCCAGCTTTTACCTTGCATATTTGTGTCTGAAAAAGCTTTACTGAATGTCTCTGCAGTACCCAGCTGCAATACAGTTCTAAAAACCGCTTGATGGTGGGAACAGTGAATATTAGGGTGTGCCAATATACAAGTTTCAACACTTCCCTGCACTGTCACAGAGCCAGACATCACTTTCAATGCATCCCTATAGGCTGGTAAGGCTGTCTTCATAATGTCAAGTTGAAGTGGGCCCATCGCCAACATGGCAGGCTGCTATGTGCCTACTGAGCACCTGAGAATCTGGGGGTGTGTGAAATGGGTATATGTAGACACATCTAGATGCCTGCATTTAAACTGCTGCAGCCAAAAGATTTAGCTGAGATCCTTTAACTCTAGAACACTTAGGCTACTTTCACATGTGGGCATAGCGGATCACGGGCAGAATCACCACGATTCTGCCCGTGATGCGGAACCATTGCAAATCGCAGGACGCCTGTGCGATGCCCGTGATTTGCAATGGCACCCTAAAGCTGTGCGATGTTGCCGCGATTTCCGCCTGCCGAATCGTAGTAACATAGCGCAAACAGAATCGTGGGACGCACGACGCCCAAAAAGGTACAGGAGCTTCTTTTGTGCGTCATGCGTCCCACGTTTGCGCAATGCTACCGCGATTAGGCAGGCGGAAATCACGGCAACATCGCACAGCGTTTGGGGTGCCATTGCAAATCACAGGCATCGCCCAGGCGTCCCGCGAATTGCAATGATTCCAGATAGAGGGCAGAATCGGTGATTCTGCCCGTGATCCGCTACGCCCACATGTGAACGTAGCCTTAGCAAATACTAAAGTGGTGTTGACAGATCCTTTAAAAAAATAGCAAAATTTACCTGACATTAAAGCCCAAAAAAAAAAAAAAAAACACCAACACTTTTGAAACTCACAAAATCCACTGTTATCCCAATACCCAGCTCAGCCTCTTCTGGTAGTTTGCCCAAAGATTCCCCAAGTTATGTCCTATCCTTTTAAATACACACCAAGAAGACTTCATGACCCTGTAGGGAACACTCCTGACTCATTGCTGCCGTCGCCCCCCCAAAGCCAATTGGCAGCATCTATCACTAGAACATGGGCACTGCAGTATGGACTCCTAGGCTTAGAGGCCAGAAAACTAGAGGTGCTCTTGACGGTTGGGTTTTTTCCTGCCTAGGTTAGCTTTACCAATAGGCTTTGCAGACTGAGTTTATAGAGGACTTAAATTTAGTTAAAGCCTTAACTTAGTACACATGATGAGATCAGACGAACCATTGTCCTTTTGCATGCATAGTCTCCATATCGAAACAGAATAGGTTACTAAAGAACAAAAATTCTTGTAAAACAGAATTTAGAAGGGATGCAATGTATTTGTATTGCATTTTCTGACAAACTGTACAAATAAATTAGGTTCATCCCTTTGTACACAGCTTTCATGCACAATTCTCCAATCAGATCGTACAATTGCTTCAAAAGCAATATTTTTGCACAATATTCTGATTGAGTGTGTATGCAGCTTTACTGTAATTATAGGCCACACAGAAAATCAGTGACCAGTCACTGTCAAAAGTTTAGCCTTCCATCACTACTACTTCTCAGTGTGAAACCTAGTGCTCAGCATAAGCAAGTACACCCTGACTGGTGTCAGAAAACCTTCACTTTCAGAATCAACATTTTCTATGGGACACTACTACAATACTCCCATTAATTAAGGCCATTGAGGGAAACCAAGATTTGTGGTTAAAGTGGTTGTAAACACATTTTAGACTTTTACCTATAGGTAAGCCTACATTAAGGCTTACCTATTAGGTGCTATAAATATCTTCTAAACTTTTTAGGAGACATTTACAGTGCATGCAGCCGATGTCATCAGCCCATGCGCTCTGAAGAAACAGCCGTCCGTGCCGTTTCTTCATAGCCCTGTGCCGTCTCTGGCGGCTCCAGCGTGCATGCACGGGAGTGACGCTACGTGGCTCTGGCCAGTAATACTGCCGGAGTCCGCAGACCCAGAAGAAGACGGGTGAACATGGATATATAGTGGTTTCTGTTGTGGGATATATTCCATTTTTGCATCAACTAATTTGATTAAAACTGAAGATTTTATAAGTCTTGTTATTTTATTTGCTTTACTTTATGTAACGAGCTAAAAAAAAAAAAAAAAAAATATTCAACTCCCTTGTGAAAATGTTGGGGATTATTCTTGTGGTCACTTGATATTGAAAACTTACTTTAAAAAGGGTGTATACTGATGTAAAGCCAATAAATCCTTAAACTTTGTCATAAGTCATTTTAAATCTGTATCAGGGTTGACTTCTAGCAAGCTGCAAAGATTCTTGTGAACTCCCTTTTTCTATGCCAACATTGCTCGATCCCCATCTCCAAACTGTTCTGCTGCATTTTAGTGCCCTTACTTGTGCCTCTGGTGGATACAATATGTGGCCATACCAACACATGCAGGCATAGTCCACTGTGGTTACCATTAGGAACCCAGTCAGTGGCCCCGCCCAAAAAAAAAAAAGTTACTCCTACCGGTAACATCTTTTCCAGTAGCCTTTTAGGACAGCCACCAGAGACCCTGGCTCCTCCCTTCTCAGGAAACACCACCCCATACATACAGGTTTAAGCCCCCCTGTTAGCCAACACCCTTCAGTTCTCCAAAAGTACCACCGGCCAGCTGGAAAGACAGACATACCAACCTCCATCTTCTGATCGTCTTATGTCCAGACCTTCTTCGGGTGGATAACAGTGCTGTCCTGAAAGAATACTGGAAAATGCATAACCGGTAAGAGTAACCATTTTATCCCCTATAGTGACTCAGGACAGCCACCTTTGAGAGGATAAGCGAGTACTAACCCCTAGGGTGGGACCACCACTTTGAAGGACTTGTGCCCAAAAGCTTCATCTTTAGCAGACAACAGGTCCAGCCGTAGCTTGGTAAAAGTTGCAAAAATCTGGACCAGGTTGCAGCCTGACAGATCTGCTCCAGGGTAGCACCTGCTCTTTCTGCCCAAGTTGCCATAGCTCTAGTGGAATGTGCCCTGATAGCTACTGGGACCTTCTTCCCACTTGAAGCATAGGCCTGGCTAATAGCCAATTGAAGCCATCTGGCTAAAGGCTTTAAAACCTCTACTAGATCTCTGTATGGTCAGAAAAGAATCGGAAATCGCGGGATATCGCAAACCCTCTGGGACCCATAAGGTTGCAGCTTTTGCCGACGGCCTGATCTCTCACCAACCCCCACATGTCACTCCCAGCCTTGATCCAGGCCATTTGTCGCTACAGAGACCTTTTCTTTCTTATCAACTTCACCAAATCCTATGTCCTGCCCATTGCCGTCCTGGTAGTTGGAGGGCTTGCGTCTCGTTGGATCTTTTAGCTGGGCCACGGGCTCTATCAGGTACCTTGGTGTCAACATCACACCTGACCCTGTAAGCTCTCTATGAGGCCAATTTTACTCCTCTCCTTGTTCAAATTAAAGCCGAATTGGCACTCTCACCCTCACTTGCTTTGGCAGATGTAGTGCCCTGAAAATGACCACTCTACCCCGAATCCTCTACCTGCTGCAAGCCCTTCCAGGGTGACTCCCTGCTGGCTTCTGCCGTCTATTGGACGCTCCGTTTTACGGGAATTTGTTTGGTCCCACCGTCGGCCCCGCCTCAAACTCCAGCTCCTATATCTTCCTAAGACTTGTGGTGGGCTTGCCAAACATTAAGGCTCATTTTAGGGCGGCTCACCTAACCAGATTGATTGGCATTGCCACAAGAAACTAGCCACATCTCGCCTGTGGGCCAAAGTCTGAAGACCACTGCCATAAAGGCTGGTTCGTATAGGACTTAGAATGGAGGTAGGAGCAGTTTAAAGTGGTTGTATAGTTAGGCAGGCTTTTTTTTACCTTTCTGCATTTGGTGGGACACCTGTCCTGTGTAGCATGTACAGTACTTGTATGAAAAACACCCTGTTCCCTTTGTGTAAAATCCCAGGTGTTCCTGCCAGTTAATGCGAAGGCCCAGGTCAATTTTTAGCTTTCAGCGCTGTCAGACTTTGAACAATTGCATGGTCATACAACACTACCCAAAAAATTTTGGATCATTTGTTTTCACACAAAGTGATCTTAGTGGTATTTTCTAAAGCAAATGTTTTCCTTCATGGATGAGGCGGCACAGATGGACAGCACTGACTGGCATCACTGCATTGATAACCGGTACAGGTCTCCTGTGAGGAGATGCTGCTGATTGGCTCTCACATTGAGGCGAGGAGAACCAATTACCAGCACTTTGGTTTTTTACATGAGATCAGCTGTGATTAGACAGATCACATGAGTAACGAGCCGCATCTGCTCCTTACCAAGATCACGGGTTGCGCCGTGTGCCCGAGATCGCCACACTGCATGCACCCACAAGAGCAGTGAGACTGGGGTAATGCCAGAAGGGGGGGGGGGGGGGGGATCTTCCCTCGATGTACCTCTATGCAACACAAAACAAAAAATTTGGAAATGCAATCTCAATACAGTAAAACCTTGGATTGAGTAACTTCGTTTGAGAGAGAGTTTTTGCAAGACAAAACAATTTTTAAAATAAATTTTGATTTGATTAACAAACGATGTCTTGATATACACACAGCATCATATCACAATAAGTATAAAAGAAAGGGAGTCTAAGTGTAGCAATATGGTTACATTTAATGAAGGTACAATATTTAGCAACTCACATAGATGTGCCAGTTTTAATCAACTAAGTATGCAGGCATCGGGCGTAAAGCTGCCCACATAGACTGACCCCCGACCTGCCATCGATGTCATTCATTCCACGAGTGCTTCAAGCCTCACTTTCAGATTGCTCTACTGCAGGGTAGTCTTCCTGGTCACAACTAAGACAGAGCCTGCGGTGCAGAAAATGGTCTCTGGACAGCTTACCCCAGATGCCTGCAATATTAGATGTGCCTCTTAACCACTTTACCACTAGAGGATTTTGCTGTTTTACGTCTGGGCCACTTTTAGCGATTCAACACTGTGCGACTTTAACTGACAATTGCGTGGTCGTGCGACGCCATACCCAAACGAAATTTACATCCTTTTTCCCCCACAAACAGAGCTTTCTTTTGGTGGTATTTGATCACCTGTGCGATTTTTACTTTTTGCGCTATAAACAAAAAAAGAGCCTGAATTTTGGAACAATATTTTTCACATTTTTTTTATATGAAATTCCCCCCCCCCCCAAAAAAAAGTGTAAAAATCAAATTTTTACATTTATGGCCAATTTGTTTTCTGCTACCCATGTTTGGTAAGAAAAAAAAAAAAACAAAAATCACAATAAGCGTATTTTGATTGGTTTGCGCAAAAGTTATTGCGTTAACTAAGGGAAAGATTTGTCATTTTTGGTGTTTTTTTTTTTAATGAGTAATGGCGGCGATCCGCGATTTTTTTTTGCGGGACTGCAACATTGCGGCGGACAGATCGGACCCTTGACTGACATTTTTGGGGGTACCAGTGAGATATATATATATATATGCAGTTACTGTAAAAATGACACTGGCAGGGAAGGAGTTAATTTTATTGGAGGGGGAGGGGTTAATGTATGCCTGGGGCTTACTAACGTGTGTGGGGAGGTGACTGTGTGACACAGGGTCAGATCGCAGGTTCAGCTATGCTGAACCCTGCAATCTGACCCTGCCTGTCACTTAGGAGACCGTTTACACAAGCGGGCGGATCTCCACACTTGATTCCCCGACAATCGGGGAAGAACACAGCGTGAGCGAGCCTCCGGCGGCGCACGCGCCGCCGAGAAAGGGTAGTGTCTGGCGACATAGGTTTACGTCGCCAGACAATAACCAACCACTTTGCCGCAGTAGAGCTTGAGTGAGCAGACAGCAAGTGGTTACATAAACCATGCGAGTTACTAAATGTTGAACCTTCATGAAATTTAACCATGTTGGTACACTTAGAGGCGCCCCTCTTCCCTTTTATACACTGTAGCTTCTGCTGGATTTTGCTTCTAATCCCATTGTGGAAGCTGCCATTTGTTGGACATTTTATGGTTACACAACCTACCTATCGCTCAAAAAAGAGCGGCACTCACAGGTCTTGAAAAGTTCTCACGCATCTTGAAAGGGTCAAACCAGGGATATAAAAAATGGGCCCAGGTGAACAGCAGAGACTGCAGTGCATATAACCAAGTGTCCCTCACGGGTCTTGAAAGGTTAACACAATGACTGTCTTAATCAACATTTTGACAAGCTGGTCTTCGAGGAAGACTAGCTTGTGCCTTGTCAAAACGTTGATTAAGACCGTCATTGTGAGTTAACCTTTCAAGACCCGTGAGTGACACTTGTGGCGCTTTTCCACTGCATGGAACCGAACGGTTCGGCTCGCTTCTGTGCTTTTCCACTGCTGGTACCGCATGGTACGGTGTAGGAACGTTACGGTGGCGCTTTTCCACTGCTGGTACGGTGTAGGAATGGTTTGGTGGCGCTTTTCCACTGCATGGAACCGAAGGGTACAGCTCTCAAAAACAGTACCACCTCGATTGTGGTTCCAAGAGGTACCATACCGGTACCATATCCCACAATCCTTTGCATGCAGTCACTACTATCCACTGATTGGTCAGAGAACCGTTGTTATCCCACCCACTTAACTTTAGTACTACTTTAGTGTAAAACCAAACCATACCAACACCATACCATGCAGTACCAGCAGTGGAAAAGCAAACCGGGCCAAGCGCGTACTCGCAGTGGAAAAGTGCCTTAACAGTACCACCTCGATTGTGGTTCCACATCCCACAATCCTTTGCATGCAGTCACTACTAGCCACTGATGGTCAGAGAATCATTATTATCCCACCCACCTAACTTTAGTGGAAAGCAAACCATTCCAACACCATACCATGCGGTACCAGGAGTGGAAAAGCAAACTGGGCCAAATAGAGCTGAGCCGGTACTTGCAGTGGAAAAGTGCCATTGGTTTATATGCACTGCAGTCTCTGCTGTTCACCTGGGCCCATTTTTTATTCCCGACTTTTGTGCAGTGGCAACCATGGGATATTATACTAAAGTAAGTGTGTGTTTTTAGGCAAATAAAAATTAAATAAAAAGTCCCCAGACAGCCTGCTGTGGTGAGCACATGGCCACACTGCACATTGATTAGGCAATGTTCTTCTGAGGCAGAATTTCTCATTGGTCCACCCTCACATGAGGCCAGAAAAGCTGTAAGAAGTAGTTCTGGCACCTGCCCATATGCTCCTAAGTCACCATGGGACAGTCCATAGGATTCTAAGTCACCATAGTACAGGCCATAGGCTCAGAAGACATGCCGGTAGCAGAGACGACCTTTACACAAGCACGTGTGTGTGACAGGCCGGCCGGCATCCGCCCCACCCCCTCCCTCTCTCTCCGGTCACATTGGAGCTCAGCACGCTGCTTACCTGCACCAAGTGACGAGGCCGGCAGGACAGGGTGGGGAAGTTCCCTCTTCCATGGATGGGCACAGTCTCCCCGAGGATGGCATCCAGGCGGCGGACCTGCGGCCATGAAAGGACGCTGAATCTCGGAGACGGGAGCGGGGTGTCGGCCGCCGGCTGGCTGGACATGGCGGGTGCACGGCGCTGTCCTGACATTCACTGGCTGGCCCGGTAGATGAGGTGCTGAGGAAGGTTCTAGGCAGTTGGAGGGCCCCGGCAACAGGTCCTGCGGTCTTCACTACACGCTGCAGCTCAAAGAACGTGCTCGTCAGGGAGGCGGCGCTTTAAAAACTAAAAACGTTTTCTTTTTTAAAAAAAAAATCGGTGTAAAAGACTTAAAATAAGAAGGGAAAGTAAACCTTTAGGCCGCTCGGGTGCTGCTGTCAGGGTCTTGGCTGAAAGCGTGGGGCGGGTCACACAGCACTAGCCGGCACGCTGCTAATCGATGTTACTCCTGACAGCCGTAACACCCACTGAGCTGATCCCCGTCTTCAAGCCTCTCTTCTTATATGCCGACTTTTTATCCCCACTCATTGGCTGAGCTGGCCGTCACTCTTATCCTCCTCCCGGTATCCTTCTGTGATTCGTTCGGGGATCCTCGGTGGCCGCCTACTCGTGGTGTCGTCACACATAGCAGCAAGGCGCTACTATTGGACAGCTGCCAGCGGTTCTTTAAGCTTATTGGTTAAGTACAAAATTCCTCCCGGAGTAAGGAATCCCAGCGCTGATTGGCCTGTAGGAATGCCAGTTGGTTTAAAGGGACCAGAGGACCGGTTATGGTTAGAATAGAGCGGCGTGATGGTGAGATTAACGCTTTTTGGTGCACGCAGCAGGATTTTACAGAGCAAGGCTTTGTTGTGGCTGTGTGCGGGGCGGCCTATGCCGTGTTTTATTAGGCGTTTCCTCTGGCGTCATTTATTCAATAATGAGGGGTATTCTAGAAATTTCTGAAGCAGAATGTCTCGTGGCTGGCAGCATGGCACAGTTAAAGCTACAGTGTATATTTAACCGCTTCTAGACCAAAAGGTTTTACCCCCTTAATGACCAGGCTATTTTTTTGTGATTCGGCACTGCATTACCTTAACTGACAATTGCGTGGTTGTGCTACACTGTATCCTAATAAAATTGATGTCCTTTTTCCCCACAAATGGTGCTTTCTTTTGGTGGTATTTGATCACCTGTGCAATTATTATTTTTTGCGCTATAAACAAAAAAAGAAAGCGGAAATTCTGAAAAAAATATATATTTTTCACTTTCTGCTATATAACGTTCCCAATAAAAAAATTTTAAAAAATCAAATTGTTTCATCATTTTAGGCCAACACGTATCGTGTCTACAAACTAGGGGAAAGATTTATGTCATTTTTTTTTTTTTTACTAGTAATAGCGGCGATCAGCGATTTTTAGCGGGACTGCAACATTGCCGTGGACAGATCGGACCCCTAACTGACATTTCTTACACTTTTGGGGGGACCAGTGACATTACTACAGTAATCAGTGCTATACATATGCACTGTAAGAGCCCATTCACACTAGCGCGACTTGTGAGGCAACTTGTGTTGCCCCAGGTAGCTTGACATAACAAAAGCAATGTTAATCAATCAGTGCCGTCTTAATTGGCACTACTGAAGTTGCTCCGACTTCAGAAAAGGGTCCTGTACTACTTTGAGGCGACCTGTGATCCGACCTCTCCCATATACTTCAATGGGAGCCGCCTCCTTATCTTAATTGACACGACTTGTTATCAGACTTTCCAGGAAGAAGAGAGAGATTAGCCAGGCATTCCCCACATTGCAGCCATGCCTATAATGGAATATATATACCATTACATATATATATATATATATATATATATATATATATATATATATATATATATATATATATATATATATATATATAATGGTATATATATTCCATTATCTCTGCTTGGGCTGTGTGAGTGGCACTGGTGGACAAAGATAAGTGGCACTGGTGGACACTGATTCATGGCACTGATATGTGGCACTGGTGGACACTGATTCGTGGCACTGGTGGACACTGATTAGTGGCACTGATAGGTAGCACTGATACGTGGCACTGATAGGTGGCACTGGTGGACACTGATATGTGGCACTGGTGGACATTGATTGGTGGCACTGATTTGTGGCACTGATGGACACTGATTTGTGGCACTGATATGTGGCACTGGTGGACACTGATTCGTGGCACTGGTAGACACTGATTCGTGGCACTGGTGGACACTGATTCGTGGCACTGGTGGACACTGATTCGTGGCAATGGTGGACACTGATTCGTGGCACTGATATGTGGCACTGGTGGACACTGATACGTGGCACTGATACGTGGCACTGGTGGGCACTGATACGTGGCACTGGTTGACACTGATTCGTGGCACTGGTGGACACTGATTCGTGACACTGATATGTGGCACTGGTGGGCAGTGGCACTGGTGGACACATACGTGGCACTGGTGGGCAATGAGGAAATGAGTAAAAAAAAAAAGAAGGGGAATTAGGTCACAGCTCATCATATTCTGATTGGCCAAATACACAGTCCTCTGTCATATAAGTCCTGCAAAATAATTCACAAGTCGCGGTAAAATCGCTGTAAAGTCGCGGTAACATCGCAGTAAAAAGTCGCTCCAACATGGGGCGACTTTATGGTCGTGGCAGTGTGAACCGGCTCTCACTGTACTAATGACACTGGCAGGGAAGGGGTTAACCCAAGGGTGAAAAAAGGGTTAAGTGTGAGCCTAGGGGTGCTTTCTAACTGTGTGGGGGGTGGGCTTGCTGCATGAACACAGAGACATGTGTTCCTTAATAGGAGGAACACAGGATCCCTGTGTTCATAACTGACAGAACAGCGGTCTGCCATGTTTACAACGGCAGACCGCCATTCTGTCTCCAGCGGGAGCGATCGCGGGTGCCCTGTGGCAATCGCGGCCCCTGGACCTGCTAATCAGCTTCTCTCCCCCCCCCCCTCCGCTAGCGGTCCCATGAAGCGATGTACAGATACGTTGTTTCATGGGACAGAGCCGAACTGCCGCAGTAAAACTACCTCTATAAAACCAGCAAAAAAATGTTATTGTGTACAGTCAGGTCCATAAATATTGTGACGTCGACACAATTCTAATATTTATGGCTCTATACACCACCACAATGGATTTGAAATGAAACAAACAAGATGTACTTTAACTGCAGACTTTCAGCTTTAATTTGAGGGTATTTACTTCCAAATCAGGTGAAAGGTGTAGGAATTAAAACAGTTTGTATATGTGCCTCCCACTTTTTAAGGGACCAAAAGTAATGGGACAATTGGCTGCTCAGCTGTTTCATGGCCAGGTGTGTGTTATTCCCTCATTATCCCATTTACAAAGAGCAGATAAAAAGGTCCAGAGTTCATTTCAAGTGTGCTATTTGCATTTGGAATCTGTTGCTGTCAACTCTCAATATAAGATCCAAAGAGCTGTCACTATCAGTGAAGCATGCCATCATTAGGCTGAAAAAACAAAACAAACCCATCAGAGAGATAGCAAAAACATTAGATGTGGCCAAATCAACTGTTTGGAACATCCTTAACCTCCCTGGCGGTATGATTCTTTTGGATTTTAGGTGCTGAAAGCGGTACCATTATTTTAGGTGCTGAAAGCATGTAATTCTTGTGAATGAGCAGCCCAAACCAACTGTATACATTTATTATACATATTATATATATATATATATATATATATATATATATATATATATATATATATATATGTATGTATACATATATTATATATATATATATATTATATATATATATATATAATGTATACAGTTGGTTTGGGCTGCTCATTCACAAGAATTACGTGTATATATATATATATATACGTATATATATATATATATATATATATATATATATATATATATATATATATATATACGTATATATATATATATATATATATATACATATATATATATATATGTATATATATATATATATATATATATATATATATATATATATATAATATGTGTGTGTGTGTGTATATATATATATGTATATGTGTATATATATATACGTATATATATATATATATACTGTATATATATGTATATATATATATATATACATATATTTACATAAAAAGTACAGTAAAACTGCAGGAAAGGGCACTGGGGGGCAATGTAATGTGATTTTATTTTATTTTGAACGGTATCAGTGTGTTTGGTGCATTTTACATTCAAATTTGCCGCCGGTTCCACCCCCCGGCGGACGTCACGTCCCCGGCGACGGAAGCCGGGGCTCGCAGACGATCGGGAGAGAGCTCCGCCGCCGCACACCGCTCGCAGTCTTCGCTGGATCCCGGAGAAAAGGTAAGTAAAACCTCCTCCAGCATCCAGCGATCTTCCTAGCGCTACCCCGAGTGTGACTCGGGGTTACCGCTTTTGGCACTAAAATCTTACCCCGAGTCACACTCGGGAATACCGCTAGGAAGGTTAAAAAGAAAGAACGCACCAGTGAGCTCAGCAACACCAGAAGACCACGGAAAACAACTGTGGTGGATGACCGAAGAATTCTTTCCCTGGTGAAGAAAATACCCTTCACAACAGTTGGCCAGATCAAGAACACTCTCCAGGAGGTAGGTGTATGTGTGTCAAAGTCAACAAATGTAAGAGAAGACTTCACCAGAGTGAATACAGAGGGTTAACCACAAGATGTAAACCATTGGTGAGCCTCAAAAACAGGAAGGCCAGATTAGAGTTTGCCAAACAACATCTAAAAAAGCCTTCACAGTTCTGGAACAACATCCTATGGACAGATGAGACCAAGATCAACTTGTACCAGAGTGATGGGAAGAGAAGAGTATGAAGAAGGAAAGGAACTGCTCATGATCCAAAGCATACCACCTCATCAGTGAAGCATGGTGGTGGTAGTGTCATGGCGTGGGCATGTATGGCTGCCAATGGAACTGGTTCTCTTGTATTTATTGATGATGTGACTGCTGGCAAAAGCAGCAGGATGAATTCTGAAGTGTTTCAGGCAATATTATCTGCTCATATTCAGCCAAATGCTTCAGAACTCATTGGACGGTGCTTCACAGTGCAGATGGACAATGACCCGAAGCATACTGCGAAAGCAACCAAAGAGTTTTTTAAGGGAAAGAAGTGGAATGTTATGCAATGACCAAGTCAATCACCTGACCTGAATCTGATTGAGCATGGATTTCACTTGCTAAAGACAAAACTGAAGGGAAAATGCCCCAAGAACAAGCAGGAACTGAAGACAGTTGCAGTAGAGGCCTGGCAGAGCATCACCAGGGATGAAACCCAGCGTCTGGTGATGTCTATGCTTTCCAGACTTCAGGCTGTAATTGACTGCAAAGGATTTGCAACCAAGTATTAAAAAGTGAAAGTTTGATTTATGATTGTTAATCTGTCCCATTACTTTTGGTCCCTTAAAAAGTGAGAGGCACATATACAAACTGTTGTAATTCCTACACCGTTCACCTGATTTGGATGTAAATACCCTCAAATTAAAGCTGAAAGTCTGCAGTTAAAGCACATCGTGTTTGTTTCATTTCAAATCCATTGTGGTGGTGTATAGAGGCAAAAATATTAGAATTGTGTCGATGTCCCAATATTTATGGACCGGACTGGGCGTAAAAAAGTATACTTACCTGTGTCCATGTGGCTTTTTCTTCATTTTCCTGCTCTCCCTTTTAAAATTTTTACATCACAATTCTGTCATGACATCACGCTTTTATACTATCATTACTATACAGGATTTATATAGCGCCAACAGTTTGCGCAGTGCTTTACAAAATGATGGCAGACAGTACTGTTACAATACAATTTGGTACAAGAGGAATCATATGACATTACATGCATCTGTTGGGGATAAAAAACCTTCCCCCGCAACCCGGGGGCAATTTTTTCTTTTATAGACAACAAATGAGAGTGTCATTTAAAGCGGTAGTAAACTCTTGCATTAAGGGCCCGTTTGCACGAGAATGCAGTGCAGGAAAGCTGCATTTCCGTACGGCATTCCAATCGTACTGCCCTTGCGAACTGCAGCGGCTGTCAGTGCAAAGTTAACGGCACCCCAAACGCACCCCACACTGGATCGCATGGTACAAAAGTACCATGCGATCCGGTTGCAGTGTGTTTCAAAAACTTGTGCATGCACCACTTTTGATGCGGTGCAATTTCAGCCCATTCAAAATGAATAGGGCTGAAATCACAGTGCACAGAACTGCATGTGAATCGCAGGGAACTGCACAGCATTCCTGTGCGATTCACATGCAGTAACTAGTTAGAATCTCCCCCAAAAAAAAAAAAAATCAGCCCCCCCCCCCTGGCAATTTAAAAAGGGTGTAAAGGCTGAATGAAGGTCTTGTAAAAAAAAAACCTTTTGAGCTTTTGAGTGCTCCCCCACAGTCCCCCTAATACTCACCTGAGCCCAGGGTTGCCACCTTTCTGGGATTCACCCGGACAGTCTGGGTTATGAATCATGTGTCTGGTTTTTAAGCGGACTGAAACCCGGACACATTATTCAGACCAGACTGTGGCTCCCCAGGTAACCAAGACAGTCACACACAAATCTGTGCTGGAGCTGCGGGCGGCTGTCTGGGGGCAGGTTAGGTATAACTCGTTGGCAGGGCAATGATGTCAGCAAGAGCAATTTAGCCACACTCACTTTTCACTGGGGCACGCTATGCCTACTGCATTACTACTCTCCTTGGGGCACCCAAACAGATCCCAGGCCACTAAAGTGTTCAGGTTTGGCTTGAAGAAACCCTACCTGAGCCCCATCTCAATCCAGCAATGTGCACAAGAGCCTTGGGTGTCCCAGGACTCCCTCTCCTCATTGGCAGAGACAGCCATTGGCTCCCACTGCTGTCAATTACAGTCAGTGAGCCAATGAGGGGAGAGCTGGGTCGAGACGCGGCTCTTTGGGGTTGGTTTACTAAAACTGGAGCATTTAGAATATGGTGCAGCTGTGAATGGTAGCCGATCAGCTTCTAACCTCAGCTTATTCAATTCAAGGGATTGTAAAGTCTTTTTTTCCTGTTAAAATAGCAAACATATTATACTTACCTCCTCTGTGCAGTAGTTTTGCACAGGGCAGCCCGGATTGCCCTCTTCTCTGGTCCCTGGCTTGAGCTCTTGGCCCCTCTCTCCTGTTGAGTGCCCCCACAGCAAGCAGCTTGCTACGGGGGCACCCGAGCCAAGCTGCAGCTCCGTGTATCTATTCAGATACAGAGCTACCATTCATCCCCACCCCTCTCTCTTCTCATTGGCTAACTGAGTTGATTGACAGCAGCAGAAACCAATGACACCACTGTTGTGTTTCAGCCAATCAAAAGAGAGTGTTCAGGATGGCTGAGACACTCGTGGACATTGCTGGATAGAGAGGGGGCTCAGGTAATTATTAGGGGGGCTGCTGCACACAGAAGGCTTTTTATCTTAATGCATTAAGATAAAAAAAACCTTCTGAATTTACAACCACAATAAAACCTGAAAGCTGATTGGTTTCTATGCAGAATTGAGCCTGATTTTGCACTCTCTAGTTTTAGTAAATAAACTATGTGTTTTTTGCAGCAGGGCTTGGGAATGAGCATGCACCAGTGCCCCCACTGCAAGCAGATTGCTAAGAGCACAGAGCAGGTAAGTATGACATGTTTGTTATTTTTTTTAAAAGGTGAACCTTTAATACCACTTTAAACCATAATGTGATAGTATGCATCGCATACTACCACATTATGATAGACTTAGTTAAAATAAACCCCTCCAGCAGTGTGCTGTCATCATTACCAAGGCTTCCATCTTCACCTGGTCTTCTTTCTGGTTTCGAGGGCTCCGGCCATTTGAATGGCCGAGCTGCAATAGCGTCACTACCTCACGCAGGAGTAACATTCGTGGCACAGTGATCTGAATGGATGGCACACTCAGTGTGCTGTTGATGCAGTGCACATGCGCCGGTGACGTCATCGGGTGCTTCAAGCGTTAATGTCTCTTAAACATCTCAAGTTTAGGAGACATTCACTGTACCTACAGGTAAGCTTTATTACAGGCTTACTAGTAGGTACAAGACAAAAACAAGACTTTACTAACGCTTATTGTGCATTCACAAGTAGAGAAGCATAGCTGCATGCATTTCAGAAGAGATGTGTCAGTACAAGTTTAATTATTAGAGGACAGGCAGGCTGTTCTCCCAGCACAGCAAGAAAACTGACAACATTGGTGAAAATGTACTTTTATGCCTAGCGTGGTCAGTTTGATATAGGAAAGCAGGGGAACTGGCAGAAACACCAGAGATTTCACACAAAGGAAGCAATACAAAGGAACAGGATACTTTTTAACACAAGCACATGGTACAACAGGCACACATCAGGAGTATGAAATGTTGGGGTAACATATTCTTTAAGTCTAGGGGTAGAGTAAAAAGGAGTAATGCCACAATCCGTGCTACAGCAAGCTCCCTTAATCTGTGTGACCAGTCCCTGCAGAGCCTCCCCTCACAGCCGCAGTCACACTTGTCCCCTCCACAATTATTTCTAAACTAATAGTCCTGTTAGGGCCACAAAAGCAAAAAAACTAGATATATAGTCCCATGGGATTGTCACCCCTATCATTCATTTGTTTTGGGTTTAAAATGAAAGCGTTTGTTACCCCAACTCTTCATATTCCTGATATGTTGTACAATGTACTTGTATGAGAACGTCTCCTGTTCTCTTTGTATTGCTTCCTTTGGGTGAAATCCCTGGTGTTCCTGCCAGTCCCCCTGCTTTCCTATTAAAACATGACCACACTAAGCAGGAGAGCACACTGTGGTCAGTTCTCTGGCTATGCTGGGAACTTAGTGTGCTCTCCTCCAATGATCAGACTTGTCCTGACACGCCCCCCTGCACAGCCTTTCACTGGGAAGCTCAGTGTGCTGCTGCTTCTCCTCCCCCAGCTCTTATGCAGCTGAGACTAGAGAGAATGTGATCACTTATAAAAAAAGGGAAAAAGGTATTTATAATGATTTTTTTCTCTATATATACCATTTACAATCACTTTAATTCTATTCTTAACAGGGGGCTATGGAGAGTGTTTAGTAGTTGATGTCTCTTTGGGGGTGAGTTTCTTTTTTCTTTCTGTTTTGTCTTTCAAATGACAAGTTGCCTGCTGTTGCTAGGAGGATTTACCACATTTGATTGGCGGATCTTCAGTCAGCTGAGCACTGGATTGGTGACAGATCTTTTGGAAAACATCTGGCCAATGAGTGTAACCTTTCACTTGTATATCATCTCCTTTCACTGCCAGCAGTTACCTGAGGTCTGTCATCTGGAATCACCTGTGGATTATCTTCAGCCTTCCTTGCGATATTTTCCCTCGTTGCAGTCCATCTTTATGGGAAAATGTTGCCCACTTTGTGGGTGGACAGAGGTTGGTAAACTGGTATCTGGTTGGTATAAAATATTTCTGTTTGAGTCATAGTGACTAAACATGTTGGTCTGTTAATGGTTAACAGCGGTTCTGTTTGATAGTAAAGGTTAAAGTTTATTTCATATTTAAAAATTGATTTAAACCCAATAAAAGAGCCATGGCCTGAACTTTCCCACGATCCTTGTCGTGTATTTACTTCATTGTTTAAATATAGGTGCATCTCATAAATTTAGAATATCATCAAAAAGTTTATTTGTTTCAGTAATTCAATTCAAAAAGCGAAACTCATATATTATATACATATGTGTAACACACAGAGTGATATATGTCAAGCATTTCTTTCTTTTAATTTGAATGATTATGGCTTACAGCTAGTGAAAACCCAAAATTCAGTATCTCAGAAAATTAGAATATTACATAGGACTTTTTAAATACAGAAATGTTGGCTTGCAGAAAAGTATGTCCACGTACAGTATAGCACTATACCAATACATGGTCGAGGCTCCTTTTGCATGAATTACTGCATCAATACAGCGTGGCATGGAGGCGATCAGCCTGTGGCACTATTGAGGTGGTTTGGAAGCCCAGGTTGCTTTGATAGCAGCCTTCAGCTTATCTGCATTGTTGAGTCTGGTGTCTCATCTTCCTCTTGACAATACCCCACAGATTCTCTACGCGGTTTAGGTCAGGCGAGTTTTCTGGCCAATCAAGAAGAGTGATACCATGATCATTAAACCAGGTATTGGTGATTTTGGCAGTGTGGGCAGGTGCCATGTTATGCTGGAAAATGAAATCATCATCTCCATAAAGCTGATAAGCAGAGGGAAGCATGAAGTGCTCTAGAATTTCCTGGTAGAGAGCTGCGCTGACTTTGGACTTGATAGAAAACAGTGGACCAACACCAGCAGATGACATGGCTCCTCAAATCATCACTGACTGTGGAAAATTTTGCATTTCCTTTGGAAATGAAGGTCCCAGAGTCCTGAGGAAGAGTGGAAAGGCACAAAATCAAAGTTGCATGAGGTCCAGTGTGAAGTTTCCACAGACAGTGATGATTTGAGGAGCCATGTCATTTGGTGTTGGTCCACTGTGTTTTAACAAGTCCAAAGTCAGCGCAGCTCTCTACCAGGAAATTCTAGAGCACTTCATGCCTCCCTCTGCTTACCAGCTTTATGGAGATGCTGATTTCATTTTCCAGCAGGAATTAGCATCTGCCCACACTGCCAAAAGTACCAATACCTGGCTGTATGATCATGGTATGCAGATGAGCTGAAGGCCACTATCAAAGCAACCTTGGCTTCCATAACACCTCAGCAGTGCCACAGGCTGATCGCCTCCATGCCATGCCGCATTGTTGAATTCATTCATGCAAAAGGAGCTCTGACAAAGTATTGAGTGCATACTATATTGTACATGGACATACTTTTCAGTAAGCCAACATTTCTGTATTAAAAATCCTTTTTTTTTAATTGGTCGTATGAAATATTCTAATTTTCTGAAATATTGAATTTTGGGTTTTCCCTAGCTGTAAGCCATAATCATCAAAATTAAAAGAAAGAAATGCTTGAAATATATCACTTCGTGTGTAAAGCATCTATATTAAATATATGAGATTCACTTTTTGAATTTAATTACTGAAATAAATAAACTTTTTGATAATATTCTAGTTTTATGAGATGCACCCGTATGTTGGTATGGTATAATACATGTTAACCACTTGCTGACCGCCGCACGACTATGTACTGCGGCAGTCAGCCTCTCCTAGGCAAAGTGACATATGGGTAAGTGACTCGCCCACGAGCCTGTAGGGAGCGAGCTCCCGCCCCCGCTCGTTCCTTGCCTTCCCCGCGCGTGTGACCGGCGGCTCCGATTGTCCGCCGGCCACTCGCGATCTCGCTCGGGAGAGGGAGAAAGACAGATGGCTGATGTAAACACAGCGGTCTGTGTCATTCTCCCTTAGATCATCACTGAGGCTATGTGATTCTGCTATGTAGGATCATATGTCTCTGTGATGATCTAACAAGCCACGCCCCCTGACAGTTAGAATCACGCCCCTAGGGACACACTTAACCCCTTGATCACCAATAAAGTTAACCCCTTCCCTGCCAATGTAATTTTTACAGTAACAGTGCATATCTATAGCACTAATTACTGTAGTAATGTCACTGGTACCCCCAAAGGTGTCAAAAATGTCAGTCAAGGGTCGGATCTGTCTGCCGCAATGTCGCAGTCCCGCAAAAAAAATCGCAGATCGCCGATAAAAAGAACAATAAAAATGACAAATCTTTTCCGTAGTTAGTAAACGCAATAACTTTTGCACAAACCAATCAAAATACGCTTATTGCGATTTTTTTTTTTACCAAAAATATGTAGCAGAATTTTTTCAAAATTGTCGCTATTTTTTTGTTTATAACGCAAAAAGTAAAAATCGCAAAGGTGATCAAATACCACCAAAAGAAAGCTGTTTGTGGGAAAAAAAGGACATCAATTTCATATGGGTACAGCGTCGCACAACCGTGCAATTGTCCTTTACAGTCACGCAGTGCCCAATTGCAAATTAGGGCCTGGTCTTTGAGCAGCCAAATCCTCCGGGGCTTAAGGGGATATTGGGTGTACAATTCCATGCATTTTATGTGATCTCACTGAGGGACCACCTAGAGCCTGTAGTGTCAGGGAGAAGTGGAGAGCACCAGAGCATAGAGCCTGTAGTGTCAGGGAGAAGAGGAGAGCACCAGAGCAAGGGAGAAAGTAAGGCCGACCATACACGGAGTGAATTTCTTTCCTGTAACGACGGGTTGCAGGAAAGAAATTAGCTTGATTCCCTCTTCGTCACAGACAGCGTTGATGCGGAAATCCCTCCTGCCTGGCCATTGTCTTCTCCTGGCGGATCATTTCCTCGCTAGCAGAGGACAGTGATGATCGCTAGCGCTATAGCAGTTGCTAGCGATAATCGCAAGAGAATCTGGAAGGCTAGTTATACCAAAGTTGATCAGTCAATCAACTTGGTACATTCAGCCCTCCCATTAACAGTTCAAATTTCCGATCAATCAAATCAAAGTTCCTGCCATCCATTCACTGCCCCATGCAGCTGAGGCTGCAGAGAAAGGCATGTGTGTTTGAGCTTTGGGGTACATACCCTAATGCAATAGGCTGCGCACATCTATGCACACAGCTCTATGCATGGGACTCAATTTTTTTAATGGGGACATAACTGGGGGCAGTCTCAGCTTTTATGAGGCTTCAGCAGGAAACTGGGGACTCTGGTTATGCCAATATAGAGAAAACACAGCTTATCTACTCATGACTCTAGGTTTTTTTTTTTTAGGTAATTCTGTACTGCACCAGTCAAAAAGTTTTCCTTTTTTCCAGTTTTCTGGTCCAGAAAATGTTACCAGATGACATGCATATGCATATGGCCTAAAAGCATAGCCATTTGAGCAGGCACACACATTTACACAAGATATATATATATTTTTTTAAACAAATTTCACCAGCTCAAAAGGTTGCATTAGAGTGGAATTCCTGGTAATTGTCTTACTATGCTTGAACCTGCTCCCACTCCCTTCTAAATCCTCTTCTAACTAGCCCATGAAAGGAAGACACCTATACTTACCTATTCTCATTGCACTCCACTCCGGTCATGTCATCCCCCTAGTGGCCAGCTTCAGGGGAGAAAAAAGAGTGCCAACACCTATTGAAATGCCTGGGCAGTGACGTCACCCATACAGTATCTCAAAAAAGTGAGTACACCCCTCACATTTTTGTAAATATTTTATTATATCTTTTCATGTGACAACACTGAAGAAATTACACTTTGCTACAATGTAAAGTAGTGAGTGTACAGCTTGTATAACAGTGTAAATTTGCTATCCCCTCAAAATAACTCAACACACAGTCATTAATGTCTAAGCCACTGGCAACAAAAGTGAGTACACCCCTAAGTAGAAAATGACTAAATTTGGCCCAAAGTGTCAATATTTTGTGTGGCCACCATTATTTTCCAGCAGTGCCCTAACCCTCTTGGGCATGAAGTTCACCAGAGCTTCACAGGTTGCCACTGGAGTTCTCTTCCACTCCTCCATGACGACATCACAGAGCTGGTGGATGTTAGAGACCTTGCGCTCCTCCACCTTCCATTTGAGGATGCCCCACAGATGCTCAATAGGGTTTAGGTCTGGAAACATGCTTGGCCAGTCCATCACCTTTACCCTCAGCTTCTTTAGCAAGGCAGTCTTGGAGGTGTGTTTGGGGTCGTTATCATGTTCTAATACTGCCCTGTGGCCAAGTCTCCAAAGGGAGGGGATCATGCTCTGCTTCAGTATGTCATAGTACATGTTGGCATTCATGGTTTCCTCAATGAACTGTAGCTTCCCAGTTCCGGCAGCACTCATGAAGCCCCCCGACCACGACACTCCCACCACCATGTTTGACTGTAGGCAAGACACACTTGTCTTTGTACTCCTCACCTGGTTGCCACCACAAAAGCTTGACACCATCTGAACCAAATCAGTTTATCTTGGTCTCATCAGACCACAGGACATGGTTCCAGTAATCCATGTCCTTAGTCTGCTTGTCTTCAGCAAACTGTTTGCGGGCTTTCTTGTGCATCATCTTTAGAAGAGGCTTCCTTCTGGGATGACAGCCATGCAGACCAATTTAATGCAGTGTGCGGCGTATGGTCTGAGCACTGAACGGCTGACCCCCCACCACTTCAACCTCTGTTGCAACGCTGGCAGAACTCATACGTCTATTTCCCAAAGAGAACCTCTGGATTTGACACTGAGCACGAGCACTCAACTTCTTTGGTCTACCATGAAGAGGCCTGTTCTGAGTGGAACCTGTCCTGTGTGGTCTTGGCCACAGTACTGCAGCTCAGTTTCAGGGTCTTGGCAATCTTCTTATAGCCTAGGCCATCTTTATGTAGAGCAAAAATTTTTTTTTTCAGATCCTTCTAAGAGTTCTTTGCCATGAGGTGCCATGTTGAACTTTCAGTGACCAGTATGAGAGAGTGAGAGCGATAACACCAAATGTAACACACCTGAGACCTTGTAACACTAACGAGTCACATGAGAGCAGGGAACGAAAATGGCTAATTGGGCCCAATTTTGACATTTTCACTTAGGGGTGTACTAACTTTTGTTAGCAGCGGTTTACACATTAATGGCTGTGTGTTGAGTTATTTTGAGGGGACAGCAAATTTACACTGTTATACAAGCTGTACTCTCACTACTTTACATTGTAGCAAAATGTAATTTCTTCAGTGTTATCATGTGAAAAGGTATAATAAAATATTTACAAAAATGTGAGGGGTGTACTCACTTTTGTGAGATACTGTAGGCTTCCTATTGGGCATCTGTTGTCTGGTGTCCCTCCTCATCCCTGAAGCCACTGCTGGAAGCCAATCACATGACCGGACTGTAGTGGCCTTAGATTAGGTAAGTATAAGCATCTTCCTTGTATAGCGTAGTTAGAATAGGGTTTAGAAGGGGTAGGAGCAACTTTGGCAAAGTTAGGCAATAGCCTGGAATTCTACAAACCTGATTCCAAAAAAGTTGGGACACTGTAAAAATTGTGAATAAAAACAGAATGCAATGATGTGGAAATTTCAAATTTCAATATTTTATTCAGAATACAACATAGATGACATATCAAATGTTTAAACTGAGAAAATGTATAATTTTAAGGGAAAAATATGTTGATTTTAAATTTCATGGCATCAACACATCTCAAAAAAGTTGGGACAAGGCCATGTTTACCACTGTGTGGCATCCCCTCTTCTTTTTATAACAGTCTGCAAATGTCTGGGGACTGAGAAAACAAGTTGCTTAAGTTTAGGAATAGAAATGTTGTCCCATTCTTGTCTCATACAGGCTTCTAGTTGCTCAACTGTCTTAGGTCTGCTTTGTCGCATCTTCCTCTTTATGATGCGCCAAATGTTTTCTATGGGTAAAAGATCTGGACTGCAGGCTGGCCATTTCAGTACCCGGATCCTTTTTCTACGCAGCCATGATGTTGTAATTGATGCAGTATGTGGTCTGGCATTGTCATGTTGGAAAATGCAAGGTCTTCCCTGAAAGAGACATCGTCTGGATGGGAGCATATGTTGTTCTAGAACTTGGATAGACCTTTCAGCATTGATGGTGCCTTTCCAGATGTGTAAGCTGCCCATGCCACACGCACTCATGCAACCCCAGAGATGCAGGCTTCTAAACTGAGCGCTGATAACAACTTGGTTTGCCCTTGTCCTCTTTAGTCCGGATGACATGGCGTCCCAGTTTTCCAAAAAGAACTTCAAATTTTGATTCGTCTGACCACAGAACAGTTTTCCACTTTGCCACAGTCCATTTTAAATGAGCCTTGGACCAGAGAAAACACCTGGGCTTCTGGATTGTGTTTAGATATGGCTTCTTTTTTGGCCTATAGAGTTTTAGCCGGCAACGGCAAATGGCACGGTGGATTGTGTTCACCGACAATGTTTTCTGGAAATATTCCTGATGTTGTGATTTCCATTACAGTAGCATTTCTGAATGTGATACAGTGCCGTCTAAGGGTCTGAAGATCACGGGCATCCAGTATGGTTTTCCGGCCTTGACCCTTACGCACAGAGATTGTTCCAGATTCTCTGAATCTTTGGATGATATTATGCACTGTAGATGATGATGATAACTTCAAACTCTTTGCAGTTTTTTTCTGAGAAAGTCCTTTCTGATATTGCTCCACTATTTTTCACCGCAGCATTGTGGGAATTGGTGATTCTCTGCCCATCTTGATTTCTGAGAGACACTGCCACTCTGAGAGGCTCTTTTTATACCCAGTCATGTTGCCAATTGACCTAATAAGTTGCAAATTGGTCCTCCAGCTGTTCCTTATATGTACATTTAACTTTTTCGGCCTCTTATTGCTACCTGTCACAACTTTTTTGGAATGTGTAGCTCTCATGAAATCCACAATGAGCCAATATTTGGCATGACATTTCAAAATGTCTCACTTTTAACATTTGA
The DNA here is from genome assembly GCF_965119305.1 of Pelophylax lessonae. Classification (NCBI taxonomy): domain Eukaryota; kingdom Metazoa; phylum Chordata; class Amphibia; order Anura; family Ranidae; genus Pelophylax; species Pelophylax lessonae. The sequence goes on from NC_138769.1 coordinate 320,550,596, forward strand.
TATGTTATCTATATTATATTGTGAATAAAATATAAGTTTATGAGATTTGTAAATTAGTCTATTCCTTTTTTACTTACAATTTGTACAGTGTCCCAACTTTTTTGGAATTGGGTTTGTACTTTAAACACATAAAACAAACATCCTAAATTCTAAAACACAAAGCTAATCTATTCCATAAGCAAATTCCTAAAACGAAACCAACCATGTAGCAAAATACTTTATCCTGCACTAGAAGCATCAATGTTCAGTGCTGGAAGTACTATGCCAAAGGAAAACAACACCAAAATGCCAGTGCCAAGAACTAATGAGCCAGAACAAGTATACATGTTTATGCCATAGTTGTTTTAAGGATTATTTGTCAGTCAGATCTTCTGATTACTATCTCATTACAAAAGGATCATCATTGCAACACATATTCTGACAAATATAGAGTTTAACTACTTTAATACCAGGCACTTCACCCCCTTTCTGCCCAGACCAATTTTCAGCTTTCAGTGCTGTCGCAATTTGAATGACAACTGCGCAGTCATACAACACTGTACCCAAATTAATGTTTTATTATTTTCTTCACACAAATAGAGCTTTCTTTTGGTGGTATTTAATCACCGCTTGTTTTTTTTTATCCTAATGCATTCTTTGCATTAGGATAAAAAACCTTCTGTGTGCAGCAGCCCCCCTAATACTTACCTGAGCCCAATGTTGCAGGAGTGTCTCAGCTGCCCGGGACTCCCCACCTCATTGGCTTAGACAGCAGCATGGTGCGATTGGCTCCCGCTGCTGTAAACCAAACCAGTTAGCCAATCAGGAGAGAGAGGGGTGGGGCCAGGTCGCTTGCTGTGGGGGCACTCAACAAGAGGGAAGGACCAGGAGAACAGAAGAGGGACCACAGAAGAGGAGGATCCGGGCCACTCTGTGCAAAACCACTTCACAGAGCAGGTGAGTATGACATGTTTGTTAATTTGAAAAAAAAAACGAGACGTTACAATCACTGCTGAATGCGGTCTGTGATTACTGCTGTGTAGGTCAATCTCCTTGCTCTTTGTAACCTTCCCCTGATATGCAACACTACAGGATTGATAACAGTAGGCTTTTTTGAACACAATATCTATTCTTCATGCCTGTAGACCACATTTGTTAACCACTTACCCACTGGGCACTTAAACCCCCTTCCTAACCAGACCAATTTTCAGCTTTCAATGCTCTCACATTTTGAATGACAATTACTCAGTTATGCAACACTGTCCCCATATGAAATTTTCATCCTTTTTTTACACAAACAGAGCTTTCTTTTGGTGGTATTTAATCATAATTGGGTTTTTTATTTTTTGCACTATAAATGAAAAAAGACCTAAAATTTTGTAAAAAAAAATGCATTTTTCTTCGTTTTGGTTTTAAATTTTGCAAATTTAGTCATTTTTCTTCATAAATTTTGACTAAAATGTATACTGCTACATATCTTTAGTAAAAATAACCCAAATAAAAATATACATTTTTTGGTCTTTGTGAAGGTTATAGAGTCTGCAAGCTAAGGTGCCAATCATTGAAAATTGATCACACCTAAAGTACTGACGGCCCATCTCATTTCTTGAGACCCTAACAATTCAGGACAGTACAAATACCCCCCAAATGACCCCTTTTTGGAAAGTAGACATTCCAAGGTATTTAGTAAAAGGCATGGTGAGTTTTTTGAAGTTGTAATTTTTTCCCACAATTCTTTGCAAAATGAAGATTTTTTTTTTTATTTTTCACAAAATGGTCAAATTACAAAGTTATGTCTTACACACTGTACAGGCATACTTGCAACTACACCCCAAAATACATTCTGCTACTCCTCCTGAGTATGGCGATACCACATGTGTGACACTTTTCCACAGCCTGACCACATACAGAGGCCTAACATCCAAGGAGCACCGTTAGGCGTTCTAGAAGCAAAAATTGCACATATAATTTTCTGATGACCTATCACACTTTTGAAAGTCCTGGAGCACCAGGACAATTGAATTACCTACAAAATGACCCTATTTTGGAAAGAAAACACCCCAACACATGATCTAGGAGGCATAATGAGTCTTTTGAACATGTCATTTTTTTCCACAAGTTTTTGGAAAATGTGGAAAGAAAACCAAAACGCATTTTTTTTTTTTACACAAAGATGTCCATTTATTAGACATTTCTAACACATAGCATGTACGTAGAAAAAATGACACCCCAAAATAGATTGTGCCACTCCTCCTGAGTATGGCGATACCACATATGTGACACTTTTCCACAGCCTGGCCACATACAGAGGCCCAACATGCAGGGAGCACCGTCATTTCCTAACTTCCCATTACAATTTTGTGAGACGCTGTAGGGCACTGATAAGCATTGTAGTGGCACTGATGTGGCATGGATGTGGCCCGGATGAGCACTGACGTGGCATGGATGTGGCACTGATGAGCACTGATGTGGAATGGATGTGGCACTGATCAGCACTGAAGTGGCATGGATGTGGCACTGATGAGCACTGACGTGGCATGGATGTGGCACGGATGAGCACTGACGTGGCATGGATGTGGCACAGATGAGCACTGATGTGGCACGGATGAGCACTGACGTGGCATGGATGAGCACTGATGTGGCACGGATGAGCACTGAAGTGGCATGGGTGTGGCACGGATGAGCACTGCCGTGGCATGGATGAGCACTGCCGTGGCATGGATGTGGCACGGATGAGCATTGACGTGGCATTGATGTGGCACGGATGAGCACTGATGTGGCATGGATGAGCACTGATGTGGCATGGATGAGCACTGACATGGCATGGATGTGGCATGGATGAGCACTGACGTGACACGGATGAGCACTGACGTGGCATGGATGTGGCACGGATGAGCACTGACGTGGCATGGATGTGGCACGGATGAGCACTGACGTGGCTTTGATGTGGCACGGATGTGCACTGATGTGGCATGGATGAGCACTGACATGGCATGGATGAGCACTGACGTGGCACGGATGACCACTGACGTGGCACGGATGACCACTGACGTGGCACGGATGTGGCACAAATGAGCACTGACGTGGCATGGATAAGCACAGATGTTGGATGGATGAGCATGGATGTGGCATGGATGAGCACTGAGGTGGCATGAAATGAGCGGGCACAGATGTGGGATGGATGAGCACTGAGACAGCATGGGCAGGCACAGATGTCGCATAGATGAGGCACGGATGAGGCATGGATGAGCACGGATGAGGCATGGATGAGCACCGATGAGGCATGGATGAGCACCGATGAGGCATGGATGAGCACCGATGTGGCACGGATGTGGCATGGATGAGCACTGAGGTGGCATGGGTGGGCATGGATGTGGCATTGATGAGCACTGAGGTGGCATGGGTGGGCACGGATGAGGCAGGATAATGCATGGATGAGGCACGGATGATGCATGGATGGGGCACGGCTGAGGCACTGATGTGGCACGAATGAGGCACTGATGGGTCACTTATTGGGCACAGTTGAGGCAGAGGAGGCGTGCAGCTGCAGTTTCTCTCCTCTCCTCGCACGCTGTACCGATTGCTGTGTACAGCGTTCGAGGAGAGGAGAGAAATGAACCGGACATGCGCCTGTTTGTTGTGACGTGATCGCTCTGTCATTGGACGGAGCGATCACGTGGTAAAGGACCGCTCTCATTGGCCCTTTACCACGATCCGTGATGCGTCGGGTCCCCGGGACCCGGCGAGCACGGACACTCCCGTGTGCGCGCCCTAGGGGGCGCGCGGGAGCGCGATTCTGGGAGGACATTCAGGAACGGCCTCTTAGAACTAGACGACGGCACTGAGGCCGTATTTTTACAGTCTATGGTCAGGAAGCGGTTAAACAGAAAGCCTGCAGGCCTGCCAGACCATTTCATGTGGTCCTCGCACCTTTCCTGCATGAATGGTCTCTTTTGTAGGTATAGCTATGTAAAACATTAAAAATAAGTGTCAATACTGTTTGCCTATTTTTACAGAACATCAGATAAGGAGGAAAAAAGTTGTAGACGCCTTGGAGGCGGCCATGTTGTTGGTTAGTAGTGGGCAGACTAACAATGTCCACTTATTATAGCGTGTAGTGTGTAGGCTACCAGTGGTCTGTAAAAACAGCAACTCATCGAAATCTCCAGTTATTGCTGCTGCACAGTCAACATAAGTGACGTGGTTGGAGATTTTGGCAAGTTGCAGTTTTCACCAGAACACAGGCATTCTAGGAATGCAACTGTTTTTTTGAAACAGTTAAAATATCGGGTTTAGTTCCACTTTATGATTTAGGCCCCTTTCACACTTGTGCGACTTGTCATGCGTTTTGGGACTACAAAATCACATGACAAGTCGTTCTCCATTATTTCCAATGAGCCCCATTCATATCTGTGCGACTTGAAGTCGCACCGACTTCAAAGTAGTCCCTGAACTACTTTTGGCATGATTTTAATGCGTTTTGAGGAAAAGACATTATAAGCCCACTCAAACTCGCATCAAAATCGCTGCAACAAAGTCGCGTCAAAATCACAGTAAAAATCGTGCGACTTGGAAGTCGCACAAGTGTGAAAGGGGCCTTACTGCTGTTTGGGGGCTCTGGGCTTCAGCAAAATGCCAGCCTTTAGCAAGAAGCAAGTTGTTATAGGTAATGTTTCACTTTAGGTTTTTAGTAAAACCAGTAATAATCGAATGTAGAGGCAATTAGTTAATATGATAAAGAGTGGATATATTGATATAGTCTTACAGATACAACCTGCTCTTTGAGTGTAACCATGATGCTTATGGAGCCAGCAATGAAATTGAATTTAATACCCCTGCAGTGTAGACCTATGGACAATTATGACTATTTGGACACCTGCTTTTCTTTTATGGGTGGGAGTCCAATTTATAATTCATGTCCATTTAATGCATGTCTTTATTATCTATATAAACTTATCTCAACTCTGAATTAAGTAAGTTAAATGATATGAGAGGCGCATAAGCAAACCTCTTACTCAGCCAACACCAACTTGGTGGGGAGAGATTTGTGGTAATAACAAACACAAAAATGGTTGAGTTTTCTATGGAACTGAAGCAAAGTCCAGGATGTTAAGTTTTAACCACTTAAGCCCCGGAAGATTTTACCCCCTTCCTGACCAGGGCCTATTTTGCGATTCGGCACTGCGTGAGTTTAACGGACAATTACGCGGTCGTGCGACGCTGTACCTAAACGAATTTGACGTCCTTTTTTTCCCACAAACAGAGCTTTCTTTTGGTGGTATTTGATCACCTGTGCGATTTTTTGATCATGCGCTATAAACAAAAAAAGAGCGTCAATTTTGCAAAAATAACAATATTTTTCACATTTTTTTATATGAAATTCCCCAAAAAAAAAAAGTAAAAATCAAAATTTTTTAACATTTTCGGCCAATTTGTTTTATGCTACATATGTTTGGTAAAAAAAATCGCAAAAAGCGTATTTTGATTGGTTTGCGCAAAAGTTATCGCGTTTACTAACAAAGGGAAAGATTTTTGTCATTTTTGTTGTTTTTTTTTTTAACGAGTAATGGCGGCGATCTGCAATTTTTTTTGCGGGACTGCGACATTGCGGCGGACAGATCGGACCCTTGACTGACATTTGTGACACTTTTGGGGTTACCAGTGACATTACTGCAGTAATCAGTGCTATACATATGCACTGTTACTGTAAAAATGACACTGGCAGTGAAGGAGTTAACTGTATTGGAGAGGGAGGGGTTAAGTGTGTCCTAGAGGCGTGTTTCTAACTGTGATTGGCTGTGGCTACTAGTGTAAGAAAAGAGATCAACGGTCCTACATAGTAGAACCGTCTGATCTCCATTCTTACACAGGGAAGAATGACAGGCGGCTTTGTTTACATCAGCCGCCTGCCTTTCTTCCGGTGTAACGGACGATCGCGAGTGCCCGGCGGACATGGGGACCGCCGGGCACACGCGCGGGGGGGGGGTCTGTGAGCGAGCAGGAGCGCGCCTCCGGCAGCATGCACTCGCTCGCTAGAGCCTCACAGGCTAGCGACGTAGTACTACGTCGCTTTGCCTGTGAGGGGCTGACCGCCGCAGTAAATAGCCGTGCGGCGGTCGGCAAGCGGTTAAATTATTTGTAATTGTTTATGCAAAGTTGTTCATTTGTAGCACAAAAGTCCTAGGCACAGTTTTATAACTATTCTTTAAACCATGAAGGTAATTGGCCCCTAACTCCTCTATACAGAGGGTGTCACAGGAAAATGATAATAGGTAAAATGTTTTTATGTGTATTTATTTTGTAGACATAAGCACTTTAATTGTTTTTAAAATCTACAGTGAGGGAAAAAAGTATTTGATCCCCTGTTGATTTTGAATTTTGAACGTTTTCTCACTGACAAAGAAATGATCAGTCTATAATTTTAATGGTAGGTTTATTTTAACAGTGAGAAACAGTATAAAATCAAAAAAATCCAGAAAAATGCATTCCCAAAAAGTTATAAATTGATTTGATAAAATAAGTATTTGACCCCTTCGCAAAACATGACTTAGTACTTGGTGGCAAAACCCTTATTGGCAATCACAGAGGTCCGACGTTTCTTGTAGTTGGCCACCAGGTTTGTACACATCTCAGGAAGGATTTTGTCCCACTCCTCTTTGCAGATCCTCTCCAAGTCATTACGGTTTTAAGGGCTGACGTTTGGTAACTCGAACCTTTAGCTCCCTCCACATAATTTCTATGGGATTAAGGTCTGGAGACTGACTAGGCCATTCCAGGACCTTATTGTGCTTCTGCCAGAGCCACTCCTTTGTTACCTTGGCTGTGTGTTTTGTGTCATTGTCATGCTGGAATACCCATCCATGACTCATTTTCAATGCCCTGGCTGAGGGATGGAGGTTCTCACCCAAGATTTGACAGTACATGGCCCTGTCCATCGTCCCTTTGATGCAGTGAAGTTGCCCTGTCCCCTTGGCAGAAAAACACCCCCAAAGCATATTTCCATCTCCATGTTTGACAGTGGGGATGGTGTTCTTGAGGTCATAGGCAGCAATCCTCCTCCAAACACGGCAAGTTGAGTTTATGCCAAAGAGCTTGATTTTGGTCTCATCTGAGCACAACACTTTCACCCAGTTCTCCTCTGAATCATTCAGATATTCATTTGAAAACTTTAGAAGGGCCTGTACATGTGCTTTCTTGAGCAGGGGGACCTTGCGGGCACTGCAGGATTTCAGTTCTTTACGGCATAGTGTGTTACCAAATGTTTTCTTGGTGACTATGGTCCCAGCTGCTTTGAGGTCATTGGCAAGATTCTCCCATGTATTTCTAGGCTGATTCCTCACCTTTCCTTATGATCATTGAAACTCCACAAGGGGAAATGTTGCATGGAGCCCCAGACCGAGGGAGATTGACAGTTATTTTGCGTTTCTTCCAATTGCGAATAATCGGACCAACTGTTGTCACCCTCTTAACAAGTTGCTTGGCGATGGTCTTGTAGCCCATTCCAGCCTTGTGTAGGTCTACAAGTTTTTCCCTGACATTCTTGGACAGCTCTTTGGTCTTGGCCATGGTGGAGAAATTGGAATCTGATTGATTGCTTCTGTGGACAGGTGTCCCTTATACAGGTAACAAGCTGGGATTAGGAGCACTCCCTTCTCCTAATCTCAGCTCTTTACCTGTATAGAAGACACTTGGGAGCCATAAATCTTGCTGATTGATAGGGGATCAAATTCTTATTTCACTCATTAAAATGAAAATCAATTTATAACTTTTTTTAAATGCGTTTCTCTGGATATCTTTGTTGTTATCCTTCTCTCACTGTTAAAATAAACCTACCATTAAAATTGTAGACTGATTATTTCTTTGTCAGTGGGCAAGCATACAAAATTAGCAGGGAATCAAATATTTTTTCCCTCACTGTAAGCATATTTGTGGTTCCTCCTCCAAATTGCAAGGTTTAAATGCAGGCCCAGATTGGCCAATCGGGAGAACTGGGAGAATTCCCGGTGGGCCGGTCGGGTTGAGGGCCGGTGTCTTGATCTGCAAATACAGTATCTGCGAATTTCCTACCTGTTCCTGCGTTCCAGCAGCCGAGGAGCGGCCCGATGACGTCATCCGGCGGGATCGGATTGGCTGCTGGTTTCTGCATCGGTGTGATTGGTCCAGCCCAGGAGCCGCTGATTCTCATTGGCCGATTCTCATTGGCCGGCGGAAGGCGCTCTTTTTTAAAGCCTTGAACGAATGTGAAGCCTGGAATCATCTGGCACTCTGCGCCACCCCTATGGTAAGTTTTATGGAGTTTTTTCATTTGGATGAATTTGTCTGGGTCTCCTTTCTATCCAGGGATGGGGCAGCTGCATATAGATGAATTGATCTGCTGCAGGAGGAATATGGAAAGATCAATTCCTTTATATTTAGCTGCCCCATCCCCTCCTATCCAACTTCTTTTGCTGACCCCCCCCCCCCCCCCCAGTGCTCTTAAAGTGGAGTTCCACCCATTTAAATGAGTTCAGATGTATGTAATCCCCATAAAAAATACTTTTAGCAATGGAAACTATTTTATTTTTTTTTCTGCAAGGAAATACCTTATTATCTTCTTTATTAATTCTCACTTCTGGGTCCGGCCGCCTATAGGCGATTACGTCATTCGGCGATTCGCAAGGGCTGCTGGGATGTATCCCAGCAGCCCTTGCGAATCGCCTAGTGACGAAATCTCGCATTATTAGGCTCCTTTCACACAGTGTGTCCGTCAAACAGACTCCGCTTTTCTCAGCTGGGGATCGATCCGCCGATCCCCCGCTTAGCAGGAGACTGACAGCTGTTCTCCGCACTGTGTGCGGAGACACAGCTGTCACAGCCCCATAGATCTCTATGGGGGAATCAGATGGGAACGGACCGTCGGTCCGTTCTCATCCGATCCGATCCGCTGGTCGGATGGAAAATAGGGTTTCCATCCGTCCAGATTTGACGGATCCGATCAGGTGTCAGCGGACATGTCTCCGCTGACATCTGATGCCCCATAGAGATGCATGGGGGGATCGTTCAGATCCGCCAAAAAAACAGACAGGCGGATCTGAACGGTCCGCCTGTGTGAAAGGGGCCTTACACCGGCACCAGCTGTATTGCATTGAGTCCATGCTCCGCCCCCTCCGGTGCCCTTCAGCTCCTCCAGTGCTCTCTGCTTCCCCTGTGCTCTCCAGCCCCTCTAGTGCTCTTCTATCTTGTATCATGTCTGCAGTCTCTAACCATCTCTTGTATCATGTCCTCAGTCTCTGACCATCTCCTGTATCATGTCCGCAGTCTCCCATCATCTCTTGTATCATGTCCTCAGTCTCTGACCATCTCCTGTATCACGTCCTCAGTCTCTGACCATCTCTTGTATCACGCCCTCAGTCTCTGACCATCTCTTGTATCACGTCCTCAGTCTCTGACCATCTCTTGTATCACGTCCTCAGTCTCTGACCATCTCTTGTATCTGGTCCTCAGTCTCTGACCATCTCTTGTATCACGCCCTCAGTCTCTGACCATCTCTTGTATCACGCCCTCAGTCTCTGACCATCTCTTGTATCACGCCCTCAGTCTCTGACCATCTCTTGTATCACGCCCTCAGTCTCTGACCCTCTCTTGTATCACGCCCTCAGTCTCTTACTCAAACTTAAAACGCATTGTTAATAATATTAGCTATCTGTTTATGCCAAAGGTAGGACTGTGCAGGGGAGACAGAGAGTGCAAAAGGGGAACTGTTATTAGAGAAACGGGGGGCAGACTGCAAGGGGCACTGAGATGGAGGGCTGTGAAATGCGTGCAATAAATATTCTTGAAACCATTACAAATTTTTGTGGGTGTTTTTTAAATTTTAAAGGCGGGGGGTGCCAGATATAGGATCCGCCCGGGTGCCAAAGGCTCTAGGTACGCTACTGCTCCTGTCTTATCTTTTTGCATGTATTGTCTTTGTTCCAGCCTAGGAAGAGCTCGCCGGTTCTTTCTCAGGACTCAGGGTCAGGAGGCACTGAAGACTTCTGAAAGGTAGGGGACGCCTGGTGGTGCTCTCTTTTTTATTCCTGGGAGTTTTTATTCCTGGGAGTTTTAATATTTCCTCCTTTATTGCAGGGGGAGAGGTCCTTCTCACAGAGGCCGCAAATAAAAATGGATAACAGAAAGCGTAAAGGCGGCACTGAAAAGGCCCGAATAAAAAAGAAGAAAGCTTTAGAAACTGACGCGGCCAAATGTTCCAAACTGAGCACATTTTTCCAAAAAAAAAAAACAAATGAAGACGATGACGAGATGGCCGGCAAGCTAACGTTAATTAGTTAGGAGCAGTGCAAGGTGCTAGCAACCGTGCAACTGCAAAACAATGTTGTCTGCAAACCACCGTTCATGTAACAAACTTTTTCTTGTAGATCTTCAGCAAGAGCCGCCTCTAGTCCAGTTTGCTGCTAACAGTGAAGAGCAAGGCCAAGTAACGTTACCAAGCTCCAGTCATGAGCCCAACACACCAGAATGGGCAGGTAGGATTGTCATTCAGAAGAACTAATAGTAATTTTTTCTTAGTAATTAAGAGCAAATATGTTAAAGACTACAATATGCTTTTATTGTGATTAAATATACAGGTGCACTCGAGTCTAGGGATACAGAAGGAAGTGTAAAAGGGAGAGTAGAGTCGACTTTAGGAACTGATAGCAGAGGAACTGATAGCAGATGCAACAACTAAGCAGCAGAATCCAGAACCACAAGCTAGGAACAAGGCAGATGAAGATGATTCTGTTGATAATTTTGATTACTTTGCCTGACCTCAGTATCAGGATATACTGTACATACATTTTTTTCTTATCATCCTCAACAAATCCCAAATGTTCCTATACCAAAGGTTTTCAATAGCAAAGATGGAACAAACCGCAAGTGGCTAACTTACTGTGGAAAAAAAAAACAATCTCTGTACTGTTCAGTTTGTTTGGCATTTGCACCTTTGGTAAGTGATGGCCCTTTCATAAAGGGAGGCATGAAAGACTGGAAACACATTCACCAAAGGATAGTGGAACATGAAAAAAGTAAGACACACAGAGATAGTGCAGATGCTTACTTTCTGAAAATACAAAAGGCAGATGTAAAAGCTGAGCAAGTGAAAAAGAAACGCCAGGTGATGGAGCGTATAGTGGATGTTGTTAAAGTCATAGGCAAATGTGGCCTTAGCTACAGGGGAGATCAAGAGGCAGGTTATAGCTTAGAAAACACTGCTGTTAATCATGGTAACGTCCTGGAGTTGATTCTACTCTTCAGTAGATATGACATTTGCCTCCAACAGCATGTTAACACTTGCATTGAAAACAGCAAAAAGCAGCATGAAACTGGTGCAAAAGGCAGAGGCGCTCTAGTTACTCTGCTGTCAAAAGAGACCATAAATAAAGTTGTGGATGTCATTAGCCAACTGATAAAGGTCACTATAGCAGATGAAGTGAGACAAGCTGGCATGTTTTCCGTTCAGATTGACACTACCCAAGATATCACCTCCAAAGACCAGTGTTCAATCATACTTCGATCAGTGACAGATGTCATTCACGAAAGACTGATTGCTATGGTTGACTGTGAGTCATCTACTGGCCGGAATTTTGTAGAGCTTCTGAAAAAAGTGCTACTAAACCTTAATATTGACATATTCCTTCCCTGATATGATCATTGTTTGGTCGGAAATCGTTGGCCGTACCTCGTGGCGTTTTGCGAGGTCGGCTGCGAGGATAAATAAGGCCCGTATTAAAGTGAACAAGGCCGTTGGCCGTTTTGTTTGCCGTAATGGGGGTTTGGTGGTTAGACACCGGGAGCTGGAGGTTGACACATGGCGTTACCTGCGGAGCGACGGAGTGCACCTGAATGCTGTGGGCACCGATTTGTGGGCCCTCGGCATCCAGGACGGTGTTCAACGGGCGCTGCGAGTGTGGCGGCGCTCACAGGTGTAAGGTGTCACACCTGTGTGCTGTGGCGGTTGGGGGTCTTTGGAGGCGTTAACAGATTTTGGTCAGTGCATAGGGTGACCCATCCAAGGTATGGAGCCCTCTAGTGGATCCCGGTTAGTAGGGGATTAACCGGGAAGTGGTAAAGAAGTGGTATCAGGGGTGAAGTGTGTTTGTTCCCGTGCTTCCCGTGCCACCCCCTCATGAGGCCCTACGCCTATTTTTTTTTTTTTTTTTTTGCTCCGGGCCTGTCTTGATTGGGGTATAACCGATGCCCACTCTTGATCTTACGTGTACTCACCCCTTTCTCTTAATTCTAAACAAAATACTGCTGACAACCGACTTGGAGAAAATGTGGCCTGGTAGGCCATTTTATTAACAAAAACACAATACCAAAATAAACATTTTAAACATGAACCATAAATACTCCAGTATCATATCAAGAAAAAGGGGTTGTTGGTCTTGGGAGGCACCAAAAATTCCAATTCAAAAACGGTATCAGTATCCAAAAATCCAACGGTCCCCAGCCGCAAAACACCAGCACGGGAACAAACACACTTCACCCCTGATACCACTTCTTTACCACTTCCCGGTTAATCCCCTACTAACCGGGATCCACTAGAGGGCTCCATACCTTGGATGGGTCACCCTATGCACTGACCAAAATCTGTTAACGCCTCCAAAGACCCCCAACCGCCACAGCACACAGGTGTGACACCTTACACCTGTGAGCGCCGCCACACTCGCAGCGCCCGTTGAACACCGTCCTGGATGCCGAGGGCCCACAAATCGGTGCCCACAGCATTCAGGTGCACTCCGTCGCTCCGCAGGTAACGCCATGTGTCAACCTCCAGCTCCCGGTGTCTAACCACCAAACCCCCATTACGGCAAACAAAACGGCCAACGGCCTTGTTCACTTTAATACGGGCCTTATTTATCCTCGCAGCCGACCTCGCAAAACGCCACGAGGTACGGCCAACGATTTCCGACCAAACAATGATCATATCAGGGAAGGAGGTGCGCAGCCGCAGAAAATCAAATTTGATATCGCGGATCAGGTGGCGCATGGACCGGACACCCAAATCGTTACCCCCAGCGTGCAGCACCAAGACGCCCGGCGCCCTGTCCAGCCGAGCAAAACGGTGCACTTCCGGCAGGACCTTGCACCAGATCAATCCCGGAACGCCTATCCACCGAACAATGGCCTCCCCCCTGGAAAATTCCAATTGACGCCCGTTTGGACGAACCTCCGCCCGCCTAGCCCCCCAGAACACATAAGAATGCCCCAGGATCCATATAAGGCAGGCAGGTCCCTCTGTAAGGAAAACAGCAAGAAACATGACAACAAAGCAACACACATTACACAAGGGCAACCACTCACAACAAATGAGGACGAACGTACAGCCTAAAACGGTTAGACTCCCACCTACCAATACGTTTCAGAACAGAGTCATCCACTCCCCACCTGGCGGCCTCAGTAGCCGCCCCGATGCGGAAGGAGTGCGACGAATATTCGCCAGGACTGTAACCCAAAGCAGACAAACACCCCCGGAGCACCGCCCGGAACTGAAACTTGGACAAGGACGTCCCGTCCAAGTGCACCAGGAAGGAACCCCCAAACGGGGGGCGTGCCCTCAGAAACTCCCGCACCACCAAAACGGGGCAAAGGGGAGACCCCTCCACCCGATACAGGCGAACATACTTACCCTTGCCCAACTGGTCGGCCTTGGACCTCCGCAGAAGAATCGCCACTGAAGAGCCAGAGCAACTCACCTCACCCGCCAAAAGGCCACCTGGAACTCTCCGGTTGCAACTTACCAATTCGCCAATACGGAACGCCCCGAAAAAGGCCAAAACGAAAGCCGTTTTGAACAACAAGGCCTCATACTCGGAAGAGCATGCGCAGCCCACTTGCCGCACCAACTCGCCTAGTATGCCAAACGAAATTGGGCGCCGGCCATCCGGCCGACGCGAACCCCTCCTATAACCTTTCAAGGCCTGGCGAATCACAAAATCCTTTGTAAAGTCGGGGAGTCCCCCAACTTTGAACATAAAAGCCAAGCCCGCCAGCTTGCAGCCGATAGCCGAGGGCGACACCCCTCGTTCAAAATTCAGACACAAGAAATACATTACCAGGGACGGATAGACCATACTCACCGCACCTGCTCCAACCCGCTCCAGCAGGTCCGCCCACTCCCGCCATACCTTCGAATAGGCCATCCATGTAGCAGCACTCAGCGACCTCCTGAGCAGGCTCGAGGCGACCCCAATGCAATGCGCCACAGTCCCAGCGGACAAGGCTCCCCCCGCTGCTCCGCCTCCGGCGCCAGCTCCCGGAATCGGTCCAGCTGAAACAGAGACAAAGCATCAGCCACTGAGTTGTCCACACCGGGCAGGTGAACAGCATATAAGTAAATATTCAACTGTAAGCAACGTAAAACCAAGTGACGTAACAATCCGATCACCGGCGGAGACGAACCGGAGAGCCGATTGATAACCTGCACCACACCCATATTGTCACAGTGCAGCCGCACCTTCTTGTCCCTGAAATCCGCCCCCCACAGCTCCACCGCGACCACCGGAAAAACCACCGGAAAAAGTTCCAGCAGAACCAAATTCCGCAAGAATCCCGCCTCATGCCATACCGCCGGCCAACGCTCCGCACACCATCGACCCCCGAGGAAGGCGCCAAAACCCGTTGAGCCAGCCGCATCCGTGTACAACTCCAGATCGCAGCTGCTGACCGGGCCCCCTTGCCAGAGCGACCGACCGTTAAAGGACGACAGAAACACACGCCAGACCCGCAAATCTTCCACGTGAGCCGCCGTCAACGTAACAAAATGATGCGGCGACCGGATACCAGCCGTAGCAGCCGACAAACGCCGGCTGAAAACCCGACCCATGGGCAGGATACGGCACGCAAAGGCAAGCTTGCCCAACAAGGACTGCAAACGCCGAAGCTGCACTTTACGCTTGCCGACCAGCCAGCCTATTTCCGCCTGAATGTCCAGCAGCTTGTCCTCCGGCAAGCGACATTCCATAGCCACCGAGTCAATAATGATTCCCAAAAAACTAATCACAGTCTTCGGGCCTTCAGTCTTGTCTGCCGCCAACGGAATGCCAAAGCGCTCCGCGACATGCTGAACAGTGGCCAGCAGAGTGCCGCACAAAGTGGACGAAGGAGGGCCCACACACAGGAAATCATCCAAGTAGTGTATGACCGAATTCACCCCGGCCACCTCCCGCACGACCCATTCCACAAAGGAGCTGAACTGCTCAAAGAACGCGCACGAGATGGAACAACCCATGGGCAAACACAGATCCACATAGAACGAGCCCAGCCACCGGCAGCCCAACAGCCGAAAACTCTGCGGATGGACGGGAAGCAACCGAAAAGCCGCCTCAATGTCCGTCTTCGCCAGCAGCGCACCCCGCCCGTATTGACGCACCCAAAATATGGCCGCGTCAAAGAAAGTATAGGACACCGCACAGGCCTCAGGGTCAATGCCGTCATTGACCGACCCCCCTTTGGCAAAGGACAAGTGGTGAATCAGCCGAAACTTACCCGATTCCTTCTTGGGCACCAAACCCAAAGGGGACACCACCAGGTCGACCAAAGGCGGCTGGGCGAAAGGCCCAGCCATGCGACCCAATGCCACCTCCTTGGCCAACTTGTCCGACACCACCCCCGGATTCAGTCGCGTCGACCGCAAGTTGTCCGCCACAGGGGGAACAGCGGTCATAACACACGGAATGATAAACCCCACCGAAAACCCAGATTCCAGCAAACGAGCCGCCACCCGATCCGGATACCTACCTAGAAAAGGACGCATCCTTTCCACCATCACCGGCGTCATCCCTCTTCTGCTGAGCGTCTCCTGAACGCGACTTACCTTGTTTAAAACAACGGGAGAGGGGGTGCGCGCCACCGCAGCCGGAGCACTCATGCTTGAAACGGCACGCGGACCCAAACTTGCACGCCCCTTCGTTAAACTGCCAGCAGAAACCCCTACGTTTCGCGGCCGGCTGTCCCGGGGAGTTCTGACCTCCGGCCGTCCCTGGAAAAGGGGATGGCGAGGCCCTCGCCGACGTCATGAGGCGCATCCACAAGCTAATGTCCTTATGATCCCAGCGCAACGCAGGGCGAACCGCCTTGCGTTGGCGGAATTGCTCGTCATACCGGAGCCAAGCAACCCCGCCATACACCCTGTACGCCTCCCCAATCGCATCCAGGTAACAAAACAAGGCGGAGCAATGCTCCGGACGCTTTTCCCCCACCACGCTCGCAAAGATGGCGAAGGCCTGCAGCCAATTACCAAAAGTGCGCGGAATCAACCTATAGCGCCGACGCTCCTCGTCCTCCTTCTTCGACTCCTCCGGCTTCACCCGATCCAGATTGAACTTCTCCAAAGGAAGCAACGTGAAGATTTCAACATATTCATCCTTCCAAATCTTCTCCCTGACCTCGGGCTTAAGGTGCGCCCCCAAGGGGCCCTCAAAGCACACATACACCTCACACTTGGCCGCATCCGCGAGCCGAACAGCATCCGTATCCTTACCTGCAGTCTTGGGGTCCGCGGACTTGTCCCCCGCCGTCTGCGCCGGCGGCGCCACCACCGACACCGGAACGGCCGTCCCAGGAGCGGCAGACACCGACCCCGGCCCAGCCGCGACCCCACAATCCACTGCCGGGCAGGGGGGCGGCACCGGGCCCCACGCCGCAGTCGGCGCACCGCCTCCAGATCCCTCGAAGCGTTGCACCAAAGAGCGCAACCCCGCCAACAGATCCCCAAGACCAGCCCCCACGCCAGAGGCAGCGGGCCCTTGGTCCCCCCCGGGCGCTGCAGCAGGAGCCCCCGACACCCGAGGCACCCCCCCAGCCCCCCCGACCCCATGTCCCGCCAGAGGAGGGGCAGCAGGAGCCCCTAACTCACAAGGCACCCCCTTCGCCCCCCCGAACCCCCCCCGGCTAGGCCCCGCCCCTGACCCCCCAGACAGAGCCTGCAACACAGACAAAACAGAAGTCACATTGAAAGACTCACCAAGCCGAGCGGGGCCAGGCCCCGCCGCCGCCGATCCGGCATCCCCCGCTGGCAAAGGATCAGGAACCGTTCCTTCTTCAGAGCCCGACAGCTCCCCCTCGGACAGCTCATCCATCGCAGCAGGCTCCACCACGGAAACGACACTGGAAGGCATCACGGGGTCAGGCCGACTGCCCTCCCCCCCCTGCCGCCGACAGGCCGCCGCTCCTCCGTCTCCCCGCCTGGGCCTCTTCTGACTAGGCCCCGCACCGCCATCCACCGCCGCGCCATCCGAATGATCCACCGCACCGGGCGTGCGCCGATCGGAGCCACCGGCCGCTCCCTCCGATAGGCCGGCGCTCGCTGGAAGCCGCCTCCCTCGCTGAGCCGTCCCGGCCGCACGATCCACACCGGCCGGGGCGGCCGAAGATCCGGGATCCATCAGACGAGCAGGCGGGGTCGGTAAGGACGTGCGAGCGGGACCCCGCCCGGCCGAGCTCCGCCGCTGCAGGGGATTCCTCCCAGAGGCCCCGCCGGTCCCCGCAGGAGAACGCCGGACCGGCGAGCCTGGAGGGTCCACGGGTGGGCTCCCAAAATGGCGCACAGCTCGGGGGGACACAGGAGGGCTGTAACGCTCCGGCGGCCGAACCCGCCGAGCGCGGGAACGCCCGTCCCCCACCGCAGCAGGCTCCCCCTCGAACAGAGAGGAGACCTGCGCCCGCAACCAGTCCGGCCCCCTCGAGGCGGCAGCCTCCCTGAGCCGGCCAAACAATGCATCAAAGTCCTCCATAGTGAAACAGCAGTGCTGCAAAGCAGGGGGATTCTTCTTCCTTCCAACGGTCCCCATGCGGCTCTGCTGTAGATTCCGAGCCCCCTCCCAGTATTACCAGTCCATTGACCCCACCCCACCTTACTGCTAGCCAATGGCCCCCTTTTTCCACCGGCCACAGCCCCACCATTAACCCCTCCATTTCCGTGTCCCCTGTCCACCCCCTCATGAGGCCCTACGCCTATTTTTTTTTTTTTTTTTTGCTCCGGGCCTGTCTTTAATTCCAAACAGATTCTTCCAATAAAGAAAGTGGTTGGTGAGGATTAGGGAGTGACGAAAGGTGGGTGTAGCCTCTTCCCAAACGATAATCCAAAATAAGTGACTTCAAAAACTTATATGCATGTGATGACACCCAGTGATAGGAGGGGACTCTTACCACATTGAAGAGAGATGTAAACATATACTGTGTAAATCCAAGAGTCCAAACGGTCAGCTAAATGGTGCGAAATCTCGAATGGAGTGGAACAGCCATCAACTTCCAATTAATAGGGGATCTATAGGCTTCCAAGCATGGGGATATCGCCACAGAGATCGTGCCCAAAAAAGAAGAGGGGACTATAGTGCATTACCTCCAAGTTTTATTGAAGAAAGAAATAGAGTAACACTTACAAAGTCCAGATGGGTAAACAGCATATACAGGTTTAGTCGCGGACGTCTGCAGTACGATCCGAGACTGTTAGCAACACGGCTAGCTCCCCCCAACGCGTTTCCACTGAAGAGTCGGCTTCTGGGACTGGAGTATATTTTCTTCTCTACGAGGTAAGTAAAAAAAAAAAAAAAAAATGCGATTATCCATTTGTTTTTCAGGTGACCTGGAGCGAGAAGATGGAGGTAAGTATCATTTTAGGGTGGAATTCCACTTTAAGTGTGCAGCTGATGAGTTTGTGAAGTGGGCAAATGGAAAGTTGCAAGAGGAGGAAGAGTGTGAGCTTGTAGTGCAGGCTGCTTTTTCTGAGAGAAGGATCAGAAAAAAGAAAAGAATGCCAGGAGAGCTTGCAGAAGATGAGCAGTTGGCATCAGCTGACACTGACTTTGAGGTAAAAGTACACAATGTCATTGTAGACACAGTAACAGCCAGTATCCAAAGAAGATTTTCTGCTAATGCAAAACTTTCCTCAGATTTTGCCTGTTTAGACCCTAGAAATTTTGCTCATGTAAGGGATAATGGACTCCCCAGCTCGGCTCTGGAAGAAATAAGCAAATGTCTGCTTACGTTTGATGACAGGGCTACAGTTGGCACATTATGTGGTGAACTGCACAGCCTTGCATCTCAGTGGGACAGACTAAAGATGTCCCCTCTGGAGGGTTACATTGTCAGGACAGCTGGTGAAATCCCACAAGGAGGTGATGAGGATCCTTCCATGGAACAGCAGCAGGATGTCGAATTAGAGAGCAAAACTTGTTCCTCCTGTAAAAATTGTGTCATTTGTGTTCACCTCATTCTCTCTCAGTACAATCTTCTAACTGATGCCTACCATGTGATTGGACTCGCCTACAAGTTGCTATTAACATTGTCCATCACACAAGTAGCCTGTGAGAGAAGCTGCTCAACAGTGAAATTCATAAAAAACAGGCTCAGGAGCACTTAAACCCAAAAGAACCTTGAGGCATTCATGCTCATGTGCACTGAGAAAGAAATTCTCATGTCTTTGGACAATGACACTGTGATAGATAAAGTTTCAGAGACCAGTGCTCTGCTCAGGCGTTTATTAATATTTTAGGGTTGTCCGTGTTTCCTAAACTTTTGCAGAGGAAAAAGAGCTGAAACAATCATTAGAAACAAAGTTATACTGTGAAAAAAAGTCAGATAACAGTGCAATACTTGTTTTATTTTTTAGCTAATGTTCTCATTTGTGAAATTTTTTTGAAGTTGTAAAGCAACTGTTTCCTTGAAAAAGAGATACTATCATTAAGTGGGGTACACACTAGTAGAAAATCTGCCAAAAATTCCCGCCCGATGTGAAATCGTCCGATTTTCGCCTAGTGTGTACACAACTTTCAGCAGCCGATGCCAACATTTTCAACGAAAAAAAACGGAGGTACAAACACCAAAATTTTTTTCGTCCATCCCCAGACGACCGATTTTCGTTTAATGTGTATGCAGTACGTCCGTGAAAAATCAGATATGAAAGACCGCGCATGATCTGAAGTTGCTGACAACCCTGGAAGTCTAGGAACAAATGTGCCAAAAAAAAGAAATTCGGACGAGAAATTTTGTGAACATTTATGCACTGTCAACTAAAAACTGTAATGAACGCTGAGAAGACAGAGAAAAATCGGAGGATATTTCGTCCGATTTTCGTCAAGTGTGTACGGCCCTTAGAAAGTACAATACATTTTATTTTAATATTTTATTATTTATTTTGTTTAATATTTGTTTTTGTTAGATGTTTTACTTCATTTCAATGTTTGGATATTTATGAATACTAATTCTTAAAGAAAATAGATTCTGATACTGTCCTGTTATTTACTGTTCTAATAAATCTTCACTGTGAAGCAAAACTTAGGCTACTGTATTTGCACTAAATTGGAAATAGTTTTTTGAAAAATACAATAAATTACAAGGCTGTAGAGAACAGTGCGCCATTGCAAACTTATATTCTGAGGTTTTAACCACTTAAGCCCCGGAGGATTTGGCTGCTAAAGGACCAGGGGTTTTTTTGCGATTTTTTACTGCGTGACTTTAACGGACAATTGCGCGGTCGTGCGACGCTGTACCTAAACGAATTTGACGTCCTTTTTTTCCCACAAACAGAGCTTTCTTTTGGTGGTATTTGATCACCTGTGCGATTTTTTGATCACGCGCTATAAACAAAAAAAGAGCGTAAATTTTGCAAAAATAACAATATTTTTCACATTTTTTTATATGAAATTCCCCCAAAAAAAATGTAAAAATCAAAATTTTTTAACATTTTTCGGCCAATTTGTTTTATGCTACCTATGTTTGGTAAAAAAAATCGCAAAAAGCGTATTTTGATTGGTTTGCGCAAAAGTTATCGCGTTTACTAACAAAGGGAAAGATTTTTGTCATTTTTGGTGTGTTTTTTTTTAACGCGTAATGGCGGCGATCTGCGATTTTTTTTTCGGTACTGCGACATTGCGGCGGACAGATCAGACCCTTGACTGACATTTTTGACACTTTTGGGGGTACCAGTGACATTACTGCAGTAATCAGTGCTATACATATGCACTGTTACTGCAAAAATGACACTGGCAGGGAAGGGGTTAACTTTATTGGACAGGGAGGGGTTAAGTGTGTCCTAGGGGCATGATTCTAACTGTGCAGGGACATTCCTATTGGTGTAAAAGCAAAGATCAACCGTTCTACATAGTAGAACGGACAGATCTTCACTTTTACACAGGGAGAATTGACAGGCAGCTTGTTTACACAAGCCGCTCTGTCTTTCTCCCTTCACAGGAGCGATCGCAGTGTGACTGGCGGACATCAAGTCCGCCGGTCACACGCACTGACTTGTCTGTGAACGAGCCGCGGCGGGCGCGCGCCCGCCCGCAATAGGCTCGCAAGTCAGTGACAGGCAAGTGACGTACCGATACGTCACTCTGCCTGGCCGGGGCTGACCGCCGCAGTATATAGTCGTGCGGCGGTCGGCAACCGGTTACTAGAGTGGGCTGGTCTAAGACATGAAACTCCAGGGCTGAAAATGAGTCCCACTCCGGCCCTGGTTAAATGCTTGTTTAGTCTAGGTAGGGGGTAAAATTGAGGGGGAGATTAGACAGAAAAGCTTCCTTTTTTTCCTTGCTCCTGCAGCTTCCTCCCTGTCTGACTACCGATCCAATGAAGTTTTACCCCTCACATTCGGAGAATGGAGGTAAGCGCTGGTAGTCTTTGTAGCAATTAAGGTATGTATTTCTGCCTATTTCATACCCTCTTGATTAAACATGCACTTAACCCTTTCAACCCAGAGGGCCGGGGAGTCACAAAATGTTAGTATTAATGGCAGATCAGAGTTTAGCTTTAAAATGCATGTAAACTTCTCATATTTGTTCCTTTGGGGTAGGGTAAATTGACAGCATTTTGTTATATGTTTTTGATATTATACATACAAAAAAAAAAAAAAAACATTGATCCTACCAGAAGTCAAGTGAGCGTGTAACAATCTGTGCACTCTTCCTCATCTGCAATGAAGTCTCAAACAGTGTTATCAGCCCTGTTAAAGTAGTTGTAAACCCTTATGTATACCGACTGAAGTGACTAGCTTTGGGTAACGCACAGAGATTAAACAAATCCTCCAATACACAGTAAGTTATACCTGTTTATCTGCAGCCCTTTCTCCTCTACAGCCGTTCCATTTACAGAATTTACGCAGAATTTTCCTTAGATGTGGTGGCTGCAGTCATTTTTTTTTTTGTTTCTCGGGCTTTTTTTTGTTACATGGTGATCCTGCCAGTAAAACACTCCCTGTCCTACGGTGATAAGGCTCAACAACTTTACTATATTAATGGAGGAGCAGTGGTGTCATCCTAGGCTGCCTGCTCCTGATTTTTGGACTAAAGAGTTTTTCCACCTTATCTATAACGTTGGGAGGAGGTGGGAGGAGGTGTTCTGTAGTCTACAGAAGGGAATCTAAAGAATTTACACAGCATTTCTCTGCTCCAAAAGCCAGGGGGTGGGTATCAAACGTCACACATTGCACAACGTAGAGCAGGAAGCTAAGTGTAAATTGGGGCCCTAATGGAGAGAAAGTACACACCCACCCTACACAGTCTTATAGCGAGGCTGTCAATCACCTGCTGTATGCTGGGGATGGGGAAGGGGGACATCTCCTGGGATTGCAGAAATGTCAGAACTGACTCATGCAGAGAGCAGAGGTGAGGGATAGCAGGCAAACTTTACACTAGGTGCTTTGGATTGAGGCACGTACACACGATAGAAGGATATGCCTTGTTCAGATTTTTCATTTCAGGGGATTACAACCACTTTAGATTTAAATTCTGTAGAATACAGAACACCTCCTCTCAATGTTATAGACAGGGGGAGCGAGTTCTGTAGTCCAAAAATCAGGAGCAGGCAGCATAGGATGACACCACTGCTCTTCCATTGATATAGTACTATTGTTGAGCCTTGTCAACCCAGGACAGGAGGTGTTTTAGTTATTGGGTTTAAATACACTTTATTATACAGAATGCAATGGTTACATGTTTGAATTTCACAATAGTCAGCGTTTAGTATTGTTCAACAACATAGTCCTTTAAGTATAAAACAAGACGTAAAAGTAATCATACATTGTATTACTATCTACACTCAGCTCTGGTGTCTGATTCTGTGATCCACCAATTAAAAGTCAGTCCCCAGAACATTATGGAATGTGCAGCCTTTGCTTTATTTCGTATGCCTGTCACAAAATTCATGCAACATACATGTTGAATCCTGAGAAATATTTCATGTGAATCTGTTGTTGATGGTTTAAATTAGAGATCTGTGTGTCAGGTTTCTGTTAAGGAGGCTTAAAGAGACACTGTTACCTTGTCCTTGCAGGACAAAGTGACAGTTTTTGTATAGCAGACATCCCCTGACCCCTGATGCCTACCTCACCTGCCCTCACTCACATCTCTTTCCGTAATCACAGCTGGCATCACATTTGTCAGTGTTGATGACCCCGGTAGTAGTAATATCACTAGCCCAGGCATTTAACATAGGTCGAGCCTAGGAATTAGTTGCTAAGCCAATGCACCGTTTCAAGGGAGCAGGTCAAAGGTTCTTTTATACCCAAAAATGCTGTGGTATTTGCTTTATTGTCCACTGAGGGACACAGGACTGAAGTCATTCTTATACACTAACCATATTTTTTGCTTGCCTTTTTTGTTTTTTCTTCAATCAAGTTACACAGTAGACATGTGTTTGGATACATTTTTGGTTATTCGGAGATTTGGAAGTATGTAATAGTAACAAATTTAATTAAAATTCCTTAAGTTTCCTTTTGTATATTCGTTTTCTAACGAAGTCCAAATTTTCGGAACAACTCAAATTCGGATGGCTCGAAAAGGTATCGACCAATTTGAATTCTTGTGAAGAACAGCTGTGTAAGATTCTGGTACCTTTGGTACCCTTATTGCCCATTTTCCTTTTCATATTGCGTCCCACCTTTTTAGTTAGATGGAATGCATATACCTTTAAGCCGTATGACATCATCACTGAGCGCCGCTCTGAGCGGCTATTTCAATCGCCGGCTTTCTCTCTCAGGTAGTTCGTTCAAGCCGCCAGTATACAGCTATGCCTGACGCTACCTGGACTTGTATCTCGCTACCTGTTCTTGTGCTTCACTTTCTGATCTTGTATCTCGCTACCTGATCTAACCGCATGCTTACAAGCCTTGTCTTATGCTGCCGGAGCCTCCAGCTATTCTCTTTACCTGGAACAGACCGGAACCTCGATACTGATCCCGTATCTCGCTACCGGATCACTCCCTCACTACCGGACCCCTCTACTTACTAACCTTACTAGTGATAAGTACCCCACAGGGGATTCCTCCATAACAACCTTACACTATCTACTTCTGCACATTAAGGACTGTTACTATCTATGCATTACTAATTCTATCATCTGCACTGTTACATAGATTGCTAGCTCTTGAGTCTACTACCATCTATCCTTGCACTGGGTTAGTCTCTCCTGTATATCATCTGCTGTCCTTACCACCTATTACCATACATGATTACTAACCTATCTGCATCCTACCTATTACCGTCTATTACTCTCCTGAACATTACTATCAAGTGCTTATCATTGCTATCACTGCTCACCCCTGTCCCTTCAGCACATCACCTCTATACTGTCATATACATCCTATCACTCCAGGAACATCTTATTGAGTGTGTGTATATCTGTATGCTGAAGCAGGCGGGTCCACAGTGATGAGTCTGGAGAGTTGGATCTGGTAATTCAACACATCTCTACATGACTACTGAGTGGAGATTCTGCAGCTGCAAATCCAGCTTACTATAAAAACGCAGGAGCGTTACAAGCTGGTTGTTAAGGAGCAGGCCAGGAAGCCGTCCGCTGCTTCCCTAACCACCCATGACTCATTAGCTGTCAGCCAACTTCTCCATTGACAGATGAATGGAAACAAAAGAATGCCGGCAATGAAAAATGCAGAAAAAAACAGCGTGGGGTTCCCCCCTTAATCCATAAAAGGCCCTTGTGGTCTGGTATGGATTTTAGGGGAACCCCACGTCAAGATTTTTTAAATAAACAGCGTAGGGTCTCCCCCAAAATCCATAGCAGACCATTGTCCAAGCATGCAGCCGGCAGGCCAGGAAAGGGGGAGGGGGGAGAGCGAGCGCTCTCCACTCTTGAACAATACCAGGCCACATGCTTTGAACATGGGGCCCTGACCTGGTGTTTGTGGGGGTGCGGGGGGTAAGTTATCAGAATCTGGAAGCCCCCTTTAACATCATCGGATGACCTTGCCCATGTCAAACAGTGTGAGCCTTTGTTGGGTGCAGTTTTGTTTCTGGGGTCAGCGGCAGCAGCGGGCATTGTGATTGACATTAGATCTACTTTGGGGCACATTTATTTATTTATTTTTTCTTTAATGAAGGACTGTTGAACTGTTGTTCTGTTTTTTATTTACTTTTTACACTTTTCTGCTGAATGAGTAGGGGTCTATGTACCCCATACTCATTCACATAGGGGGGCCAGGATCTGAAGCCCTCTTGTTAAAGGGGGCTTCCAAAGTACTTTGGGGGGCAGAGCCCCCCTGCCCCAAAGCACCCCCTGTGTTGAAGGCATGTGGCCTGGTATGGTTCAGGAGGGAGGTGCTCGCTCCCCTCCCCCTTTCCTGGCTGCCGAGCTGCATGCTTGAATAAGGGTCTGGTGTGGATTTCGGTGGGGGACCCCACGCAACTTTTTTTTCTCAAGTGGGGTTCTTCCTAAAGTCCATACCAGATCCACAGGGCCTGGTATGGATTGGGGGGGGGGGGTACGCAGTTTTTTTCTGCATTATTTATTGCTGGTGTTCTGTCAGATTAGGAATCCTGTCAGATCAGCTAACTAAATGACGTTCCGTCAGCTGACTTACCAAAAATACTTACAGCGCATGTGTTCCACCACCTCACTACCAACAATCTACTTGTCAGATTGTTGGATGCTGCAATGGCTCTGTAATTGGTGCACGCTACCGCCGCTTGCGCATTTGCATTGCAGCGTCGAACAATCTGACAAGTAGAATGTTGGTAGTGAAGTGAAGAAGTGGTGGAACGCATGTGGAACACAGCTGTGGAATGCATGTGCAGTAAGTATTTTTGGTCAGTCAGCTGACAGAGCGTCACTTCCGTTAGCTAATCTGACAGGTTTGCTAATCTGACAGAACACCAGCATTCTTTTCTCTACATTTCAGCTGTCAGCGGGGAAGCCTGACAACTGATAAGTCATTGGTTATTAAGAATGTGAAGAGTGGCTTCCCGTCCCACTTTTTAACAACCAGCTATTCTTCACACAGAGTTTGAATTGGTTGGTATTAAATCAATAAACAAAACAAAACTAAACGAATTCCGAAATAAATTAATGAAACAAAATTAGTAACATAATGAATCTATTGGAAACAAAACTAAACACATTTTTCTGTTCTGCACATGTTTAATGCACAGTACTTGTCATGCCTCCAGCATAAGGAAATAATTAATGCTATTGGAACTTGTAATACCAATATTGGCCACAAGATGCCACTGTGACATAGACTGTTGTACAGTACTTTATGGTACTTCCTGTTATCTATTGCTGGTATTAGTTCCACCCCTCTCTGAGAAAATCTCAATTTTAGAACACCTTGTGACACAGCCAGACAGCATCTGAGGTTCCTGTGGGAAGATTCCTGAACCCCCCTTTGAAGCATCGCTGGTATGCCTATGAACTGTCAGTTATATACTCAATGCATATACTGTTTATGTTTGTATACTGATTATATGCCTTTATATGTTTATTTACAGTTTCACCTCTCATATTCACAATCCTATTCGCATACCCATCTGACTTGTAACCTGTTCATGTGACCACTATTCTATCTCTGGAATAAAGCCTTAAGTTACAAAAGGACTGGTTATTGCAGGATTAAAGGTTTAGCTATATGTTGAGCTGCACACGCCTGGTGCCATACGTGTAGTGAGAACAGAACAGTGAAACAGCAGCTATCCAGCAAGTGGGATTTAGGACAGCGACTATACAGAGGCCTGCTACTCTGCCAGCGCAGTCATCTGCATATGCAATACAGCAGTCTCTACACAGTCAAGCTTTCCTGCAAGCATCATGTCACATAGCCAAACATCCTCACTCAAGACAAGGTCCCGAGTTTCAGGCTCCTCTAGATCTTCCTCCGCAAGCAATGCACTCGCCATAGCACGTGCGAAAGCTGAAGCCGCCAAGGCGCGAGCAGCCTTTGCCGAGCAAGAAATGCAGATTAAAAAGAAGAAGGTGAGGCTAAAGGAAGAGGCCGAAGAAGCCCTCCTGGAAGTGAGGTTAAAGAAAGAGACAGAGGAAGCTCTCCTAAAAGCAAAGACAGAGGAAGCCCTCCTAAAATCAAAGGCAGAGGAAGCCCGCCTAAAAACGCAGAAAGAGGCAGAAGAGGCCCTCCTAGAAGTAGCCCTAGAGAAACTCACTGTAGAGAAGGAAGTAGCAGCAGCCATAGCTGAAGCAGAGGCCTTAGAATTAGCTGTATACCCAAGAAGTGAATGCAGCAGACGCAGTAATGTTCTCGACCCAGCAGCTGAAACTCCAAATTCTCTACAACAAACTTCAGATTACATCAATCAACACTTTAAAACAAGCAGTGTAAAAGATGACGTCAAAGAGACAAGCCAAAGACACTCCACGGTACCGCCGCAAGTCAGTGACAAGCCTGCAAACGGGAGAAATCCGTGCAAAGTGACATCTCCTACGACAGACTCCCCATAAGTGAGATAATAGAATCACCTTCTAATCGCCCTCCAGAACCAACGTCCAAGCCAGAACGGTACATCAGAGGACAGCTTGGTGCCAGCAAAAGGTATGACTACACACAGCCATCTTACCATGACAACACACAACAGGCTAACCAAGTCACTATAGACTTTGCAAGGTTCTTTGCACGACGCGAGTTAGTCACCAAAGGACTTGAAAAGTTTAATGACCGCCCTGAAAACTACAGAGCTTGGCGGTCATCCTTTCAAAACACTATCAGAGACTTAGGGCTATCTTGCAGCGAAGAGATAGATCTCCTGATCAAATGGCTTGGAAATGAGTCTGCCGAGCACGCCAGGCGAATCAGGACAATAAATATAAACCACCCAGACACTGGTCTTAGAACAATCTGGGATAGACTTGATGAGTGTTATGGTTCAGCAGAAGCAGTAGAAAATGCATTATTCAAAAGACTCGATAACTTTCCCAGAATACCTAGCAAAGCCTACCATAAACTTAGAGAGTTAAGTGACTTGCTAATGGAACTTCAAGTAGCTAAATCCGAGGGAGACTTACAAGGACTTGCATTCCTTGACACAGCCAGAGGTGTCAACCCCATTGTGCAAAAGTTACCCTATAACTTGCAAGAGCAGTGGATTACACACGGATCCCGATATAAAAGACAGCATGATGTTCCATTCCCTCCTTTTTCTGTTTTTGTGGACTTTTTGTGCCAGCAAGCTAAAACAAGAAATGATCCAAGTTTTGATTTTACGCTGTTGTGTGCTGCTCCTGTGGGACTTAACCCTCGCAAACTTCCAGTAGCAGTACACAAAACTAACGTGTCTCCTCCAGGTTCCTTTCACAGGTCTGCCAACTTCTCTAACTCAGAGACAAAGGTCAACGATCCTGGTAAGCAGTGTCCCTTGCATCGGAAGCCACATCCTCTCCTAAAATGCAGAGCCTTCAGAGAGAAAACCCTGCAGGACCGCAAAGCCTTCCTCAAGGAGAACCACATCTGCTACAGGTGCTGTTCTTCAACATCTCATCTCGCCAAGGACTGTAAGGTCAGTTTGAAATGCACAGAATGTGACAGCTCAGATCACAACACAGGGTTACATCCTGGGCCAGCTCCATGGACTTTACAACACACCCTCAGCACTAGTGAGCACGACGGGGAGGAGGAGGAGCACACCACCACAACTACACCAGAGGTCACTTCACAATGTACAGAGATCTGCAAAGGAGCCATAAGCGGTAGGTCCTGCTCCAAAATCTGCCTAGTCAGAGTCTACCCAGCAGGCCAAAAAGACAAAGCTATTAAGCTTTATGTAATCCTGGATGACCAAAGTAACAAGTCATTAGCCAGCTCAACTTTCTTTGACATGTTCGGCATTAAAGGCCCCAGCATTCCCTACTCCTTAAAAACTTGTGCAGGAATAGTGGAGACGGCCGGTAGGAGAGCATCCGGCTACCAAATCGAGTCCATCGATGGGCGATCTCGCTTGTCTTTGCCAACTCTTATCGAATGCATGATCATAGATCTGAAATTCCTACACCAGATGTAGCTGCTCATCACCCACACTTGAAACGCATAGCACATCTGATACCAGAACTTGATCCTCAGGCTCAGATTATCCTACTCCTTGGGAGAGATATCTTACAAGCCCACAAATCAAGAGCTCAGATTAATGGTCCCAATAACGCTCCTTATGCTCAGAAGTTAGACCTCGGATGGGTCATCATAGGAGATGTCTGTCTAGGAAGCGTGCACAAACCTAACTCCGTTAGCAGCATGCTGACAAATACCCTAGAGAATGGATGTCCCTCTCTTTTCCAGCCATGCCACAACTATTTCCTTGTTAAGGAATCAGCCTACGCCACCCACTCATCTTGTCCCTTCACAAGCCCCACTAGTGATGCCTGTGACAGTGACCAAGACCATTTAGGGTGCACAGCCTTTCAGAGAACTAAAGACGACAATCGTGTGGCAATGTCTATCGAAGACAAACTCTTCTTAGAAGTAATGGAGCAAGGACTAGTCAAAGACAGCACAAACAGCTGGGTTGCACCTCTTCCCTTCAGACCACAGAGGCAACGCTTACCCAATAACAAAGAACAAGCTTTACAACGTTTTGCTTCCCTTACACGTAATTTGCAAAGAAAGCCAGAGATGAGGGAACATTTCTTTTCTTTCATGGGGAAGATCTTTGAGAACGGTCATGCCGAGGTAGCTCCCACCCCTAAAGACTCTGAAGAGTGTTGGTATCTCCCTATATTCGGAGTGTACCATCCTAAAAAGCCAGGTCAAATCAGAGTAGTGTTTGACTCTAGTGCCAAATACAAGGGTATCTCCTTAAACGATGTCCTCTTGACAGGCCCAAACCTCAACAACAAACTCCTGGGAGTGCTCTTACGCTTCCGCAAAGATTCTATTGCCTTCATAGCTGACATTCAGCAGATGTTCCATTGTTTCTTGGTCAGAGAGGAAGACAGGAACTTCCTAAGGTTCCTTTGGTTCCAAGACAATGATCCTTCAAAAGATATCTCAGAGTAACGCATGAGGGTACACATCTTTGGCAATAGCCCTTCACCTGCAGTCGCTATCTACGGACTCAGACATTCCGCCCAAGTGTAACGTTCATGCGTTTTTGTTTGCGGATGGATTTACAGCTGCAGAATTATTACACTCAGTAGCCTTGTAGAGAATGTGTTGAACAACATATCCAACTCTCAGGACTTTATCACCGTGTACAGCCTGTTATACACTATATATATATTAATAGATGTTTAATGGAGGGATAGAGTATATGAGGATATATAGATGAGAGACAGGCTATTGTATGGTGAGCACTAGAAGTAGTATAGGAGAGTTGCAGGTGATGGTAAGCAGATAGGTTCTGATGTCAAGTATAGTGCAGATGGTAAGAGGACACAGATGGAGTATACTTTAGACAGAGTAACCTAGTGCAAGGATAGTTCAAGGTAGTCCCAAGAGCTAACAGTCTTATGCAGATGATAGTGAGTAGATAGATACAGATAGTCTGGGTAGTTGCAGTAGATGACAGTAGGAGATTGGTTAGTAGGAATCCCCTGCGGGGTACTTATCACTTAGATAGGTTAGGAAATACAATGTCCAGAGGAGAGGGGTGATCCCGTAGCGGGATACGGATCACCAGCGAGGTTTCCGGCTTAGTTCAGCAAGGAAGGTATGTCAGCAGCTCCGACTTCTCAGGCGTAGGTGCGATGAACATGTGGGTTTGAATGAGCGATGAGTGAGAGCAAACCGGCGATTGAAATAGCCGCTCATAGCGGCGCTCGGCAGTGATGTCATCCGGTCTTAAAGGTGTATGCGTCCTTTGTATACACAAGATGGGACGCAAAGAGAAGAGAAATATAGGAACAAGGGTACCATAGGTACCGGAACATTACAGTACCCCCCCCTTAAGGCCGGCTCCGGAAGGCCTCTAGAACTGTTTTTTCCGGATATTTCGAGTGGAAATTGCGAATCAGTCTAGGGGCATGGATATCGGAGGTATCCAGCCAGGTGTCATCTTGGGGCCCATAATTCTTCCATCGTACAAGATACTGGAGTCTTCTTCTATTGAAACGGGAATCCAAAATTTCTTTTATCTCAAATTCTTCTCCACCCTCCACTTGTACAGGAGGTGGAGGTGAGATAGTAGGCCTTATTCCTTGGTTAGGAACATGGGGCTTCAGTAGAGACACATGGAAGACAGGATGTATCTTGAGGTCTACTGGCAATGTGAGTTGTACTGCAGCTTTTCCAATAAGCTTCTCTATTGGAAAAGGTCCCAGAAATAGAGGTCCAAGTTTTTTACTAGGGATCTTTAGTCTCAGATTTTTTGTAGAAAGCCAAACAAGATCCCCAATGGCATATTGGGGAGAGGGTTTCCTACGGAGGTCGTAGTATTTTTTTTGTTGGCTATGAGCATGAGATATGGTATTGTTGAGTAATCCCAGAGAATCCTTTATCTGGGCAAGATAATCAGATGCTACTGGATTACTTGATGGTAAGATACGTAGAGGAAGGAGTGTGGGATGAAACCCATAATTCAGGTAAAACGGACTTTGCTTAGTAGTGCTATGAGAAGCGTTGTTATAGGCGAATTCCGCCAGTGGGAGGAGATCTGCCCAATCGTCCTGTAGATACAAAGTATAGCAACGCAGGTACTGTTCAATGCACTGGTTAACTCTCTCTGTCTGTCCGTTGGTCTGAGGGTGGTAGGCAGAAGTAAGGTTACGCTCTATTCGCAGTATCTGACATAGAGCTAGCCAAAATTTTGAGATAAATTGTGAACCACGGTCAGACAGCAGTGTTTTTGGAATACCATGTAACTTAAAGACATGTTTCACAAGTAATTCTGCCGTTTGTTTGGATGAAGGTAGTTTTCGGATAGGGGTGAAATGTGCCATCTTGGTCAGATGGTCCACTGATACCAAGATGGTGTTGAATCCCTTGGAAGGTGGTAGTTCCACTATGAAATCCAAGGATACCACTTCCCACGGAACCTGGGGTATCGGTAAACTACAAAGTAATCCTGATGGTTTCGTGTTGTCAAT
Organism: Pelophylax lessonae; assembly: GCF_965119305.1. Taxonomy (NCBI): domain Eukaryota; kingdom Metazoa; phylum Chordata; class Amphibia; order Anura; family Ranidae; genus Pelophylax; species Pelophylax lessonae. The sequence goes on from NC_138769.1 coordinate 320,582,843, forward strand.
TTTAGACCTTGCACAGATATCACAAGATGAACCAAACTTTTTTACGGTTGTCTTCATGTCTGGCCACCAAAATTGCCTAGTGAGTAGATTGAGAGTTTTAGTCATACCCATATGTCCTGCCATAGGTACATCATGCGACAATTCTAAGATCTTGGTTCGCATAGTAGAGGGTATGTATAATTTATCCTTGTAGTAGAGGAAGCCTTCTGCGTCAGTAGTTAGTTGTGGTGGAGGTGAATCCAACCCTATGCTGTGCAAAATCTCCTCCTTCAGTGAGTGAACGACTCCGATAATGCTTTCAAGTGGTATTATAGGAACTGAGGGAACCTCAGTGCAATCTTTCTCGGCTAGTCGTGAGAGTGCATCCGCTTTTTTATTTTTGTCTGCGGGTGTGTAAGTTACTAAAAAATTAAATCTCAGAAAGAATAACGACCACCGTACCTGCAGGTGGGAAAGAGTTCTATTTGTCTGAAGGTATTGGAGGTTTTTGTGATCAGTATATATCAGAATTGGCAATTGAGTGCCCTCAAGTAGATGTCTCCAATTCTCTAATGCCAGTTTTATGGCCAATAACTCCTTCTCACCTACTGGGTAGTTCACCACGGGGCTACTTAATGACTTTGAAAAGAAAGCAACTGGGTGAAGAGGTGAGGTGTTTGTTGGTCGTTGTGAGAGAACTGCTCCTACTGCCATATTAGACGCATCTACCTCCAAGATGTATTGAAGGGATGGGTCTGGATGGCATAGTATGGGGGCAGTAGTAAAGCTTGATTTCAGCAGAGAGAATGCTCCATTTGCTTCTTTTGACCAATTAAATGGTCTCTTCGTGCTTGTAAGTTGTGTGAGAGGTTTCACAATCGCAGAGAAGTTTTTAATGAATTTCCTATAGTAATTAGAGAATCCTAGGAACCTTTGCAATGCTTTGCGAGTGGTTGGCACAGGCCAATCCAGAATGCAGGATATTTTGCTCATGTCCATTTTGATTTCACTTTTAGATATAATATATCCTAGGAATAGTACCTCCTCTTTATGAAACAGACATTTCTTTGATTTAACATATAAGTTATGTGCAAGTAGTCTTGACAACACAAGTCTCACATGTTTTATGTGCTCAGGTAAGGAATGAGAATAGATAAGTATATCGTCCAAATATACTACCACACAAACATCAAGCAAGTCTCGGAATATCTCGTTTATAAAACGTTGGAAGGCTGCGGGGGCATTACATAGCCCAAATGGCATTACAAGGTACTCAAACAGTCCGTATCTGGTTCTGAATGCCGTCTTCCATTCATCCCCTTTACGGATTCGAATTAAATTGTATGCCCCTTTTAGGTCCAATTTTGAAAAGAAAGAAGCCCCACGCACCTGTTCGATAAGTTCAGGAATAAGAGGTAAAGGATAACGATCCTTTATTGTGATGGCATTTAATTGTCTGAAATCAATGATAGGCCTAAGGCTAGAGTCCTTATTGCGGACAAAGAAAAGCCCAGCAGCAGTGGAGGAAGTAGAAGGTCGGATGAATCCTTTTGCCAAGTTTTCATCCAGATACTCCTTAAGGTGAGAGAGTTCATCCTGTGAGAGAGGATATACATGTCCGTAAGGCAACTTGCTATTAGGGAGCAGATCGATACAACAATCATAGTCCCTGTGAGGAGGTAGCATTTGAGCGTTTTTCTCGAGGAAAACCTCCGATAAATCTTGATAACACTTAGGAATAATGTCATCTGGCAGTACAGACAGGATCCTATCATGTGTGGGGAGGTTACACGTCGTCTCGCAATAGTGAGAAGAGAAGGCTAACGTTCTTGTTTTCCAATCGATGATTGGTTGATGTATGTGTAACCAGGGAAGTCCCAAAATGATTGGAAAATGTGGCGAAGTTAATACATCAAAGGTGGTGGTCTCCACATGAGACTCGTCAGCAGTTACAAGAAGTGCCTGTGTCTGACTGGTGATAGGACCAGAGGATAAAGGGGTACCGTTAATAAAACTAACGGAGACAGGTTTGGGTTTTGAAACAATAGGTATTTTATTAAGGGAGACAAAACAAATGTCAATGTAGTTTCCACAAGATCCTGTGTCAATCATAGCCTTGGTGGTGATCCTAGTTTGGTCCCACTGCAATGTTAATTGAACAAAAAGATAAGGATTAGAAAAGGAAGTTGTGAGTCCCCCTAGCAAGACATTTGAACACTCACCCTCTTTTCTGCGGACAAGAGGACAGTCGTTTAGCAAATGATTCGGGGATGCGCAGTATATGCAAAGATGTTCAGTTTTCCTCCTGGCACGTTCAGAAAGGGTCAGAGGTGGACGTATCATTCCTACTTCCATAGGAGTAGGGTCAGCAGGCAACATCCGAGAAGGACTGGAAAATGGTGAGCCCATCTTCTCAGCCTTTCTTTCTCGTAGTCGTCTGTCAATATTGATACTGGTCTGGATCAGTCCCTCTAGAGTGCCAGGTAAATCCGCTCGGGCGAGCTCGTCTTTAACGGCCTCAGATAGGCCGAGTCTAAACTGCGTTCGCAAAGATGTGTCGTTCCACCCTGAATCAGGGGACCATCTTTTAAAATTTGCCACGAAATCTTCAACAGGTCTCCTTCCTTGTTTTAGGGCCCGTAACTGGGTGTCAGCGGTACTCTGCTTGTTGGGGTCTTCATATAAAGTAGCAAGTTGTGCTAAAAATAAGGGATAAGAATTAAGGAGTGGATCATCCTTTTCAAAGAGAGCATCTGCCCAGGCCCGGGGTTCACCCGTTAAATAGGAGATGATGGTACAAACCTTAATTTGGTCAGTGGTGTAGGTTAGAGGTTTTAACAAAAAAAACAATTGACATGCGTTTTTAAATTCACAGAATTTGCTCCGATCACAAGAAAACACTATAGGAGAGTTTATCTTAGGCTCACGGGCCTGAGCAGCAGGAGGCTGTGTGAGACGGCCAAGCTGCTGTCTCAAGGTTTGATTGTCATTTTTTACCTCTGTAAGTGCATGGATCAATGCATCTACTTGTTGTTTTAATTGTAGTACATGAGTGGATAATTCTGCTGAATCCATATTTTTTTTAAGGGCTCGTTCAATCTGTAACGTTCATGCATTTTTGTTTGCGGATGGATTTACAGCTGCAGAATTATTACACTCAGTAGCCTTGTAGAGAATGTGTTGAACAACATATCCAACTCTCAGGACTTCATCACCGTGTACAGCCTGTTATACACTATATATATATTAATAGATGTTTAATGGAGGGATAGAGTATATGAGGATATATAGATGAGAGACAGGCTATTGTATGGTGAGCACTAGAAGTAGTATAGGAGAGTTGCAGGTGATGGTAAGCAGATAGGTTCTGATGTCAAGTATAGTGCAGATGGTAAGAGGACACAGATGGAGTATACTTTAGACAGAGTAACCTAGTGCAAGGATAGTTCAAGGTAGTCCCAAGAGCTAACAGTCTTATGCAGATGATAGTGAGTAGATAGATACAGATAGTCTTGGTAGTTGCAGTAGATGACAGTAGGAGATTGGTTAGTAGGAATCCCCTGCGGGGTACTTATCACTTAGATAGGTTAGGAAATACAATGTCCAGAGGAGAGGGGTGATCCCGTAGCGGGATACGGATCACCTGCGAGGTTTCCAGCTTAGTTCAGCAAGGAAGGTATGTCAGCAGCTCCGACTTCTCAGGCGTAGGTGCGATGAACATGTGGGTTTGAACGAGCGATGAGTGAGAGCAAACCGGCGATTGAAATAGCCGCTCATAGCGGCGCTCGGCAGTGATGTCATCCGGTCTTAAAGGTGTATGCGTCCTTTGTATACACAAGATGGGACGCAAAGAGAGGAGAAATATAGGAACAAGGGTACCATAGGTACCGGAACATTACACCAAGAAGGTGAACTTGAGTTTGGCTCAGATGCAAGACAATTCGTAGAAAAAGACTTTTATGTGGATGACTGTTTAAAATCCTTACCTTCCAGTGAGTCTGCAATCTGTCTTCTTAAAAGAGCGCAGGAAATGCTCGCTTGTTCCAACCTCAGGCTTCACAAGATTGCTTCTAACAGCAAGGAGGTAATGGAAGCTTTCCCCGCTCAAGACCATTCCAGTGATCTAAAGGACTTAGATCTGGGTACAGACTCTTTACCTGTACTACGCAGTCTAGGTCTACTTTGGGGCTTGAAATCCGATTCCTATACCTTCCAAGTAAATGGAGAAGAAAGACCCTACACTCGCAGAGGTGTCTTGTCTACAATCAATAGCCTGTACGATCCATTACGATTTGCGGCACCTGTTACAATTCAAGGCAAAGCCTTACTTAGAGACTTGATTTGTGAAACATCCGATTGGGATGCCCCACTACCCCTTGATAAGAGGAACTCTTGGGTAGAGTGGAGGGGCTCTTTATCAGTCTTATCTGATCTCCATGTTTCACGCCCATATGCTCCTGTACCTTCTACAGAGATACAGAGTCAAAACCTTTGCATATTCTGTGATGCTTCTGTCAAGGCAATCGCTGCCGTGGCCTACTTAAGAACTGTTGACACTACAGCACGTTGCCACGTAGGATTCATCATGGGCAAAGCAAAGCTTGCTCCACACCCCGAGCATACTATACCTAGGCTAGAACTTTGTGCTGCAGTACTAGCTGTTGAACTAGCAGAGCTAATAGCCTCAGAGATGGACATTGACCTCAAGGATGTTCAACTCTACACAGACAGCAAGGTAGTTCTAGGCTACATCTACAATGAAACCAGACGTTTTTATGTTTATGTCAACAACAGAGTGTTGAGGATTAGGAGATCCACCATTCCAACACAATGGCACTATGTACCTACTGACTACAACCCTGCAGACCATGCTACAAGAGCTGTTGCTGCATGTAACCTGAAAGACACAACATGGTTTACAAGACCTGCATTCTTGTACGATGCAGAACAAACTTTTCCTAAAAGTGACACTATTGAACTAATAGATCCAGACTCAGATACTGACATCCGTGCTGAGATCTCAACATTTCATACTGCAACTTCAGGTTGTCAGCTTAAATCTGACAGATTTACCAGATTCTCAAAAGGGAAGTCACTTGTTCGAGCTATTTCTTGTCTTATTCACATAGCTCGCTCCTTTAAAGGTGACTCAAACAGTTGTGACCGCAAGGGATGGCACCATTGCGAAAGGATCAGTTCAGTATTAGAGCTACAGCAGTCTCAGGATCTTATCATCCGCACTGTACAGCATGAAGCCTATGCTAAGGAGATTGACTGTATCTTGAACAGAAAACCTATCCCTACAGACAGTGCCCTGAGAAAACTTGACCCATTCCTTGATCCAAATGGACTACTTAGGGTAGGTGGCTAAAGCAAGCCAACCTAGAGTCAGAAGAGAGTAACCCTCTAATAGTTCCTGGTCACCACCACATCGCTTACATGATTGTATCACATCATCACTCCCATGTAAAGTGGAAGTCAAGATCCACAGAAACAAGGAGACCAAGTTCTTCCTCAGACCAGTTTCTGAACTGATCTTGTTGTTATCATCTGAGGAATAAATAGTGGTATCTGATGATACCAGGCGGGGAGTGTCATGCCTCCAGCATAAGGAAATAATTAATGCTATTGGAACTTGTAATACCAATATTGGCCACAAGATGCCACTATGACATAGACTGTTGTACAGTACTTTATGGTACTTCCTGTTATCTATTGCTGGTATTAGTTCCACCCCTCTCTCAGAAAATCTCCATTTTAGAACACCTTGTGACACAGCCAGACAGCATCTGAGGTTCCTGTGGGAAGATTCCTGTACCCCCCTTTGAAGCATCGCTGGTATGCCTATGAACTGTCAGTTATATACTCAATGCATATACTGTTTATGTTTTTATACTGATTATATGCCTTTATATGTTTATTTACAGTCTCACCTCTCATATTCACAATCCTATTCGCATACCCATCTGACTTGTAACCTGTTCATGTGACCACTATTCTATCTCTGGAATAAAGCCTTAAGTTACAAAAGGACTGGTTATTGCAGGATTAAAGGTTTAGCTGTATGTTGAGCTGCACACGCCTGGGGCATACGTGTAGTGAGAACAGAACAGTACTGTGTATATATATATATATATATATATATATATATACATACACATATATATATATTTTTTGTTCAATAACTTAAAGCAGTACAGTACAGTACATAAAGTTGCTTGAGCTAGTCTCTCTACACAACTATCTGGTTCTGCATATCGTCAACAACAGCTTTGGAGGTGATAACTGTTCCCCAGTGGATTGAAAAAATGCAGGGTTAGCCTGGAATGTGATTTTTGGGCACTGAGCTCCACATTGTAGTGCTTTCCAGACCTATGTGCACTCTGAGCGAACTCCAGGTCCAGAGCATGTATCCACTTTTTTACTCCTTACATCCGGTTCTACAAAACAGGTAGTTTCCCAAGTTATTAGGGTGATCTCTACTGGAGGCTACAATATTTGTGCATTCCCCCTGCAACCTACTTAGTAACCAACTTCTTACATTGGAGAGTGTTGGGTGTTACATTTGTGTGCCCACTTTTTTTTTTATTCTTCACTTAAATTATTGCACAAAAGTGCACCTCCTTTCATCCTTGTTGCGAAGAATCCACTTACTGCTTCACTTGAAGGTCAGCAAGCTGGACGTACTATTACCCAGCTGCAGAGTTCCACTAATTGTAAAACTGTAAATTCCAAAACCATTTTTTGAGAACCAATTACCGAAAGATTGATCCTCTGTCTACTTTCTGTCAGATTAATTATTCCTAGTTTTAGTATATGGATTCCTATCCCTTGCTTCTCTGCAAGGGATTCTGTGATTTGCAAGACTTGGTTTACTGATTTATATTATATATTTAATGTTTGGTCAGGTACTTCGGTTGCGGTGTAACTACCACAGCTCTGAAACATCTTTGGATGTGAGTTTGAAAGATTCCTTCTTTTTTGTGTTTTGCTTAAACCTCTGGCTGTTAACTGGTTGGTCGTTTGGTGTGGACATTCCTTCTGTGTCCAGCCTTCTTTTCCCTGAAGTCAAGGGTTAAGGGCCGTACACACTTGACGAAAATCGGATGAAATATCCTCCGATTTTTCTCTGTCTTCTCAGCGTTCATTACCGTTTTTAGTCGACAGTGCATAACTGTTCACTAAATTTCTCGTCCGATTTTTTTCTTTTTTTTGGCACATTTGTTCCTAGACTTCCGGGTTGTCAGCAACTTCAGATCATGCGTGGTCTTTCGTATCTGATTTTTAACGGACGTACTGCATACACATTAAACGAAAATCGGTCGTCTGGGGACGGACGAAAAACATTTTGGTGTTTGTCCCTCCGTTTTTTTTCGTTGAAAATGTCGGCATTGGCTGCTGAAAGTTGTGTACACACTAGCCGAAAATCGGACGATTTCACATCGGGTGGGAATTTTCGGCAAGATTTTCTACTAGTGTGTACCCCACTTTAGGTATCCTAGGCTTTGGCTTTTACTCTAGTAAATATTCTGTTTTGTTGTCCTCTCTTTTCTCCTGTTCAGATACTTTGTTGTTCCATCTGTTTTCTTTATGGTGGATGATTGGTTGTCCTTCACATTGTCACCTGAGATCTATCATACCCTCAGGTAGCAGTTTTCTCTCTAGTGGTGATAACCTGTCCTGGTCTGGAACACCAGGTTGATCCTCGTTAAACTTCATTTGGTCGCAGTCATTTCTATTTTGGCTTTGGCTCCTCTATATCTAGCCTTCTACAAGCATTGTTTCCTTTAGATACTCATACTATTGCCTACCACTCATTTGTACTGCTTTTAGATGTCCCAAACGTCTAAGAATATTTGTGGTAATATAGGTGGTAAAGTGATGAGTGAGGAGGCGGTGTCGGTGTCGCTGGCAGTCGGTTGTAGTCGCAGGAACGGAAAGTTGTGTGAGAAGAGCTCCGGGATACTATATCACCCACATTCCGATCATCATTATCGATACCTCGGACAGAATCACCTGTCATTGGAGACCACCCAAAGAGGTTACCTATTGAGTCCAGGGGGCTTCTCAAGCCTGATAGGTTCTAATGCCGTATGGTATATAGAACCCACTACATCTGGTAAGTGATCCAGCCCTTTTATTCAGCAAGAATTTGATGTCACAGCGTTTTTTGATCAAGCACATGCACTTTTTGAATTGAATATCCACCTATTTTTATTATCAAGGACATTTATTAATTTTTGAACACAGAAGTCAATTTTTATATAATATATATAATTTTTGGACTGTATATCTATTAAAGACACGCATTCTCTCATTTATATATATTTTATTTTTTGAGCACAAAAGCCACTTTTATCTCAATTTTTTGTTGAATTTTATACATGCAGATACACCTTTTTCACGGATTTATTTATTGAAGTAATATGTTTACTGAAGTAATAATTTTATAATTTTTAACAACATTGGTTATTTTTATCACTCATTATTTGCACAATATTTTAGATATTTGTTCACAGTAATTTTAGAATATATGTACTGGTATCATACCATTTACTGAAACTCAGGCAACCTATACAGATATTCATAGCTTCGAGCAAGCGCTATACTTTGGTCTTAAATTAAGACCTTAGATATTTCACTAAGAATATTTGTGTCTATGAATTTCTGTTTCCTCTGATAGGCAATAAAGAATATAAAAGGAGTGCAGCGCTAAAAGAGACATGAAAATTAATTTAAAAAGTCCAAATATAATATCAATGTTTATAGAGTAGAATCCCCACACCAGCTTCTGTAAGATAGATGTGTATGGACACTTGACACCACTGTGAAGGGGCAATCCTGCTTATCGGAAACGTAGACCATCAAATTATAGAGAAGTCTAAATCCGAATGATTACAATCAATGGCCAGGTAGAACATTCAGGCTTCAGCTGGTTCAGGAGGGTCACAGGAACTCAAATTACCTGGGACATACAAAGTTCCCTGAGGTTGATACTGAGGGTTCGGCTGCTGTTGCTGGAGGTGTTTATTTCTCTGAAAATGGCCCATAAGTCTCGTATATCATAGTAGCCTGGATTGATGGATGGTGCCTGTGAACCAGCTGAAGCCTGAATGTTCTATTTGGCCATTATTGTAATCATGCTGATTTAGACCTCTCTATAATTTGAGGGTCTACTGTTTGCGATAAGCAGGCTTACCCCTTCACAGTGGTGTCAAGTGTGCATGCACATCTATTTCACAGACGCTGGTGTGGGGCTTCTACTCTATCAACACTGATTTTTATTTTTAAAATTGATCTAAGAAATATTTCCCGAGCCCACCCAGTTGTGTGACAATAGCGAATAAAAATTCGCTATTGTCAGACGGATCCTCCTCCTGGTCAATCAGGAAGCGGGTTCTGAGGCCTGTTTCCCGATTGGCCAAAAGGAGAACCCATGCCATTGGGCATGTAGGAGAAGGGAGGAGGAGACGCAGAAGACGGGGAAGAAGCTGCCGCCGCTGTTGCCATTCGCCTGCTGCAGATGGGTGAGTGGGTGGGGGGGGGTCCTCTACTGTACTATCATGTCATGCTATGCTGTGGGTCCTGTACTGTAATGCTGTGTGTATTGTGTGCGGCCTGGTGTGGTGTGGGAGTGTATGGTGCGGTCCGTCTGCCGCCCCGGCCCATGGAGCACTAGCCGCCACTGGTCCTGGGTCCCACGCAGCACCGCGTGGCACTGCCATTTTGCCGTGGATGATGTTCACTGGCTTTTCATGTTCATTTCATGTTCATGTTTGTGTAGTCCAGCGGCCATATTTTGGGTTTCTCAATGCAAAAAGGCTTTGGCCTGGTTGCCAGAACAACGGTTCTGGCAGTGGAGAGCCTGTCACCTGGCTTACCTATAGGTAAAAGTTGCAGAGGAGGGTTTACTTCCTCTTTAAGAAGACGACTTTCTGAAGTTCAAACCAAGCTTTAGAATGGGGAAGAAAGTGACCTTGAATGTGGCATGGTTGTTGTTGCCAGACAGGCTGGTCTAAATATTTCAAAAACTACTGCTCTACTAGGATTTTCACGCACAACTATCTCCTGGGTTTACAGAGAATGGTCCGAAAAAGAAAAAATATCCAGTGAGCGTCAGTTGTGTGGACATAATTGCCATGTTGATGTCAGAGACACAGGAGAATGGGCAGACTGGTTTAAGATGATAGAAAGGCAAAAGTGACTCATATAACCACTCAATACATCCAAGGCATGCAGAACACTATCTCTGAATGCGCAACACATCGAACCTTCAAGCAGATGGGCTACAGCAGGTGAAGACCACACCGGGTGCCACGCCTGTCAGCTAAAACAAGAAACTGAGGCTACAATTTGCACAGGCCCAACAAAGTTGGACAATAGAAGATTGGAAAAATGTTGCCTGGTCTGATGAGTCTCGATTTCAGCTGCCACATTGACATGGTAGGGTCAGAATTTGGCATAAACAATATGAAAGCATGGATTCATCCTGCCTTGTATCAATGGTTCAGGCTGGTGGTGGTGTAATGGTGTGGAGGATATTTTCATGGCGCACTTTGGGCCCCTTAGTACCAACTGAGCATCGTTTAAATGCCATGGCCTACCTGAGCATTGTTGCTGACCATGTCCATCTCTTTATGACTACAATGTAATCATCTTCTGATGGCTACTTCCAGAAGGATAATGCACCATGTCACAAAGCTCAAATCATCTCAAACTGGTTTCTTGAACATGACAATGAGGTCACTGTAGTCCAATGGCCTCCGCAGTCACCAGATCTCAATCCAATAGAGCACCTGTGGGATGTGGTGGAATGGGAGATTTGCATCATTGATGTGGAGCTGACAAATCTGCAGCAACTGCGTAATGCTATTATGTCAATATGGACCAAAATTGTTGAGGAATGTTCCCAACACCTTGCTGAATCTATGCCATGAACAATTAAGGCAGTTCTGAAGGCAAAAGGGGATCCAACCCAGTACTTACAAGGTATACCTAAAAAAGTGGCCGGTTAGAGTATTTTTGTCTTTGAGCCTCTGGCGCACACTGAGCACACTCTGGCGCACAGAGATGAGAAGTTTTTCAGTGGTTGATTATCCCATGTGGCACTGAGTGTTATTTGGAAGTGGTGGGAGATGATTCTCTACTATCTGTAGGAGTATGCAAGAAGGAGTTTACCTGAATATTTATCTGTTGATGCTTTTCTGACCTTTCGTAATGGAAGTCAACCCATAAAGCACACCCTGGGGCAATTGCTGGTGGAGGTGTCATCTGAGTAGATTTGTTTCACTATAAATACAGCATATTTTCAGAAAATATTGTTGACTTCATCACACATACACCATTTTATTAGTCTTCTATTTAGACTTTATCACTGACCATTTTGGATATTATATGGCTACATAGTTATGATTGCACTTATTAATCACAGGCTAATCAGCTCTTTTGTGTGGACTTTATCACATATTTTTTGGGCATTATGAAAGTGTCACTAAACCCACATCATAAAAAAAATATCAATAAATGCTGAATTACAAGCTGTTCATACTCACTGTGAGATTTGTTTTCTGTATTCTGCAAAAGCCTGGTTTATCCTGCTGCTATCAACCTCTACCTTCTGTCCATGTTCCCGATTCGGTTAGGGATTTTACAGCTGTGGTGGCAACTCAGCACATGCTCACTTTTCAGTGTGTTTCTATGCTCTGCATTTTCTCCCTATCACATCTGAGCACACATGTGACTATAGAGTCACACATGTGGGTGTATACACAGTGGTAAATGACAGCCCACTCCTTCCCTTCTCCTTCATGGCCACTAACCAGCTAAGCACAATGGGGGTGGGATATTACATGTAAATTATTGGAGGCTTCACCTTCCTCTTATTCTAAGACACAGGCTGGAGGGATGTAACACAGACTGTGACTGGCAGAAATCCACCCACACCAAGTTGATTTAAAAAATATATTTGTATGACAATTTTAAACAGTTTATTGATATTATTTATTTTTACTCTGTATCCTAAAGGCTGATTTATTTTTAATTTTGAACATGTGACCAGCAGCAGAGGACTAGAAGCTCCTCCTGTTTATGTTTCCCTACATACATACAGGCTGTGGAAGAGCTGGGTTATGTGACAGCTGTATATCGATTAGGAAAAAGGTACTTTTTATTTTTTTTATTAAAATAATTGCAGTGCCATCATCCATATAAGGAAATAGAAGGGGACAATGTAAATTAAAAAGTGAGGGTTTCCTAAGGCCCCTTTCACACATGCTGTCCGTTTGTCCATTTTTCATCCATCCGTTGACGGATGAAAAACGGACATTAATGTATCTCTATGTAAAAACGGATGACAACGGATGATCATCAGTTAACATCCGTATTCATCCTCTTCCGTCAATGTCCGTTTTTTTGAACGGATGGATGCCCTATTTTTCATCCGTCAAAAAAACTGATCGGACGAAAAACGGATGGCAACAGATGAAAAACGTATGACAACAGATGAAAAACGGATGACAACGGATGAAAAACAAATGACAACGGATGAAAAACAGATAACAACTGACGAAAAACGGATGAAAAATGGATAACAACTGACGAAAAACGGATGAAAAACGGATGATAAATGGATGAAAACGGATGGAAAACTGATACATTTTGACGTGACTGAACTGATGAACTGAACGGACCGTATGTGTGAAAGAGGCCTTAGGCCCCTTTCACACAGGCGGAACGTTCAGATCCGCCTGTCTGTTTTTTTGGCGGATCTGAACGGTCCCCCCATGCATTCCTATGGGGCATCGGATGTCAGTGGAGACATGTCCGCTGACATCCGACCCGATCCGATCCGTCAAATCTGGACGGATGGAAACCCTATTTTCCATCCGTCCAGCGGATGGGATCGGATGGGATTGGGTGAGAACTGACTGACGGTCCGTTGACATCCGATTTCCCCCATAGAGATGCAAGGGGAACTGTCAGCTGTGTCTCCCGCACACAGCGCGGAGACACAGCTGTCCTCCTGCTGCTCAGCGGGGGACCGGCGGCTCGATCCCCCGCTGAGAAAAACGGACTCCGTCCAGCGGACGGAGTGTGTGAAAGAGCCCTAAGGCCCCTTTCACACATACAGTCCGTTCAGTTCATCAGTTCAGTCACGTCACATGTATCAGTTTTTCGTCAGTTGTCATGCGTTTTTCGTCAGTTGTTATCCGTTTTCATCCGTTTTTCATCAGTTGTTATCCGTTTTTCATCCGTTGTCGTCCGTTTTTCATCCCTTGTCATCAGTTGACATCAGTTTTTCATCCGTTGTCATCAGTTGACATCAGTTTTTCATCCGTTGTCATCTGTTTTTCGTCCGCTCCGTTTTTTTGACGGATGAAAAATAGGGCATTCACCCGTTCAAAAAAACGGACATTGACGGAAGTGGATGAAAACGGATGTTAAGTGATGATCATCAGTTGTCATCCGTTTTTACATAGAGATGCATTGATGTCCGTTTTTCATCCGTCAACGGATGGATGAAAAACGGACAAACGGACAGCATGTGTGAAAGGGGCCTAATACTTTTTTTTTTTAACAGAAACGTTTTATTGATATGAAACAAACAATAATTTAACATTGCCAACAAGGTATGGATACAGAACAAGTAAAAGCAAAAAAAACAAGTAATATCCGAAGAGAGCATATGCACTTCAATGACAGGTATGGTAATAAAGCAAACAAATATACTAGCCTTCATCCAGATATACAGTACTAACTACAGGGCCTCAGTAATCCACAGCCCCCCTAGACCCCAGGTCCCCCGGGAGGTGTTGGGGGGAGTCCCAGGAGGCCGAACCGCGGGGGAGCCGAGAGACAATAACGCCCCCGCAGCACCCCGCGACCCGCAGCCACACAGCAGCAACTTCACCACCAGGGCCCCCGGGAACAACGATTAACCTAATTTGGTTAGATCTGCAGGGGTCTAGCAGCAATCCAAACATCCCATATCTTCCCACATTTTTGAGGGCACTGACGCCCCATATAAGTCAACTTGTAAAGGGGCAGAGCCGCATCCACCAACGCCCTCCATTGTGCAACCGTGGGGGGGTCAGCACCTCGCCATTTTTGCAGCAACGCCTTCCGGGCATAAAAACAGAGGAAAAATAACAGAAGCTTAGAGTATTTCGCCTGTGTCACCAGCTCCCCCATCCCCAAAAGGAGAACCCTAGGATCCAAGGGCACCGGCAGCTGCAGCACCGCACTGAGCTCCCGGACAACGCCCCCCCCAATAATCCTGGAGGAGCTGGCATTCCCAGGTAACATGGAAGAAGGTGCCCACCGCCTGCTGGCATTTAGTGCACAAGTCAGAGTGGGTGCTGTATATCCTAGCCAAACGTTGCGGGGTGTAGTATGCCCTATGCAAAAACTTCAATTGAATAAACCTATCCCTGGCCGAGATTACCGTGGGTATATAATGGGGAATACATTGATCCCAATCGTCCTCCAGCAGCCCAGGGATATCCTGCCGCCACTGCCGGAGCAGGTGGGGATCATGTGCTAGCCGACCGCACGTAAGTCTGAGATAAATAGAGGACAGTAGTTTATCGGCATTGCGCGTGGTCAAGAACCTCTCTACTACATGGGGAGCAAGTGTAGGAGACGTCGGAAACTGAGCCTGTGCAGCATGTCTAAGTTGTAGGAACCGAAACAACATACGTGACGGGAGATGAAACCTATCTCGCAGGGCCTGGAAGGTCAGCAGAGAACCCGAGGGCATTATGTGTTGTAGCATGGTCACCCCATATTGCGCCCACACGGCCGGATCGGGAATGGAGCGAAAATGAGGTAGCCTGGGATTACCCCACAGAGGAGTATAAGGCGAGATCGTGCCAGCCTCACCTGTGGCCCCCAACATCTGTTCCCACACCCGCACGACCGTCCGCATAGGAAGTGTCACCTGAGGGGCAGCCCCCGTCCCCCTATACACCAGGTTAGTCAACGCCGCATAGGAGCCCGAAATCGCCGCCTCAAGATTGACCGCCGGATTGGACCTAGATTGAGCAAACCACCAGCGAACAGAAACCAGCACCGCAGCCCAGTAATACTTCCGAAAGCACGGTAGGGCCAGTCCCCCCGAAGACAGGGGCAGCTGTAATTTCCGCTGAGAAATAAGCGGAACCGACCCCGCCCATACGAAGGAAGAGACAACACTATCCAGGCGGCGAAAAAAAGACGCTGGTATGGGCACAGGGGTATTTCTAAAAACGTACAGGAACTTGGGGAGAAAGGTCATTTTTAATAAATTGATACCTCCCACAGGTGTCAGGGGGAGCGTCCTCCACACCTGACACCTGGCGGCCAGCTGCCGAAACACCGGCTCCAGATTGTCCGCCAGGTAACAGGAGAGATCCAGTTTCACGATGACCCCCAAGTAACGGAAATGAGAGACCCATTCTAGCGGGGCCACAGGAGGGGAGGGAGGGAGCGCCGCAGCGTCAATAGGGAGCAAGCTAGATTTGGACCAGTTAACCCGTACCCCAGAATACCCGCCGTGGAGATCGATTATGCTCAAAGCCGCCACCAGAGAATCAGTGGTGTCGTTCAAGTACAACAGAGTGTCATCCGCGCAGAGGGAGATCCGCTCGACTACAGGGCCGACCACCAGTCCCCCCACCACGTCCGACGCCCGCAACAGGATGGCAAGAGGCTCGATAGCCAAGGCAAAAAGGCCCAGGGAGAGCGGGCATCCCTGCCTAGTACCCCTGAATAGCCGGAAAGACGGGGACAGGAGGCCATTAGTGCGGACCCGGGCGACAGGGGCCTCATATAGAAGGCGAACCCAGGCAATAAACCGTGGTCCAATACCAAATCGGGACAACACTTGCCAAAGGTACTCCCATTCCACGGAATCAAAAGCCTTTTCGGCATCAAGAGAGGCCACTGCCCCCCGGGAACCACCAGCCACCCCATATGCTAGGTTTGTATGTAGGCTGCAAATGTTTATGTCCGTGCCTTTACCCGGGATAAAGCCAGTTTGGTCGCCGTGCACCAGAGACAGTATCACTGAATTCAGGCGGTTGGCCAAAATTTTGGTAAGGATTTTTGCGTCCACATTCAGAAGTGAAATAGGCCGGTAAGAGGCGCATAATTCGGGATCTTTCCCGGGCTTAGGCAGGACAACCACAACAGCCTCCGACATAGAGGGCGGCAGAGCACCCGCCTCCAGTGTACTGCAAAACGTTTCGTGAAGGTGAGAGGCAACCACCTCCAGATTCGTCTTATAAAATTCTGTAGGGAGCCCATCAGGCCCAGGCGTCTTGCCAACCGGGAGAGACTTGACAGCCTTGCGGACCTCCTTCAGAGAGATGGGGGCGTCAAGAAGCTGAACCTTGGCGGGGGAAAGTGAGGGGAAGTCTATACTCTCCAAATACGCCGACAACTCAGGGGGGGGAGTAAGTGACCCTGGACTCATATAGCTGAGCATAATATTCCGCAAACCGAGCGTTGATCAGACGTGGATCAGACAGGAGAGTCCCATCCCCAGCCCTGATATTGGCGATGCCCACAGTCCCCGAACGCTCCTTCGCCAGCCACGCCAACAGCCTACCGGACCTTTCCCCCTGTTCGAACACACGTTGAGACTGGGAGAGGAGAAACCTGCGGCAGGACTCCGCACGGATTAGCGCCACCTCCCTATAGGCCGACTGCATGTCAGCATAAACGCCGCTATCCTGCGAGGCCAGGTAACCTGCCTCAAGGGATGCCGCCTTGGACTCCGCCAAGGAGAGACGAACCCGAGATTCCCTCCGAACCTTAGCAATCATGTATTGATATCGACCCCTGGCATACGCCTTAAACGCATCCCACACAACGGCCGGAGCGGCCGTGCCCTCATTGTGACTCCAGTAGTCCAGCAACTCAGAGGACACCGGCGGCACAATCCTCTCATCCGTAACCCAGAATCTGGACAGTCTCCACAGGCCCTGGCCCGCAGCCGTGTCGGTCATGAAACTCACTAGCACAGGGGCATGATCAGAAATGCCCCGGGGCAAGATGGTAGCCTCCTCCACCCGCGACAATAAGGACGAGCCAACGTATACCACATCTTTGCGCGAAAATGAGGCATGTGTGGCCGAATGGCAAGTGTATTGCCGTAGAGTGGGATGCTTCCAGCGCCATGCATCTCCCAACCCCAGAGCCTCCGCCCAACGAGTCAGCCGCAGGGTCACCACCCAGCCGGTCCAGAGCCGGTTCCGGAGCCATATTAAAATCACCTGCAAAAATCACATTAGGGGTAGGATAGCCAGCAACCACACTCTGAAGCCGATGCAAAACAGACATAGCCGCAGGCGGCGGCACATACAAACGAGCAATAACGATTTCAAGGCGATCACACATAGCATGTAATACCACATATCTGCCCTCAGGGTCAAGATGGAGATCCAGCAGCGTAAATGGCAGGGAACGGTGTATTAGGATACTGACACCCCGGGAGTAGGAAGAGAAGGTGGAATGGTAGTAGGACCCAACCCATGATCTTTTCAAAGACAAAACCCGGGCCCCCGTGAGATGCGTCTCTTGTAGGATGCAGATGTGCGGGTGATGCTTTTGTAGAAAGGAAAATACAAGGGATCTTTTAAATTTGGAATTCAAACCCCGCACATTCCAAGTTAAAACTCTTAACGGAGCCATAAAACAAACAGAAAAAATAAAAACCGAGGGGCAGCTGCCGGATCATCTCTCGAGCCCGAGAACACAGACACCCCCCACCGCACAGCACCCCAAAATGAATGAATCAAGGCAGTAACAAAGCAAGCAATGCATACAATGAGAACCCGATACCCTGGTGGCAAACCTAGGAAAAAAGAGTCGGTTAAACATAAAACCAAAACATTCCCAAATGAACTCCCCCCCCTCCCCCCACCCTGCAACACCCCAAAAACCCGGGTGAGCCTGAGACCCCAAAAGAAACATAACCGTTGGTCAATGGGGGACCATGCACCAGGAAAGCGTCAACAGCGACAAGTCCAGTGTCCACGAGTCTCCGCAGTAGCACCTGGAAGAAGAAAAAACAGGAGAAATAAAAAATAAATGATGACCAGAGAAAAAAGAATGGAGGCCACTCGTCCCCAACAGAGCCCCCCCTCCCCCCCACCCACCAGTTCCCCAGGAGATCCAGAGAGATGAGGGATGTCCATCCAGCAGCAAAAGATAGGGGAGTAATCCAAACAGTCTGGGACCATCCGTCAGCCCGCCAGTCCGGGGCCCAGGCCAACCAGAGGACCCCCAAGGTTATTAGGCACAAAGGTAGGTAGAAAGGCAGCGGGGGAAAACAGAAGGAGACACAGTATCCAGGGGGAAGTGGCCACAAAGCGGCGGATGAAAACCAGCAGGGGACCAGCAGTCCAAAGGGAAAAAAAAAGAAAAAAAAACGTCCCAACAGCGCCACTCAGCAGGACAGGAGCATTAGCGTCTGGGCAGCGACTCCAGCCAGGAAGAGGCCTCCTCCGGCGAGGTGAAAAACTTGAGGGACTCACCATCCTGAACACGGAGGCGAGCCGGGAACAGCATGCTGTACTTCAGACCCCTCTGGCGAAGAGCCGCTTTAACTTGATCGAAGGATTTACGCAGCTTCTGTGTCTCGACGCGGAAAGCGTCTGGAAAGATCAGCCTGGACCCCTCAAATCTCAAAGAATCCAACCGCCGACTCTCCCGAAGCACCAGGTCCCGGTCTCTGAAGTTAAGCAAGCGTAGGATAAAGGTACGAGGGGGGGAGCCAGGGGGTCCCCGGCGCGCCGGCATCCGATGAGCGCGCTCCACCGCAAAGTAGGGGGAGAAGGCCGCCTGAGGGAGTAAGGTGCGGAGAAGCTTTTCCGTAAAGTCAGCAGGGTGTGGATCCTCGGCGCCCTCCGGGAGACCCAGGATCTGCAGATTATTGCGCCGATTCCGATTCTCCGAGTCTTAAGCACGGTACTCTAGGGCTTTAACTTTAACACGCAGGGTGTGTAGGGAAGCAGAGTGGTCCCACAGCACATCTTCGGCATCGCCGACCCGGCTCTCCACCTCGGCCAGTCTGGTACGGAATTTGTCCATGTTGCGGCGAATCAGACCGATGTCCATTTGGACAGAGTCTATTTTCCCCGTCATTGCAGTTTGACAGGAGGTAATGGCCTGCATGAGGGCATTAAAGTTGCTGGTCTCCCGTAGCGCCGGGTCATCTCCCTCGGTTTGAGTCGCCATGTTGGAAGGAGCACGAGGCCCGGCTTTGTAGGCGGCTTGCGGGACACCGAAGATTGGCGGCCTCTGGTCATAGCAGTCTGGGGGAACTCACTGGCGAACACAAGGCAGGCCAGGAGCCACAGGGCAGCAGGGAATCAGGATAAAAACCGGGCTAGGCAGCGGAGCTCTTCACAGCACGTCCTATCAAGTCGCCATCTTGGACACGCCCAGGCCTAATACTTTAATGATATATTGTAACATTGGGGGAGGTTTACTAAAACTAGAACACTCCAGAATCTGGTGCAGCTGTGCATGGTAGCCAATCAGCTTCTAACCTGAGCTTGTATAATTAGGCTTTCATAATAAATCCTGGACGCTGATTGGTGTCTATGCAGAGCCTCGCCAGATTTTGCATGCTCCAGTTTTAGTAAATCCCCCTCATTTCTGTTATTTCATTTTTTTATCACAGTTTTTGGTTTCATTTTCATTTGCTGTCTACTGCATATTTTTTGCTTTTTTTTTATTCTTTATTATTTATATGGTGCAGCACTTTTTATAAATTTTTTTCAAAGATATTTTTATTGAGATTTCAAACAAACATACAATACCACGAACCAACAGAAAACAAAACCTTCTTGACAAAAGAAGGAAAACAAAACATTTCAATGCTAACAAGCATTACCTAGATTGCTGATGCTCCCCGGCCACACCCCTTCCCCCCGGACCAACAAGATAGGATAAGCTGTAGATTAACAAGACAAGAAGTACAAGTCAATATGCAAGAAAAGATATGTTTCATTCAACACTCGGAACGGCAGTTATAATTCCTCATGGGGTAGCAGAAAGGAACCCGTCTCTACGGAGCTCGGAGGAGGTAGAGTGAGAGGACTGGATATCCAGCCATGCCAAATGTTATCAAACAGGTGTGGATGACCTCGCAACTCAAAGGTAAGTTTATAAAGGGGAAGGCAGTTATTTATCAATTGAAGCTAGGCAGCAACCGTAGGTCCCATAGGGCCCTTCCAGCACAGAAGAATCGCCTTCTTAGCATAAAAATACAGGATGCGAAGCAAGCGTTTGACGCGGCCCGAAACCAGCAGGTCTCCGAACACGCCCAACAGGCAATTCTTTGGATGAAGGACATTAGGGAGACCCAGAACCGAGGACAGGAATGCATTAACTTCAGCCCAGAATTTAGCTACCACCGGACAGGACCAAAAACAGTGAAAAAAGTCAGCAGGACGTCCACAACCCCAAAAACAATCGGAGGTGGGACGCATGCCGAATTTATGTAGGCGGTCAGGAGTAAAATAGCTTTGATGAAACACCTTCAGTTGGATCAGACGGTCATTGGAGGCTATAACCGATTTATGATAGGTCGTAGTAAATTCAGTCCAGTCATCTTCACTAAAGTCAATGCCCATACTAACCCAGCGTGTCTGTGCCCTGGCAAACCTAGGATTGGAATCCGTCATCAAAAAAGAATAATATTGAGAAATGAGTTTTGTAGTACCAGGGTCCCTAAGCAGTTTCTCCAAGGCAGACATGCTCAAAGGAGCCGCCAGCGAAGTAAACTGAGCCTTCAAAGCATGTCTGAGTTGGACGTAAAAAAAACCAGGCAGAAGCAGGCAGTCCAAATTCTCCCCGAAGTTGTCGGAAAGACTTGAACCCCTGAGCAGTGTACAAGTGGTTGAGATACTTAATACCCTTCGCCATCCAAAACTGACAACTGGGATGAGACATCAGTTCAGGGAGTTCAGGGTTACACCAGAGCGGATTATTAGGGGACGAGGTCCAGGCGTCCACCGGAAGCCGCTGTATCACATTTTTAAAAAGGGACAAAGTACTCCGTAGCATATGAGCACCAGGAACCTGGGGGACCTGCCTCCGATACACTATATTATGGAGCGATTCAAGTGAGTCAACTATTGCAGCCTCAGTAATAGAGCAGGCGTTATGCGAGGAGGGATGTAACCAATCATGAATCACCACCAACTGAGACGCAAGGTAGTAACAAAAAAAATTGGGGAAGGCCAAACCAGCCATGTGCGTGGGTAGTTTAAGAGTATCTAAAGCTATCCTAGGGGACTTTTTTTGCCATAGAAATGTTAGTAGAAGTGATTCCATGCGCCTGAAAAGGGATTTGGGGACCTTACAGGGAGCGTTGGCCAAAACATACAGAATGTTCGGGAGAAAAATCATTTTGATTATATTAACTCGCCCAATTAGATTCAAGGGAAGATCCATCCACTGAGAGAATTATTGTTGTAGGAGGTCAATGAGAGGGCATAAATTATTGGACACATAGGAGTGTAGCGGCAGTTGGACAATAACCCCAAGGTAGCGAAAGGAGTGGGACACCTGGAGCCTGGAACCCGAATAGATCACCGACTCTGCCGCTGGGACCAAAGGAAAGATAGTGGATTTGGACCAATTTATGCGAAAGCCCGAAAAGTCCCCGAAACTCTCCATCTCCCTGAGAAGTGCCCGCAAGGAGTCAGAAGGATCCGCCAGGTAGACAAGCGTATCGTCAGCATAAAAGGAAATTCTCTCCTCAATAGAGCCGATAGCCAGACCCTGAATGTCCGATGCAGAACGGATACGGACAGCCAGAGGTTCAATAGCTAAGGCAAACAAAAGTGGGAATAACGGGCATCCCTGCCTCGTACCCCTGGAGATGGAGAATTCCGTCGCAGCATTCACCCTAACTCAAGCAACAGGATCAGTGTAGAGAAGTTTAATCCAGGCAATCATTCGGGGACCAAACCCATATTTCTGTAAAACTTTAAATAAATTCGGCCACTCTACACTGTCAAAGGCCTCACAGGTATCTAAGGAAATAATGACACGAGTCGAGGAATTGGGATGTGGGTACTGTAAGTTATGGAACAATCTGCGGATATTCATGCGGGTAGAGCGACCCGGGATAAACCCTCCCTGGTCATCCTGTACCAAGGAAGGAACAATCCTATTCAAGCGGTTGGCCAGCACTTTGGCAAGAATTTTCACATCTACGTTATTCAACGATATGGGTCTATAAGAATCACAATGTAGAGGATCTTTGCGGGGTTTAAGAAGTAAAATAATCAAGGCCTCACGCATTGACGGGGGGAGCACCCCAGCCGCCAAGGCAGCCTCAAAGGTGCGGAGGAGGTGGGGGCTAAGGAGGTGTTTAAATGAATGATACCATTCAGGGGGAAATCTGTAAGGTCCAGGGGTCTTGTGTTTGGGCATCTGTCCGATGGCAGCCTCTATCTCCTCTATCCGGAGTGGGGCTTCAAGGTCCTCAGCATCCTGAGCCGCCAGAGAGGGGAGGGTAATATCAGTAAGGTAGAGAGACAGGGAGGCATCATCATAGTGGGCAGTGGAGGTATAAAGGTCAGTAAAAAAGGAGACAAACGCATCCAGAATGGCCGATGGAGCATCTACCACCTCTGTCGGGGAAACACGAATCCTCGGGACAGAAGTGGGAGAATACCCGGGTCGAGCCAAATAGGCCAACAGCCGGCCTGCCTTATTACCATGTTCAAACTATTTTTGAGAAGTATACAGCATACGTTTCTGAGTAAGGTGTAGTAGGCGGAGCTCATAATTTCTATGGGCCTGAAGCCACTGAGTATGTGTGGACAGAGAGGGCCGGTCCACATAGGCTCCCTCAGCCTCAACCATGGCAGTCTCTAGATCGTCAGTGCAAATTTTATTATTTTTACGGAGGATACCCGTAGTAGACATAAAGGTATCTTTAATGCTTAAACGCCTCCCACACCATCAAGGAGTCCGCAGTAAGCAGGTTCGTTTCCCAATATTCCGAGACCCCCTTAGTGCAAGCTCCCAGAAGCGTAGGGTCAGACAGCCAGTGTGCATTGAGACGCCACAGCGGAGGACAGGAGGCCGGCAGAATAGAGAGTTCCACCAGCACTGGGGCATGATCCGAAATCCCACGAGGGAGGATGGATGCCCCAGTGATGAGCGGAAGGGTATGAGAGGGAGCAAAAACCATATCTATACGATACATAATTTTAAAGAAATCAGAGTGACACGTATATTATCTAGTGTCTGGGTGTTTCCAGCGCCACATGTCTACCAAACCATATACCTGAATCCAGTCCAGCAGGGACTGGAAAATACGCTCCCTCCGCCCGCAAGCGGTCCATGGCAGGGTCAATAACTGCATTAAAGTCCCCCACATAGAGAACATGACCCATGGGGGGAATCCAGGATGAAAGAAGTGACTTTGTGAAGCAGGTCTGCTGAGAATGGGGGGGGGATATATAGATTGATTAAATTAAGAACAGAGCGGCCAATCTGCAGGGACAACAGGACATACCTGCCTTCCGGGTCCGTCCTAACGCGAAGCACCTCCGCCGAGAGGGACCTAGCAACAAGGACAGAGACCCCCCTAGAATAAGAGGTGTGGAAGGCATGGTAAGAACGAGCAATCCAAGCTCTTTTGAGGGCTAAATGTTTAGGAGCCGTAAGATGAGTTTCCTGGAGACAAATAACATGTGGCTTATACTGTTTGAGGAAGGAGAAGACCAGGGGCCGCTTGTGAGGAGAGTTCAAACCCCTGATGTTCCAAGAAAAATTTTTCAAAGAATTAGACACATATTGACTTCAATTTTCTTATGAACTGAGGTGCCCTCCAGCTGTGAAGCCACAGACACCACCAAGGGTGGTGTAAAGTGGTTGTAAAGCCACTTTGTCATGTTCATACATACCCTCCTTTTTATAACGTTATGTGCCCCAGTGTATGGGCTTTATAAAAAATATACAGTTATACGGTTTTGTATCCTATTTCAGAGCGCCTGTTGGTGCTCACATGACTGCTCTCCTCTCCAGATCTGGCAACTGGAGCGGGAGAGGCCGAGAACTCAGCCGGGAAGGGGGAGGAAAGTAGGGTTACCACCTCATCTCTTTAAACCAGGGCACATATTAATTACACAGGTTCTGTTGCTGATTAAGGTGGTAATTAAACTCACTTAGTGCCTTAATTGCATATTACTATATTAGCCTCAGAACCTGTGTAAGTAATATGTGTCCTAGATTAAAGGGATGAGGTGGCAACCCTGGAGGAGAGCAGGAGGCAGTCATGTGAACGCTAAGAGGCGCTCTGAAATAAGGTACAAAACTGTATATTTTTTATAAAGCACATACACTGGGGCACATAACGTTATATAACAGAGGGGATTGTATGATCATGACAAAGTTATGATAGCAGCAGGAAAGGGAGGGTAGCAGAGTGGTACTATCACTAGCTGACTGACAGGGAGGAGGGAGAGGACAGAGGAGAGCTGCGGATGGTGAAGGCACGTAAACTGACCATGGTATCAGGGCTCAGCAGCCATGATAAACGTGGTCAGTTTACAGGGGGGAGGACAGAATCAGGCAGGATCAGCCAGGTATTTTAGATTATACAAGGGGCCAAATTATACAGCACAAGCACTGTGCTGTTATTTATGCTTTAAAGCGGAGTTCCAGCCATTTCACTCACCTGTCCAACGGTCCAGCGATGCGGCCGCCCGAAGCCTTGATCCTCTCCCTCGGCGCCGGCATCACTGCTGTGGGCACCCGGCTGTGACAGTTTGCGGCTTCACAGCCGGGTACGCACTGCGCATGCGCGAGTTGCGCTACACGCCGTGATTGGCCGGCAATCTTCTGGGACCTTTGACATGTCCCAGAAGATTGCAGGGAGGGAGGGGGAGAGGAGAACTTCCGCTCAGGGCGCTGCGGTGCTCCGAGCGGAAGTGGGAGCGGGCACCTGTCAAAACTAGGTACCCGCTCCCCCCCCAAAAAAATGACATGCCAAATGTGGCATGTCAGGGGGTTAGGACCACCTAAAGCGGAAGTTCCACTTTTGGGTGGAACTCCGCTTTAAGGGAACAGGATCAATTTTTTTTTTTTTTAAAGCCCCGTACACACGTAGCGATTGTCGGCCGTAAATATTCGGCCGCCGAACGATCGGCCGATTGTCGGCTTGTTAGTATGATGCTTCCGACAACCGACAGCGACTTTTCGGCCCGAACAGAATCTGTTGTGCAGGCATTAAAATTTTTGTTGGCCAACACCAGAACGGCCGATTGTTCGCCAGTCAGTACAGAATTCGGCCGACAAACAGCCGATTAGCAAGACTGGGCATGCTCAGAAAAGAAAAAAGACACTGAAAGTTAACCATCACATGACGTCACTTCTGCAGTCGGCTGTTGTTGGCCGACAAAATTCATGTGCAGTCTTTTGCAGTTTTCAGCCGAAAGGACAGCACCGGACAAAAGACGGCCGATCGTTCAGCCGACATTCGGGACGTGTGTACGGGGCTAAAGGGTTACAAACACTTTAAGCATACACCTGTGTGAGGGCCATGTTATGCCTGCATGGGATGCACAGGTGTTCCGTGCATCCCTCTGTAGGCAGTCCCATTCATATCAATTGGGAAGCAGTGGCTGCACGGGCCCAGCCGCTGCTCCCAATTTGAGATCCATGTGTATGCGTGGGGACACACCCAAACGGATGTCATATTAGGAGCAGCAGCTGTAAATGTGCGGTTGGTGCATCCCAATTCACATGCATAGAACTGCCTGCATGCGCATGCACAGAACACCTGTGCTTACCTTGCAGGCAAAACATGACCCTCACACAGATATATTGTTAAGTACACCCTTGTGAACCAGGCTTTAGAGTGAAAAGGAGCACGTGCGAGTGCTGTAACCAGCACACAATTATAGCTATGTCTATGTCTATGGAAAGGGGTTTACATTATGTAAATAACAGAAGCTTGATATTGGGTGAAAGTGGAAAAAAAATTGGTTTAAATTTTAAAAAAGTATCACGGACAATATGCAATTATGTTATTGCAGGTGCTCTAATAAAGCTACAGTCACCTCTAGCATCCATGAAGTTAACAATGCTTGTTCTACTTACAGTGATGACCCAGCACTAGCATGCATTGAGGTCTATCATGCAGATAATGGTGACAAATTTGTTGTTTGGCTAACACCCAGATTAGCCGGCATTCCAGTTAAGATGGAACTAGATGAAAGATGGAACTGGATCAGCGAGATCAATTATGACAAATACAGAGTCATAACATACATTTTATTAAATGAAAAACGTTGTTTAAAGAGGTGCTGACAACTCTACTACTGAAAACATACACCGAAAGAAAGATAGTGCCACTGGATGTAGCATAGAAAAAAGGTATAAAACAACAGATACCTGTTAGATTTATATTTTGTGTACACAGGTGAAAAAGCAAAATACCACTTGACTGGATGGCAACTAACCACTTTAGCGCCGGAAGGTTTACCCCCCTTCATGACCAGGCCATTTTTTGCGATACGGCACTACGGTACTTTAACTGACAATTGCGCGGTCGTGTAACGCTGTACCCAAATACAATTTATGTCTTTTTTTCCGACAAAAAGCTTTCTTTTAGTGGTGGTATTTGATCACCTCTGCGGTTTTTATTTTTTACGCTATAAACAAAAAAAATTTAAAAAAAAACGACAATTTTGAAAAAAATAAAAATGAAATATTTCTTACTTTCTGCTATAAAACATATCCAATAAAAATTGTAAAAGATCTAATTTCTTCATCAATTTAGGCCAATATGTATTCTGCTGCATATTTTTGGTAAAAAAAAATCCCAATAAGCGTATATTGATTGGTTTGCGTCTACAAACTATGGGATAGATTTTTTAAGATTTTATTTTTTTACTATGGTGATCAATGGCAGCGATCAATGAATTAGAGCGGGACTGTGACATTGCGGCGGACCAATAGGACACTAAGTGACACTTTGTGGGGACCAGTGACATTATTACAGTGATCAGTGCCAAAAATATGCACCGTCACTGGTACTAATGACACTGGCAGGGCAGAGGTTAAAATCAGGGGCAATCAAAGGGTTAACTTTGTTCCTAGGAGTGCTTGCTAACTGTGAGGGGGTGCTTTTACTGTGGGAAGGCAGAGATCCATGTTCCTGCTTTGTAGGAACGCAGTATCACAGCCTTCCCTTGTCACAGAATGGCGATCTGCCTCATTTACATAGGCAGACCGCTGTTCTGCCTGTGTCCAGAACAATCTCCGGGTGTCGGCAGATATCCAGACCACTGGAGCTGCTGATTGGCTGCTGCTGTGTCCAATCACAGCAAAAGCAGGTCGCCTACTGCAGGCATGCACGCCCCAGACCTGGAAAAGCAGAGTGATATACCTGTATATGATTCTGCGCACAGGAGCCACCGCCCTGCAGTAAATGTATGTGGAGCGGTCGGCAACAGGTTAAAAAGTTACACTCAGTGTATGGATACCCTAAAATAGGTTGCACATCCACTAGATACTTGTATCAGAAATTTTAAATATTATGCGTTTATTTATTCCTGAAGGTGATCAAGTGCATTTTTTTACTGGCTGTAGCTTCAACCCATTCCTAAAAATGGCAAAACTTTATTTTTATTTTGGATAGATTATAGAAGGGTTATAACCCCTGCCAGGTATATTTTTGCCATCTGTGTGCGGTAGGGGAGATTTCCCTTCACTTCCGGTCCCATAGCCAAAAGAGGAAGTGAGAGAAAATCCCTGGTTGTCACCGGGGTCACCAGAACTAGTGTTCCTATCGGAAGATATCCCTATTAATCCTGTTCTACATCAGGTGCTACATCAACCTGGCCTACCAAAGGGTTACATAAAAGTTTATCAGAAGGAAAATGCACAATACACATTTCACAAAGCTTACCTGAAGGTAGGGGCTGAATTGGACTGTTTGGAGAAAGAGGGTATTATTTAAAAAGTATCCTGCAGTGATTTGAACGCATTCATAGGCGTGCGCACAGGGTGTGTCAGGTGTGCCTGGGCACACCCTAATCACCCCATGTACATTAACATTATCACTTTTTGTGCTGGCAGGAAGATGGCAAAAAGAAGTCTTTAGGCACTTGCCTTTCAATGTGCCGGCAGGGAGATAAATGTGCTGGGGTCATATATATGTAGACACACACAAACACGTGTGTTTGAGCTTTGGGGAGCACACCCTAATTTAATAGGCTGCGCACACCTATGAATGCATTCATTGTAAAGTTACTGTAAATCCAGCAAAAAAAACTGATAAGTATACTTAGGGCCAGGACAGGGGGTGGGCAGGAGGGGTGACTGCTCTGGGGATTTGGGGGGTTGGGGGGGGGATTAATGCTGGGAGAGAGGATTTTGGGGGGGGGGTTTGTGCTGGGAGAGGGCGATTTGGAAGGGGGAGGATTTATGCTTAGAGGGGAAATTTGAGGGGTAGAGGATTTGAGTTGGGAGGGTGAATTTTTTGTTTGGGGAGAATTTTGGCTTGCAAGGGGAATTTATGCTTAGGAGAAAAGTGTTAAGTTTAGTGCTCCACTATTTTTGGGGTTGAGGGAGGGGATTTTTGCTGACACATATTGCTTATAACAGGGCGCTAGATGACCTTGTCCCGGCACTGAGTATATTTTATTAATGTTTGATGATCTCTGCCTCTCTTGGTCATGAAAAAAAAATTAGCAAAATTGATCTGTCACAATCCTAAATGTAGAGTAAACTGCCAAACATTATATTGTACTAAGTACAGCAAAAGGTCGGTACCAGTGTAAAAGAATGGTCTTTGGCATTGCTGCGGCACATGCAAAATATGATTTAGGCTTTACAAGGCATTCCACATTCTACAGTTAATGCTATCTGGATGATATAAGTATAACAAATGACAAAGAGCATTGAGAAAACTTGAAAAGAGTCCTATGGAACAAGCACTTAGATCCACAACACACAACAATAAATCAATGTAGTACAAACTGTCAATGTTTTTCCTTTGCTTTCCTATCAGAATTCAGTCTACAAGGAGTGGCACATGCTCAATGCTTTGCATAGGCCGCATCCTCTGCTCAAGTTTAGACTTGCTTTAACCACTCTAGACCGGAAGGATTTGCCCCCTTAATGATCAGGCCATTTTTTACGATTTGGGCCTGCGTTATTTTAACGGACAATTGCGCGGTCATGTGATGCTGTACCTAAATAAAATTGATGTCCTTTTTTTCCCACAAATAGAGCTTTCTTTTGGTGGTATTTGATCACCTGTGCGATTTTTATTTTTTGCGCTATAAACAAAAAAAGAGTGACAATTCTGAAAAAAACAAAAAAAAAAAAACAATATTTTTTACAATCTGCTATATAACATTCCTGAAAAAAAAAGTAAAAATCAAAATTTTTTAACATTTTAGGCCAATTTCTTTTCTGCTACATACTTTTGGTTAAAAAAAAATCGCAATAAGCGTATTTCGATTGGTTTGCGCAAAAGTTATCGCATCTACAAACTACGGGAATGATGTATGTAATTTTTATTGTTTTTTTTTTTTTTTTTTTTTTACTAGTAATGGCGGCGATCTGCAATTTTTAGCGGGACTGCGACATTGTGGCAGACAGTTTGGACCCCTAACTGACATTTTTTGACACTTTTGGGGGGACCAGTGACATTACTACAGTACTGTAATAATGACATTGGCAGGGAAGGGGTTAACACTGTGGGTGATCAAGGGGTTAAATGTGAGCCTAGGGGAGGGATTCTAACTGTATGGGGGATGGGCTTATGGAATGACCATAGAGACCTGTGATCCTATATAGAAGGATCACAGGGGCTCTGTGATCCTTCAAGAGAGAAGAATGGTCAGCTGTGTTTATAACAGCTGACCGTCCTTCTCTCTTAGCGGGGGAACGATCGTGGGTGTTAGGCGGCAATCGAAGCCGCCTGCCCCGTGCATCGAAGTCCCCGCTGCCGAGAAGTCCCCTAGCTGCAGGCGCGCGACCGACATATACCTATATCGGTTTGCACAGGAGAGGCTGCCTAACGGTCCTTATGTGGTTAAACAAATTTAGGTTGTCTTGTTAGCAGATCTCAAATAAATGTTAGGGCCTACTTACATCTGTGCACTGAGTTTGACACGTGTCTTAATGCACATTATGTCACGTGTTAGTCTGCATTGCATTAACGCAGCCCATTCATTATAGCTTACAGGTCAACAATGTTATTGATGAAAATTTATTACTTAAAGTGTCACTAAACTCACATCATAAAAAACGAACAATAAATGGTGTATTACACGCTGTTCATACTCATTTAGTCACTATGAGATTCGTTTTTTGTATTCTGCAAAAAAACCTGGTTGATCCTGCTGCTCTCTATCTCCCCCTTCTGCTCAATTCCCCAATTCAGTTAGGGATTTTGCAGAGCAGTGTTGGCAGATCTGCACATGCTCAGTTTTCAGCTGGTTTCTATGTTAAGCATTTCCTCCCTATTACTTTTGAGCAGCCCATGTGACTATAGATTCACACATGTGGGCGTATACGCAGTGGTAAATGACAGTCCAATCCCTCCCTCTCCATGTCCACTAACCAGCTAAACACAATGGGGGTGGGATATTACATGTAGATTGATGGAGGCTTCACCTCCCTGTAATTCTAAGATACAGGCGGGGGTGACACAGCCTGTGACTGGCAGAAGTCCACCCACACCATGTTATTTATATATAATTTGTATATTATTGTATATTATTTGTATATATAGATTTGATTTCAAATATATACTTGTATGATGATTTAAAACAGTGTATTGATATTCATTTTTTATTTTTACCTGTATTCCAAGTGCTGTATTTTGTTGTTGTTTGTTTTAACATGTTACCGGCTGCAGAGGTCTAGAAGCTCCTCCTGCTTATGTTTCCCTGCAGACAGGCTGGAGAAGAGCTGGGGCACGCGACAGCTGTATATCCATTAGGAAAAAAGATACTTAAATTTTTTTTTATTAAAATATACTATGCCATCATCCATAAACAGAAAGAGAAGGGACAATGTAAATAAACAGTGTGGGGGAGATTTACTAAAGCTGGTGGAGTCAGAATCTGGTGTAGCTGTGCATGGTAGCCAATCAGCTTCTAACTTCAGCTTGTTTAATTAAGCTTTGGCAATAAAACCTGGAAGCTGGGAAGCTGATTGGTTTCTCTGCAGAGCTGCACCCGATTTTGCACTCTTTCGTTTTAGTAAATTAACCCCCTGTATGTTTAGTATCACTTTAAGTCCTTGGGCCCCTTTCATACAGGCAGACCGTTCAGAACCACCTGTCCGTTTTTCAGGCGGATCTGAACGGATGCTCCATGCATCTCTATGGGGCATCGGAAGACATGTCCGCTGACATCCGATCTGATCCATCAAATCTGGACAGATGGAAACCCTATTTTCCATCCGTCCAGAGGATCGGATGAGAATGGACAGACAGTCCGTTCTCATCCGATTCCCCCATAGAGGACAGCGGGGACCTGACAGCTGTGTCTCTGCACACAGCGCAGAGACAGAGCTGTTATACTCCTGCTCAGCGGGGGATCGATCCCCCGCTAAGAAAAACGGAGTCCGCCTTACGGATTCCCTACGTGAAAGGGGCCTTAGAGAAAACAGTTCTGAAAGCACAGCCACCTAACGTTGTAACCCAACTGAGATACTTTTTAGGATTTATTAAGCTGAACTTTAGCCAAAAACAATATTTGGACATGTGCACTATAAAAATAAATTAGCACCAATGAAGTGTGGGTGGTTTGTGTAGGGAGGGACAGGACATTCTACTAATCCTTTCTTTCATTCACCTCACACAGTATAATAAGCCTTGAAATTTGCATGTCCGGCTGGAGTACATAGATCACGGGGGTCACTCACTCTGCAGCTCGTCTGTTTAGAAAACATGCATTAAATCTTGCATTTACTCATGAGATGCAAGGCATTCTGTGAATGGAGGAGGAGCAGAAGGAAGTCAAGATTTACCCTCCTCCAGAGAATTTACCCTCCTACAGAGCACCTTGCATTTTGTTAAAAGAATGCAAGAGGTTTACTGAATGGATGTGCTGCAAAATGAGCATCCACTATCTGTGTATTCCAGCTTTTTTACAACTTTCTGTGCCTACTATACTGCATGGGGTAAATTTGTTAGAAATTCTGTATATAGCTCTGCAGAACACACAGACAGTGCACGATACACATGGGCTTTGCTGCTTAAAGTGATTGTAAACAATCACCTTATAAAACAACCCATTCCGTTTAATATGTAATATGTAATGTATAGATTTAAACAAAACATAATAAATACATTTCCCCCTTTTTTTTAAGTAATCACACTGCCTTTGTTACCTCTGTTCTCAGTTGCATAAGAGCTGGGGGAGGAGAAGAAGCAGGACACTGAGCTTCCCAGTAAATGGTTGTGCAGCGGGTGTGTGTCAGACCAAGTCTGTTCATTGGAGGAGAGCACACTGATTTCCCAGCCTAGCAAGATAACTAATCATGGTGTGCCCTCCTGCTTAGCATGGTCAGTTTTTAATAGGAATGCAGAAGGACTGGCAGGAACACCAGAGATTTCACATAAAGGAAGCAATACAAAGAGAACAGGATACTTTTTCATACAAGTACATATATAACGGCAGGTACATATCAGGAATATGAAGTGTTGGGGTAATATTCTTTAACTGCAGACAGGAACAGGAACTTTTTTTATCCAGGAAAAAGACAGAGTATACAGTACCATAGATGCAGCTACAAACTTATAAACACTGCCATCTACTGGCTGATGTAGTTGTTGCACAAAATACATGAACAATTCATGCAGCCTGCTTACACTTGATTAGTCCTAATTTATATTTACTGTGCACATGTCCAAATATTTATTTTTGGTCAGAGTTGAATTTTAAAGATTTCTGAATGTACAAATTTGGCAACTGTGCTATACTCACTACATTGCTTGCTTCAGAAAAAAACACAAATTGGAATAAAGTGAGCAATGCAATGCAGCATTTAAGGAGATTCAAACACCTCTTACCTATCCTGCCTACCCTCTGTATACTTACATATTTTTATTCTGCTTCATGTGATTCCACAGCTCTGGTTCCTCTGTGTCAATAAGCGACTGCTGCAGGGGAGAGGAGGGAGCTCCGACAATGGCTGGGCCATTAGAGTCTATGTGTGACAGGAACACTTGACTGGACTGGATTAAAAAGCAGGTAAGTACACACACCTTTTTTATACAGGATAGGCAGAATAGGTAGGAGGAACATTTTTAAAAATAGAATTTTCATTGATGTGTAGCACCCTACAAGGTAGGTGCTAGGTAAAGTGTAGTAGGCCTTGTCTGCTTATCAGCAGGGCCATGGTTTTCAGCTAGGTTGTCATGGTTCCCAAGTGTGGCTGTTGAGACTGGGGAGTCTCCCCACTGTGCTCAATGAGGGCTCTCATTGGGCAGTGGAGGAAACCCGGCCAATGGCACACCCAGGCTTGTATCTACCCCAGAAAGGCAGATTATGCCGCACAGCATTCTGGGAGGGGTTATAAGTTTGAGGGGAGCACATGATGCGGGGTCTTTGGTGGGAAGCAGAGTCCAAGGAGGGAGAGTACGGCTGTCTCTCCTCCTGTCAAGAGGAATCGGGTGTCCCAGGCGGCTTGCCTGAGGGGACAGAGGGCTGAGCTGAGCTGCAGAGAGGATCCGGTGTGCTGAGGACCAGCGGAGCAGAGAGGGGACAAGTTTCAGGAAAGCATTCCCAGTCGTGAGTACTGCAAACTGCCCCTGGGGGTCTGCCTAGTGAGAGGGGACCACTCCAGAGAAGGACAGAGGGATCCGGGAGCTAGCTAGCCGGTGCAGGAGCAAAGGAAAGGGGGTGCCAGTATTGACCCTGAAGAGTAAAGGGGGTGCCAGTGGTTGGGCCCTGAAGTATTCAGTGTACAGTGGAAGTGTACAGTGTGCAGTGAACAGTGTTGAGATTTGCAGCAGCAGTGTTACTAAAGGCTACCTCAGTCAGGAAGGACTGGGGGGAGCAGTGTCAAGGACTTTTGAGCTAACCAGAGTGTCAGAAGTCAGTCTTCAGGACAGTGTAAGCAAGTCAGTGATTTCAAGCGCCAGCAAGCGTTGGTCAGCATCCAGCCAGCGTCAAGTCAGCGCTGAAAGGCATTTTCTTCTCAAGTGTCCCAATTTTTACCTAGTTGAGCCAGAAGAGTATCCCACTCATTCCCTTCTCCCATCCCTATATCAAATAAACAAAACAAACCAAAGATGCCGGACTGTTCTTTGACTCAGATCTTACACTTGGGAAGTCAGTTTAAATGTGCTGTTGGTATTACCAGTGACCATGGCAGACCCATGTCAGGCCCAATGCCTGGAAATATTGCTACAGATGTAAAATTTTACCTGGAATATGCTGTGTTGTTAGGTATGAAAATCTGTGAACGTTTGGTGACTTGCATTTTAATACTATACTTATTTCTTGTTAGCATTTAGTATGTTCCAGCTTAGTTTACACTGCTCCTTGGGTCAAAGACTATCATAACTGACTCACCCCTATGACTAAGCCCAAATTATGGGCAAAACACGTCAGTGGCAGCGTCATGTCTTGCAGGGAACCACATGCTTGATTGATCATGTTTGGTATCATAAAAGCTTACTGTGATTTAAACAAAAAAGTATAGCAATAGGATTTTCATATGTTTTGAAGGGAGGAGGCAGATTGTCAAAAGATGAGCACCTGCTGCCGGTTGCTGCCTGAAAAATCATCCACAGCTGTGTCATTTGCAATTGTCTGTTGGCAAAAAAATAACCTGATTTTTAAAAATGCCCTGCTCTATCCAAAACTAAAAAAGGTTTTGGGCCATACATACACTTTAAAGCGGTTGTAAACCACTGCACTTTTTTTTTTTTTTTTTTACTTACCTGCAAGGCAAAAGCATAGTGTGCTAGTATGCATCACATACTAGCACATTATGTCAAACTTACCTGAAAACAAAGCGTTCCAGTGATGCAATGCCATCGCTGGAGGCAGCGTCCATCTATACCCAGTCTTTCTTCCGGGTTTGTGGCTCCTGCTCTGTGACTGGCCTAAACCACGATGACGTTACTCCCGTGCATACAAAAGTGTAGCTGCTGACTTTTAATAAACACACACTTACCTGTCCCATGGTCCAGCGATGCGGCCGACAGGAGCCTCGGTTCTCTACCTCTTCTGCCAGCGGCGCCTGCATCACTAATGTGGGCACCTGGCTGTGACAGCTTGCGGATTCGCCCTACGTGTCCTGAGTGGACGGGCAATCTTCTGGGACCTCTGACATGTCCCAGAAGATTACAGGAAGGGAGGGGAGAGGAGAACTTCCGCTCAAGCCGCCTAGGTGGCCGAGCGGAAGTGGGAGCTTTGACAGGTACCCGTTCCCCCCCAAACAAATGACATGCCAAATGTGGCATGTTAGGGGGTCGGAAGGCCTTAAAGCAGAAGTTCCACTTTTGGGTGGAATGCCGCTTTAACATAGGTATACCTATAGGTAAAACCTAAAGATAATGCCTCCCCAAATTAAAGTGGTTGTTACCCCAGCCTTTCGAATACCTGATATTTGGCTGCTGTACTTGGATGAAAAAGTATCCTGTTCTCTTTGTATTGCTTCCTTTGTGTGAAATCCCTGGTGTTCCTGCCAGTCCCTCTGCTTTCCTGTTAAAAACTGACCACACTAAGCAGGAGAGCACACTGTGGTCAGTTCTCTAGCTGTGCTGGGAACTCAGGCTGCTCTCCTCTGATGATCAGACTTGTCTTGACACGTGGCCACTGCACACCCATTCACTAGGAAGATCAGTGTGCTGTTGCTTCTCCTCCCCCAGCTCCTATGAAGCTGAAAACGGAGGGAATGTGATCATTTATATAAAGTGGAAAAAATGTATTTAATGTGTTGTTTTTTTTTAATATATCTATACACAAATGTTTTGCCTTTCATTTCAATTTCACACTCAATGAGTTGTTTTACAAGGTGATAATTTACAATCACTTTAACTGTGTGTCCATTGCAAATCAACAAATTAGAAGAAAAGGCTAATACTAACGATTCTTAAAACCAGGGCTTTTTTCAGCGGGAACGCGGGGGAACCCAGTTCCGGCACCTCCAGGACTGAATGTATGTAATGGCAAGGGGTGCTGGAGGTGTGGTGCAGGGTCTGTTGATGCTGGTTGCTCGGGATCTATTGCCACTTTAGGGAATCTATTATTGCAGGGGGGTCTGTTGCTGGGGAGATCTGTTGTTGCTGGCAGGGGGTCTATTGTTGCTAAGGGTGGGTCTTATATTGCTGGGGGGTCAGTCATTTCTGGGAGGGATCTGCTGTTGAGGAAGAGGTCTATTGTTGCTGGCTGCTGGAAGACCTGTTGTTGCTTTCCGGTGGTCTATTGTTGCTGAGGATGGGGGTGGTATTTTCTTGTAGGTGGTCCATTGTTGCTGGGGGGGGGGTCTATTCTTCCAGAGGGTCTGCTGATGCTGGCTGCGAGGAGATCTGTTGTTGCTGCTAAGGGGGGGGGGGGGGGTTTTGTTGTGAGTGGTCCATTGTTGCTGGCTGCAGGGAATCTATTCTACTGCTTTTCTTGCTATCATTAACAAGCTCAATACAAATTAGTTAGTACTACAAATGTTACTGTATTATTTAAAAGGGGTGGGAGGTGGGTAATGGGTGGAACCAAGAAACGGTGCTCGGAGGTGGGTAGGGGCGGAGACAAGGGGTGACTTGAAAAGGGGGAGTTCCGGCACCTATTCTCTGAGAAAAAAAGCCCTGCTTAAAACCATTCCCTTCCCCCTCCTCCTAGCTATCCTGCATACCCTGGAAAAAATATATTACCTTTTTAATCTGGTCTATTCACATGATTCAGCAGCTCTGTCTACCCTGTGTAAGGAAACACTCAACAACAGCTGTAAATTCACTAGGCCCGTACACACGATAAGAAAATCGGAAGGGAAATTTTGTCCGACGAACAATCTGCCGATTTTCGGATTGTTAGTATAGCGCTTTTGACAGCTGATTACGGATTTTCGGACAACAAAAACTGGATGTGCAGGCTATAAAATTTTTATCGTCCGTCAACACAACGTCCAATTTTCGTTTCATTAGTACAGTTTTCGACTGAAAAAATTTTGAGAGCAAGACTAGGCATGCTCAGAGACGAAAGAACACATACAAAACAATCCAATGACGTGACAGCACTTCTGAAGTAGAATTCTGTCATATGGAAAATTCGTATGAAAATAACCTCTTCACTTTCCACATCAGACTAGCATGCCACAAAAAACGGACGTCAGATCTTTCGATAATCTGATCGCATGTACGGGGCTTAAGCCATGACGTCACCTATAGGCAGCCATGGCCCAGCTGTTGTGGGCGCTCCTCCCTCTTCCCTAAAGTAGTTGCTCATTGACAAAGGAGATCCAGGGCTGCAGGATCATGTGAATGGACTGGAACAGATAAAAAGAAAAGAAAGAGGGGAAAACCTTTTCTTTCACACAGACAAAAATTATTATTAGCATATAACAGAGAAGCTATATAATAGCATAAAGGGGTAGAAAAGAGTACAATAATTATCATAAAAAAGGACACCTAAAAAAGAAAACACACAAAAAGCAAATTCAAAGGGAGATTCCCTTTGCAGATATGAAACATCGAGCAGTATTCAAAGATAAGGGGTGACCAGTCTGAACAACATTAAAATGATTGTAAAGTCTCGTTTTTTTTTTCAATAAAAATAGCAAACATGTTATTCATACCTCCTCAGTGCAGTTGGTTTTACACAGAGGAGCCCGGATCCTCCTTCTCTCTGTCCCTCTTTGGCTCTCCTGCCCACTCCTTCTTGTTGAGTGCCCTTACAGCAAGCAGCTTGCTATGGGGCACTCGAGCCAAGGCACAGCTCCCTGTGTCTATTCAGACATATAGCTATGGTTTGGGCCCGCCCCCTCTGTCTTCTCATTGGCTAACTGACTTTGAATGACAGCAGTGGGAGCCAATGGTGTCGCTGCTGTGTCTTGGCCACTGAGGAGGGGGGTCCCGGACAGCTGAGATAGTCGTGGACATTGCTGGATAGAGATGGGCTCAGGTAAGTATTAGTGGGGCTGAGGGGGGCTACTGCACATAGAGTGCAATAAGATAAAAAAACCTTCTGGATTTACAACCCCTTTAAAATGATAAGTAATCAAATAGAAGAGCGATGCTTGAAATTGCACTTATGTTTCAAAAGTAAGAAAAAAAAAAAAACCCCAACTGGGGGTCCAATGAGGAAGATAAAACATAAGTGCATCAATGCAGTCATCCACAAGACCAAACATAGGTATAGCTATTACGCATGGACAAAAAGGCAGTCTTAAGGTGAAGAGAGTCATAGGAGAGAAATGAGAACGTGGAAAATTAGAGTAAGAAAGGGTGGGAGAAGGGAAAAGGGGGGGAGGAGAGGGGGAGGAATCCATCTCCACCCTGGAGGCTTACTGCAAATATATTAATTTGCTGCAGTAGCTTACAATTCTAGGAAACGTGAATGGTTGCATAGATGGAAAATGATCCAGCCAGGGTTGCCAAATGTGCAAAAAATTATCATGCGTGTTGTTTAGTATTGTCGTCAGTTTTTCATTCACCAGCGTACCTGGCTTTTCACTTTGTCAAAGCGGAAGGTCGGCGTTTTCCACGCTTTTGCAATTGTCTCTTTTATGGCCGAGAATATGTGGGTCACTAGAGTGCGTTCACACCTGGTAGCTACTTCTATTGGTTTGTGCAAAAGCGCCTCCCAGGAATCCTTGTGCAGATTGAGGTGTAAGACTGAATTGGCCATGTTATAAGTCTACAGACTGCTGTCACAGTTCGTAAGTGGCTCTGAATGGTTGTGCCTGCCCGCTGTGCCTAGTTGTACTTTGTTGAAACTTTCTAAAATATATCGCTCTTGCCTATTTTGGACTCTGTGTGTTTACTGCCTGCCACACCTTGTACACATTTGGCAATAGTAAGCAGGATATGCCCCTTTTTGCAGCTGGCGCAGAAGGAGGAGCAGGGATTGCCAGGGCACCATTAGGAGTGGCCTTGGCTTCATTACCCAAGTTTAATGGGTCTAAAAACTCTCTATCAGGTGAGACTGGAGAGTGCTGCTCGCCTGTATTTTATTCCCACTTGGCTGACCGCAGGGCTGGCCATTAACTCCTTAGATAATGAAGCCTGCCGAGTGGTAATGATGCTACGAAAAGGATTCCAAGGCTAGCCTAAAACAGATTGTGGTGAGCCTATTTGGGGGAAAACGCAACAGTCAACGGGAGGACAAAACCTCACCCACTTTGCGGTAGCCCTTCAAAATCTGTGAAAAATGCTTGGACAAGAAGGATGTGCATGGCTGTGCCGACGTAAGCGCCTCAGATACGTTTTTGAGGGATCAGTTTGCAGTGGGGATGAAGGCCGGCCCTGTCAGGAGAGCCCTGCAAGAACAAATAATGGTGCAAACCTCCCATACTTTCAATGACACTGTAGTGGATACTGTTGCGCAGAATCATGAGGATACTAAAGCAATCGCGGCTGTGACAAAGAGACATGAACCACTATACATAAGGGAAGAGGTCTTGTTTGTTAAATTTTGTATAGATCCCTAGTTGCCCTATATAGTAGGTGTAGCCAACATCCCGGGAATATAATCTAAAAGGGTGTTTGGTGCCTCAGGCCAAAGGTATGGGACTTTATGGGCTAGGTCAGATAATAATGTGACAAAATAAGTAAAATATCACAATTAATTAAAAAAAAAAAAACAGAAAACAAAATTCATGAATGAACATGAGATAATTTGAGTGCCTATGGGTTATAGACCCATGTGTACAGTGGTATAAGGTAGAAAAGGTGACAGTGTGAATGGTGACATGGATATAGATCTCTATCTGTTCTGGCTCATGTGAGAGACTCTGGAACGTGTTGAGAGAGAGTATATCTCGATTTTCCAACGCGTTTCGGCATTTTATAATACGTTGCCTTTATCAAGGAAAAGAATGGGCCACCATATCTGCAAGATATGTAGTGGGTACATGTCAGTTTTACATGCTGATGTATAGATACTTCAATTGTAACATGGAGAAGTAAATTTATACACATACTTGTGACATTAAACGTCAGATCCCGGACCTTTGCATCTGCTCTCCCAAATTAACTCACACAGGATTTCGAGGGAGTCGCTGTCTCTATGATATGAGAAGGATTGAGTGAATTTTTGGGGGATGATGATGGTGAGGAAGAGATTTAATTTATCGCTGACTTACAGAGGGATGTAGGCGCTCTGGCTTGAGTGGAAAGGAATCCCTTCTCGTGTCCTGAAAATATTTGAATAAGGTGGGTGTTCAGAATATTGAAAACATTTCAAGGATGCTTTAATGAGTCTTTATGTGGACTGTATAACTTACAGATTAGGGTGTTGCAAGTTTGCATCAGTAGAGGGAGCCCCGGTCTTGTATTCCAGGTGGTTTCCCTAGTAAAATAGTGTACAAGTGAGCCTAAAGTAAAGGCATTTGGCACTTGAAAGAGTCATCCGACAATGCAAAAATATAGTCATTGTCGGATGGTAACTTACTGTTGAGGTGAGAGAGTAAGGGGCTGGGTATTCGGGAGAAGCGGGTCCTGGGCGTCCGTCACGTTCCCTCAGCAGGAGGGAAGTGGCGCCCTGTTGAAAATCCCCGGCTTTATATACCCGCTCGCGCAGGTCTTTTTTGTTTACTGACCACCACATCACGCTTCACCTTGCCCACAAAGTTGATGAAACAAAATGCAAATTTCTTACTTCTTACCTAAACATTTCTACTTATCCTCACAAGGTTACTGTGCAATCCTACTGCTGGGGCCTCAGCATTATCGGCATTGCCCCATGGGTCTGCCTGTTTCCCCCCTCCCTACTTTTACCTTAGTCATTTTTATTTATTTATTCTGCTAAATATTGTATCTTAGGTAGAATTCTTCTTTTGGGCCATACGCTGCTGCTCCCTTCTGTCTTTTAGGTCACCTCAGCTTTACTGAGTATTCTTGGGGAGATGCTGTTGCTAGGAATAAACTATATTCTCTTGTTACACACAAACAAAAATCATTGCCCAAGGGACTTTAATGAGTAACACCCCAACACAAAAAAAGAGAAAATATGTATACAAATGTAGCAAGGTTTCCAGGCCTATGGCCTGACGTGGGTCTGCCATTAGTACCGGAATCCTCTCCAGCCCGTGTGAGCTGCGTCCCCAGGTGTGACAACTGAAGCAGCGACAACTCCGGCATCTTTGTTTGTAGTTTTTATTGGAATTAGTGGATGGGAGAAGGGAATGAGTGGGATACTCCTTGAGGCTTAACTAATTACAATTGGGACTTTACTTCTGAAATGCCCGTTGGCGCTTCCTTGACGCCAGCCGGCGCCAGCCAACGCTCACTGACACTGAGAACACTCTGTAGAATAAAAGAAGTGCTGAATCCTCGACTTATAGTCCAGAAGATCCAAGACTGAGAACTGTAGAACTCCTGACACTGTTGCACTGTGAAAGTCACTGAATACTTCCCCCCTGCCTGGCACAGCATGAGGTAGTATGTAGTAGAATTCTGTATAGCTGTCACTTTAACTGGCATGCTCTGTACAATTCAGGGCCCAAACTGCAGGTACCCCCTTTGACCTTGAACTCTTCAGGGTCCACTGAATATGTACCCCCTCTGTAGCTTCAGGGTCCTCAACCTAGGTACCCCCTTTGCATCTAGCTGACACTGGATCCGAGAACCTCTTCCGGAGTGGTCCCCTCTAACTTCAGGCAGACCCCCACCATTACATAGTAAGCCATGGAAAATCACATAGATTGAAAGTGTCTTCTCAATATGACTAAGTATCATGCCAGACAAAGCCAACCAAACGTCAATCCATTTCCCCCTAGGAATTGTTTGGACCTTCGGTTTTGTTGGATTTGTGCTTGTTCACTTATGGACCCATATTTGTTGGTCGCCCAATGTGTTGTATTCACTTTTTTTACCATTTGTCACCAATTAGGCACCCGGGGATATCTGATCCGGGTCACACATTACTTTCTTGGTCATGTAATCTCGGTTCCTTTTCACTTTCCTAATTGAGTATATATTATTTATACCTATGTCCACATATATGTCCATTTGGGCTATACCTTATACAAAGGTTTTCGTACTATCACTGTGCATCTTGGAATATCACCCCTATTCACTCTGTTCTTAATTGGTATATATCTGGGTGCTTTTTATTGTGGATGTCTTTCTTTATTCCCATATATTGGCCCTGCAATTCATCCAGGCTACTTCCATTGCAGGATCCCCCTAGACCTTCCATTGGCTCCAACTGG
The DNA here is from genome assembly GCF_965119305.1 of Pelophylax lessonae. Classification (NCBI taxonomy): domain Eukaryota; kingdom Metazoa; phylum Chordata; class Amphibia; order Anura; family Ranidae; genus Pelophylax; species Pelophylax lessonae. The sequence continues at coordinate 320,625,185 of NC_138769.1, forward strand.
GGTCCATGAGACAGGATAACAACCAAGTATCTCATACTCCTTCCACAACTCCTGGGGTGAAATGGATTGACCTTTGGTTGGCTCTGTCCGGCATGATACTTAGTCATATTGAGAAGACACTTTCAATGTATGCAATTTTCCATGGTTTTCTATGTAATGGTAAAGATCTTTCGCAAGTATTTTTATTGTAAGTGCGGATTCAGGTTTTTTTTTTTTTTAATTTTCTGTGCTTCTAATCTATCTGTTCTTTTTAGATCCTTTTCTGTGCTTCTCCTGAGGAAGCGTGCTGTGACCTTGCAAACGCGTAGAGAAATTTTCAGCACAGATTACCAATTTTTAATGGAAAATGTCTTACTTCATTGTTCTTGTGTCGTCTACTATTGCATTTTTCCATAGTTGGCAATTGTATATGACCATGTTTCTAAATGTATGTTTTACTGCTGGTTTAGATCAATAAAACCTTTTTGTATATTTTATATACATATATTCTAGTTTTTTTTGTGTTGCAGTGTTACTCTTTAAAGTCCCTTGGGCAATGATTCTTGTTTGTGTGTGTACAATACAGGACTGAGATACACCCCTGCCCCTTGCATGCCAGCCTCCTTTATATATTCTCTTATTAGTGAGGTAAAAATAAGGAACATTTATCTGTGATTGGCTGAACTTACTTTGGTGGGAAATGCTGTTACCAGAGGTTTTTGGACTGGTTCTGTAAATATTTGTGGAAGCATGTTTTTCTCAGCAGCAGTGGGGAGGGGGGGGCGCAAACAGAAAAATAGGCATTGCTTTGCGGCAAAAAACGCTGTAAAAAATTGCGTGACTTAACAAACAATCATTAGGTTGGTTCAAGATTGACCAGCGTGTCCCCATTCAATGCACAGTGACCAGCATGTCCCCCATCAATGCACAGTGTCCAGCATGTCCCCCATCAATGCACAGTGACCAGCATGTCCCCATTCAATGCACAGTGTCCAACATGTCCCCCATCAATGCACAGTGTCCAGCATGTCCCCATTCAATGCACAGTGTCCAGCATGTCCCCATCAATGCACAGTGTCCAGCATGTCCCCATTCAATGCACAGTGACCAGCATGTCCCCCATCAATGCACAGTGTCCAGCATGTCCCCCATCAATGCACAGTGACCAGCATGTCCCCATTCAATGCACAGTGACCAGCATGTCCCCCATCAATGCACAGTGTCCAGCATGTCCCCATTCAATGCACAGTGCCCAGCATGTCCCCCATCAATGCACAGTGTCCAGCATGTCCCCCATAATGCACAGTGACCAGCATGTATTGCAGAGAGAGACCAGCGTGCGTGCGTGCCCCCTTCATAGCACCAGAACTGACAGGATAGTGTGCGGGCCGCCCCCCCCCCCCTGAGGCATCACTTACCGTTACTGGCTGCTGCTGAGTGCGGGTCTGTGACTGTCTGCGGCCTGCGGAGTACTCTCTGGCTCTGCGTGGCTGCTGCGAATGGGAACGAACTTCCTTCCGACTCAGTCGCCTCAGTCAGTCCTCACGAGTCATGCAGCTGAGCGGCTCTCGCTCTCCTCTCCGCGCCCCTGGGGGCGGGAACGGAAGGCGATCACCTGACGCCGTGGCGGTGCACCGCCCCTGCGCATCACGTCACCAGTTCCATGTCCTCCTGTGATTGGTCCAGGCTGGAGTCTGGACCAATCACAGCCCGGACATCAGTAAAGTGGGGAGTGGCGGGGCGCATTGCTCTGTGCCCCGATGACCTCCAGAAGGTCGCCAATCGGCGCCTCTGCCCACCGCAGGTGGGGTCAAAAACCCCACCCCCCCCATACCCACCACTAGGTACGGCGCCCCTAGTGGGCAGAAATTGAACACATTTTTTTTAATCTTTCTTTTTTTCTTCTTTTTTTTTGGGGTGGCGGCGCCCCTGCGCTCAGCAGATCATCTGAAATTCCTTCAACCAGCTTTTATCTACATCAGTGGTCTCTAAACTGTGGCCAGCAGGCTGGATCCGGACCTTTGCTTGCCTACATAATGCACTATTTCTCCCACTGATGCCAAAGATGTGGTAGTATTCCTTCCACTGTCATCATTGCTGAAGAACAATTTCTCCCACTGACACTATCGATGGAGCACTATTCTTTTCACTGGTATCATTTTCGAATCCCACTGGCTACAGTCTGGCAAAGGCAGTAAACTGGTCCTTTGTTTAGAAAGTTTGGAAACCCCTGATCTACATGAACAAGCTGCAACTTTCATAAGATATTTTCCGCTGGAAATCCTCAGACTTTAGGTAAAGAAAACTGGCTTTACACTTCCCTTACAGCATTCCTTCTGTTCATGCTGTGAGCCCTGCAAGATATCATCAACTGCTTGGGATGCCATTTGGAACATTGGCAACATGTTTGGCTGGAACTTTGCTAGGAGCAGTGGTAGCACCTAAGGGAGTGGCAACCAAAAGCGACAGAGCAACTCCCTGTGCTGTTTCTGCAGTTGCCAAGAACAAAGGAGGGGAGTGAAGCTCACCAGAACTTTGAAGAAGTTCCACTGAGATTTTTCACTAGGCTATCACTAGCAGAGTGCCTATTTCTTAGCAGTACAAGACCTGACACTGGTCTTTTAGTCTTTACTATGGTTATATGCAGCTACCTTCAGGTAATTGGACCCTGGCAAAAACGCTGCTGAGATATCTCTCATGCAAGCCATCCCACTTCCAGCCAACTTTCCTTTTTTGCTAGTGTCCTTAGGTAATAGACCTCTTCTCCCTGCTGAAGTAGGCTTGCCTTCTTCATATAAAGGTTTTCTGCAGCGCTGGTCAAAGGAAAATATCCAACAAGCCTGTTTGAGAGAAGGCGATCATTAGATCGACTTCTGTGGAACAAAAAAAGCCAAAGAGCAGTGGCATTTTTATCCATGATCAGCCAGCTTAACCACATGCTTACTGGGTACTTTTACCCCCTTCCTACAGAGGCAGATTTCCAGCTTTCAGTGCTCTCACGCTTTGAATGACAATTGTGCGGTCATGCAACAATCCGCATGAAATTTTTATCATTTTTTTTCACTCAAAAAAGAACTTTCTTTTGGTGATATTTAATCACCACTGGGTTTTATATTTTTTACTAAACAAACAAAAAGACTAAAAATTTTGAAAAAAAAAGAGGTTCATATTTTGTTATAGAATTTTGCAAGCAGGTCATTTTTTTTCTCCTTCATTGATGTGCGCTGATGAGATAGCACTGATAGGCTGCACTGATGGGCATTGATAGGGGGCACTGATGAGGTGGCACTGGTGGGCACTGATCAGGATGCACTGATCAGAAGGCCCTGATGAGGCTGCCCTAATAGGTGGCACTGATGGGCACTGATAGGTGGCACAGAGAGGTAGCACTGATGGGCACAAATAGGCACTGGTAGGCAGCACTCATAAGTGACACTGGTGATGAGGCACTGATGAACATTGATTGCAGTAGTTATGGGCACTGATAGATGGCACTGGTGGGCAATGATTAGCAGCACTGCAGGGCACTGATTAGTGGCACTGATGTGCACTCTGTGGGACCGATGTCCCTCTAACAGAAGCCGGTTAACGGCTTTCTTCTTTTCTTCCTGTTGACAGCATGAGGAAAAGAAAAAAAAAGCTGATAACTGGCTTCTGTTTACTTCCGTAATCAGCTGCCATAGGCTCTTTACCTGATCTGTGATCAGCCTAGTCCGAAGGCAGCACGAGAATGGGAGGATGTCCATGCATGTCCTCCCCACATTTTAAGCGTGCGCTGTAGCCGTCTTTCGGCTATAGCGCAGGCACCAAGAACCCTATGGACTAAGACTGGGATGCCATTAAAGTTCATGTGCGTGTAAAGGCAGGCTTCCCAACACGTTTGACAATATAGTGTATGCTAACCGCTGGTCAGTTGCTGTTGATTTAGGAAAAGCAGCTCTTGTCAGTGATTGGTGGAGTTGTGTGACATTGAGATGTCACAGTGAATTGTCATCATCATCATGTTTCCTCAGAAGAAAATTTCAAGAAACTATTGGGGTTTTCTACTTCTATGCCTTTCAGCTTTCATTTCTGCTTGTTATGGCAATATATGAGGATATCCTCTAAAGGGACTCAGGATGGCAATTAATTAACTTTACAGCAACCAGAGTGTGGATAAGAAAACACAGGAAAAATAGCAGTATCCCATGTTTAAAAGGGAAAAAGACTTCTTTATCTGAATTGCATCAGATCTATGTAATAAGGTGAGAGCAGTAATATACTGGTGGTGGGCACATGCAGTGAAAACACTCAGAGTAACCCTATAACACTTAAAGGAGAAGACATAAGAATATACAGTATCTCTCAAAAGTGATTACACCCCTCACATTTTTGTAAATATTTTATTATATTTTTTCATGTGACTACACCTATTCAAAAAACGGCAGAGGTATATCCCGGAAAATAATAGGCCGGTCAGCCTGACATCACTAGTATGTAAACTTCTGGAAGGGATGATAAGGGACTATATCCAAGAGTTTGCTAAAGACAACATCATCAGCAGTAATCAGCACGGGTTTACAAAAGGGCGTTCTTGTCAAACGAATCTGTTAACATTCTACGAGGAGGTGAGCTGTAAGCTAGACAGGGGGAGACCTGTGGATGTGGTGTACCTGGATTTTGCTAAGGCGTTTGATACAGTTCCCCACAAATGCTTAATTTATAAAATAAGGTCTGCAGGCATCGACCACAAGGTTTGCTCTTGGATACGGAACTGGTTAAATGGCTGTGTCCAAAGGGTGGTAATAAATAACGCATACTCAGACTGGTCTGGGATGGTAAGTAGGGTCCCCCAAGGCTCAGTCCTGGGACTAATTTTGTTCAATTTATTCATAAATAGCATTGAGGACGGGATCATTAGCTCAATCTCAGTTTTTGCAGATGACACAAAATTGGGCAGGGCAATAGCTTCACATCGTGAGGCAGAAATCTTACAGAATGACCTGAACAAAATAACAGAGTGGGCAACTACATGGCAAATGAGGTTTAATGTGGAGAAGTGTAAGGTATTGCATTTGGGGACTAAAAACATAAAAGCAAAATACACTTTAGGGGGGGGGGAACCTCTGGGGGAATCAAAAATGGAGAAAGATCTGGGAGTCTTAGTAGAAGATAGACAGCAATAGCATGCAATGTCAAGCTGCAGCTGCCAAAGCCAGCAGAATATTAGCATGCATAAGGAAGGGGATGTATTCCAGAGATAAAACTATAATCCTACCACTTTATAAAACACTGGTCCGACCACATCTGGAGTATGCTGTCCAGTTCTGGTTGCCAGTCCTCAGAAGGGATGTGTTGGAGCTGGAGAGAGTCCAGAGAAGGGCAACTAAACGAATTAGGGGATTGGAGGACCTTTAGAGGAGAAGCATTTTAACCTCAGGCTACACAGGGGGTTCTTTACAGTAAGGGCTACAAGATTGTGGAATTCTCTGCCACAAATGGTAGCAACTGCGGGGAGTATGGCTACGTTTAAAAGACTCTTAGACGTACATCTCAAGGATCAAAACATTCAGGGGTATGAGAAATGATTACGGCCACACACACCTACACAGGTTGAACTGAATGGACTATTGTCTTTATTCAACCTCAACTACTATGTAACACTGAACAACAAGAAATGACACTTTGCTATTATGTAAAGTAGTGAGTGTACAGCTAATATAACAGTGTAAATTTGCTGTCCCCTCAAAATAACTCATCACACAGCCATTAATGTCTAATCCGCTGGCAACAAAGGTGAGTACACCCCTAAGTGAAAATGTCCAAATTGGGCCCACTTAGCCATTTTTCCTCCCCAGTGTCATGTGACTTGTTAGTATTACAAGGTCCCAGGTGTTAATGGGGAGCAGGTGTGTTACATTTGGTGTTACTGCTCTCCCTTTCTCATACTGGTCACTGGAAGTTCAACATGGCACCTCATGGCAAAGAACTCTTTGCTGATCTGAAAAATGAATTGTTGCTCTACTTAAAGATGGCCTAGGATATAAGAAGATTGCTGCAGCACGGTGACCAAGACCATACAGCGGGTACAGGAGAGGTTCCACTCAGAACAGGCCTCGCCATGGTCGACCCAAAAGTTTCCTGCACGTGCTTAGCGTCATATCCAGTGGTTGTCTTTGGGAAATAGTCAACCTATTTGACTCAGTAGGCCTCCTCAAAACCCCTCACCATTTATCTGGTGATGAGGTGGCACCGGACCAGCAATTACTTAGAAGTATGTCTGACAGGAAGAGATGAAAAGGGAGAAAAAAGAGGGAAAGAAAAGTCTAGTAAAGCAAATGACTATGTTTAAGGTGTGCATCTGCTATGCGTTGTATAAAAAGGTCCCTCTGACTTTCAGAAGTACGAAAGGTATTTTATTAATGGATCCCATGTCTTCTCGAAACAGGTCAGCTTATCCCAGAGAATAGCCACCATGCGTTCATTGATCATGATCCAAGTCAGTTTGGTCTTTAAAAGGTCAAAGGGGATCGTGGGGGATTTTCAGGATCATGCAACAGAACTCCTAGCTGCTGTAAATATAAACGCGATCAAGCGTCTCACATGTCATGGTATGCCCTTCACAGGCCTCCTCAAATGGTCCTGCTGTGGAATCTTGGTTAGATTCACTTGGTGAGGGAATAGATGAAGTTGTATGTGAAGATCCAAAAACCGCCTCACTTTGCTGCATGTTCACCAGATATGGAGGACTGTTCCCTTCTGACTGCAGCCCCTGAAGCAGACAGAGGAGGCCCCCGGGACAGACGATGCCAGGCAAACTGGTACTAGATACCACCGCAGGGAAACCCTATAATTAACCTCTATCAGAGACATATTGATGTAGGATTTTAATTTTCCCCATTCCGCTGTTTCCAACTCCTTCCCCCCAGGTCCTGTTCCCATTTAACCATTGTCAAGGTCTTACCTTGCCTTCCTGTTGGCAGCCATCTTGGACATGTGCAGACTGCTGTCTCTTAAAAACTCTGTTTGCATCATCACTTGCCTGCTGCCTGGGCGGCGCTCAGTGATGATGATGCACACCTGATTATATATATCACCTGATGGCTTGCAGTCTTCTGTTCTCCATGTTCCTCCATGCATGACCTGGCTTGGCTGACGACTTTCCTGGCTCTAGATCCTGCATCGGCAGACGACCCGGCTTCTGCACACTACCTGCTACTGTACTCGCCCCCGGCTTGGATGACTACCCGCCTCTGGACTTGACCCCGGTTGTTCCTAATTTTACTCCTCACTCTTGTTGTGCGTTTATTGTTGTTGCTATAATAAACTGCTTTATTTTACTTGCATCTTCGTCTGGTCTGGTTTCCTGGCACCCTGATAACCATATAAAGCAGTTTAGCTGACCCTTCGTGTACTTTATTTCAATTGTAATATTCAAAGCAAACTCCCCCATCCATCCCTGTCTCCATGCTTTATTTTGTTGAGAAATCGCTTTGAAAAACAGCCCTCTAGAATTTCTAGTTGTGGCCATCTTGAAAAAGGGCAAATGATTCATGTAGCATTTACTTCCTGGAATCCATCTGCCCTTAGCTCAAGCCTGCAGGCAGGAGAGTGTGCTTAGCTGAGAAAACCCCTTCTTCTCTCCTCCCCTCCTGAAGACTCCAGGGATGCATGATATAATTTGTCTAGGCAAGAAACCAGGAAGTAAGTAAATAAATGTAAATAAAAAGTTTTAAACAAGTAAACATGATATACTTTCCTATCTATTTACTAATGCTAGCAGCATGAGGATTAAAAATAATCAATGTTTATTGGGAGAGTGAAGTTCCACTATAAGGTTTGTTGGATTTGAGTCTAAACTGCTGAGACTGTTTTTTTGTCATATGTGAAAGTTTATATATTTAAACAAGATTTTTTTTAACCCAAAATAATGTACCATAGCCATTTTAACCACTTGCCGACTGCCGCACGACTATTTACCCCTCACAGGACTACGTCGCTAGCCTGTGAGGCTCTAGGGGGCGAGTGCGCGTTGCCGGAGGCGGGCTCCCACCCCCGCTCGCTCCCTAACATGTCCGCGCGTGTGACCGGCGGACCCGATGTCCGCCGGTCACTCGCGATCGTCCGGTAGAGAGGGAGAAAGGCAGGCGGATAATGTAAACAAAGCCGCCTGTCATTCTCCCCTGTGTAAGTGCAGAGATCATACGGTCCTGCTATGTAGGATCGTATATCTCTGTAGTTACACAAACAGCCACATCCCTTTACATTCAAAAGCACGCCCCTAGCCCCTCCTTCTCCAATAAAGTTAACCCCTTCCCTGCCAGTGTAATTTTTAGCCCCCATTCACACTACCGCGACTTGTCATTACTCGTTAAAAAAAAACCAATAAAAATGACAAAAATCTTTCCCTTAGTTAGTAAACGCAAACCAATCAAAAAACACTTATTGCGATTTTTTTTTACCAAACATATGTAGCAGAAAACAAATTGGCCTAAAATATAAAAAAATTTTGAGTTTTACAATTTTTGGGGGGGGGGGGAATTTCGTATAAAAAAACGTGAAAAATATTGTTATTTTTGCAAAATTGTCGCTATTTTTTTGTTTATAGCGCATGATCAAAAAATCACACAGGTGATCAAATACCACCAAAAGAAAGCTATGTTTGTGGGAAAAAAAGGACGTCAATTTCATTTGGGTACAGCGTCGCACGACCGCGCAATTGTCAGTTAAAGTCACGCAGTGCCGAATCGCAAAATACCCCCTGGTCAGGAAGGGGGTAAAATCTTCCGGGGCTTAAGTGGTTAAAGGCACTTGATTTACTGTGTAGTGTTTTTATTTATCAATTTATTTTCTAGTTTCTTTTGAGCTTCCCTGGAGTGACGGGGGAGTATGGGGGTTATTGGGGTAGTGCAGTCTCACAGGTGGAACCAATGCTATTCTAACTGGTCTGAATTTAGTGTGTCAGGAAATAAGTGGTACAGAGCTATTGTTGACCTTGAAGAGTAATAGGATCTGTATCACTGTAAGGAAGATCAGCACGACCTTAGGGATAATCTTCCTACAGAGCTGCGCTCATAAGTGGGGGGAGAGGGTTGTCACAAGTAAATAGTCCAGAGTGAGAGAATAACTACCAAAAATGGGATGTAGGAAAAGAAAATAATATCTGAAACTGACTTTCAACAACAAGCAAATTCACATGGGGATCAATATCTACTCTCCAGCTGCAGCAGATAGTTTACAGATAGACTTTTTAATGTCTGGTACACGTTCCCTGTTTGGTTCAGTGGTAATATTCATGCTACGCAGTGAGTCATGTATTTTTGCATTTTTCTATACTTTCTACCCCAGAGTGCAGCCTGCACGTGCGCTACCCTATTTACAATATTAGTTTAGTGTTGGGTCAGTGGAGAAATACTTTTACCAGGGTTGAGGAGGGGCTTTCTAAAACGTCTGTGGAAGTTTTTGTTCAGTTAAAAATTATGCAGAAAGCTGTACTCCTTGGATTTTGCCGTGTTTTACAAAGGTATATGATGTGAAACTATATTCAGCAGGTACAATAGTACATTGGGAAGTTTTTACATGCACTGCACTTGACCATTCAGAGTCACCAGGAGGCTGAAACAAAAAACAAAAAAAAAAAATAAAAATAAAAAAAAAAAAAAGTATTTTTTTTACTTTTTAATGAAAAAAATGAAAAACATTTTAACTGTAATTATCCCCCAAATATGTCATCATTGTCATCCCCATTCAGCTATTAATTCTATATATTTTTTTATAATTATTAATTTGTTACCTTTAAAGATAAACTCTAGCCACTTTCTAAAATCCGCAGGTAAATTCTAACGAGGTGCATGCCACTTTGTGGACTCATTACATTTTATTAAGGCTGGGTTCACACATGCTGTGGCCTGTTTCACAGCAGGGCGTCCGGTGCGAATCAGTTCAGAATTTCTGCCTGAATTCGCACCTGTTTTGGAACTAAAGACACGCAGGACCCTTTGCAAATGTGGACTGTAGCCGCCCCAAAGATGTGTGAACCGGCGCCATTGAGAGCCGGTCACACTCTCCTGTCATGCAAATTCGATGCGGGGAAACCTGCATCCAATTTGTATAAGTGTGAACCCAACCTTACATCCGAGCTATACTCCTGGCGCTCTAAAAGGAGAGATGCCACTTTCTCACACAGCAAGAGATAAGTCAAGGAGGTGGCATGCACTTTGCTGGACGTAACCCATAGTCGTTTGGCACATTTTCAAAAGTGGCCAAATTCCAGGAATTTTAGCTGTAAAGCTGAGCATGCTCTGTCCCAGGAACTGGATTTTACAGTCATTTAATGTCATTATCAATGGGATTAATCACAGAAAAAAAAATTGCCTTTTTATCTACAGTAAAACTGGTTGTTTGAAACAAAGAGCGGCCACACATGAATCGAAATTCAGACGGTTCAGCATGGACTGGCTGAATTTTGATCCATGTATGGGCAGGCTGGTTGAACAGAAGTCATTCCACTGATTGACTTCTATACAATCAGCCTGTCGCCCATAGCCAGCAGCAGCACTGATTATTGTATTCTGACAGCGGGGAAGTATCCCCTCTGTCAGAACACAATAGTACAGTGGGAGTGATTGCCCCATCCACATCGAGTGCGAGGATGGGGAAATCAGTTAATTTTAGTTCTTTCAACTCGCTGGTTGAATGAAGAAAATGATTTATGTATGGTCAGCCTAACACTATTCAAACTAGAAATGTATTTTTGCTTTGTTACATCTTTTTCGCCTTTTATTTTATATACATGTAATATACATTTTATTTTTTTGGAAGACCGTATTATCGTATTTATGTCCTGCATAAAGGTTTTTTTTTTTTTAAATATGGAACGCTTCACGAATTTGCGTGTCATCCTTGCGCAGGGGCCATGCTAATCTTCTCTGTATCGTTCCAATTTTAATATACGTCCTGCCATAAAGGTTTTTTTATTAGTTCGGTATACTGTAATTAATGACCAGGTTATTGCTATATTAGAAGAAAACGAACAGCAGGACCCTGAGGTCAGTATCAAATAAAAATCACTTTATTAAAATAAGCAGCATACTAAGGCTGGCCATACATTATACAATTTTCTTGTTCAATTTTTCTTTAGATTTACCAAAACCATATAATATGAAGTCATACATAAACACTTTTAAATAATAAAAAAATTAAAAATGTTATTTTTAAATTTTGAATAAATGTATTTGCATGCAATCAGGCAGGCCCTTGCACTACATAGTTAAGGATCAATCTAAAGCAAATTGAACAAGAAAATTGTATAATGTACAGCCAGCCTTACAATGAGGTTAGCATGAAACAACATGGATAGGGAACACCTTAGACCAAGCAGCTGTGATCAATGTGAGGCTAGAGGCATCACTGAGCAAACAGAGACCGAGGATGACAGGGGAAGTATGGATATTAGCGGCGGCGTTCTCAGCCGCACACAAGGATGAAATCTGTCAAAATGTCTGGTGGATGTCGGAAGAGGGGGTGTGCGTATGATGCCTTTATAGGGACTTCACCCTCTTTTTTAAAAGCATGATCTGTCATCCTTTGTCTCTGTTAGCTCAGTGATGCCTACAGCCTCACACTGATCACAGCTGCTTGTCAGGTGTTCCCTATCCATGCTGTTGTATGCTAACTTCAATGTAAGTGTGCTGTTTATTTTTGTTTTAAGCCCCGTACACACGTACCAATTGTTGGCCGTAAATATTCGGCCGACGACCAATCGGCCGATTGCAGGCTTGTTAGTATGATGCTCCCGACAGCCGACAGCGCATTTTCGGCCGAACAGAATCTGTTGTGCAGGCATTAAAATTTTTGTTGGCCAACACCAGAACAGCCGATTGTTCGCTAGTCAGTACAGATTTCGGCCGACAGACAGCAGATTTGCAAGACTGGGCATGCTCAGAAAAGAAAAAAGACATGGAAAGTTAACCATCACATGACATCACTTCTGCAGTCTTTTGCAGTTTTCAACAGACACGACAGCCCTGGACAAAAGACGGCCGATCGTACGGCCGACGATCAGTACATGTGTATGGGGCTTTATACTGACCTCAGCGCCTTGCTGTACATTTTCGTCTGTGATCCTACTCAGATCTTTTGCAGGATCTGCAGAGGTTCCAGTCTCGGTCCCTTCTCCTGCTCAGCCATCCATTATTCAATTACGCTCTTATCCATCCATCCGCCTCATCCCTTGCTCTACCCTGTTGATGGTCCATAGATTGGCACAATGGTTGTAGTTTTATCTTATTTTCTGCTAAAGCTTCAGCAATTTTTTCAAACTTTAAGGCTCCATTCACACTTGCGCGACTCTAAAGTCGCACTATTTTCAGTGCGACTTTGATGTAACTTTACACTCTCTGGCACCTTTTCAAATTAGTGCAACTTTTAAGTAGCACCAATCTAAATGGGGGTAATTGAAAACAATGGGCTGTGACTTGTCATGCGACTTTATGTGTCCAAGTCGCACAAGTGTGAATCGAACCTAACAGATAGTGTACCTATCATTGCCAACAACTATCATGGAAAACCACCAAAATAATGAAAATGTGTTATCATGTTCTGCAGGTTGTATGTTTGACTTTGCAGAATTTAGGTTTACAAGTATGGATGCCATCTGGGCCTAGACCTTTATATATTTTATATTGGTAAAGCTGAATGCCAGAAATGATTTATACATTTTTTGCATACCAACACTGGGCCAGCTTGGCTTGGTTTAAGTATCTGGTGGGCTGCTGGGGATGCTGTAAACCACTGAAGTAGTCACGCCACATACAGCAGAGCCATGTTCAGCACACTGACCACAGGGGGGGTCACTCGCCATTCATAAACGCTTTGTTTTTTTTTTTTCAATGAATACAGGGCGTTCGCTGACTGGATAAGGTGGAGAGGAGGACCAGTTATATTTGTGTCAAAAGATTTATTATTTACCTGACAAAATACTGTTGGTATGTAGTGAGACGTGACATAGCGTGACATCCTAAAAATCGAATTTTCTTATATCCTTCAAATGTCCTTTATTATAGGGATGTGGTGACTGGATTTATTATTCCATTATTCCATTAGTCATAAATAGAGATATTGTCTGAAAACCTTTTTTCGCATCTGTCTCATAGGGAATACTGTAGAGGTTGGTATTAGGCAGGCAAATGACTTACATATTTGTTGCCTTTCACCCATGGGTTAACCAGTCTATATGGCATTGCAGTGTGCTGGGCTGACATCTTTAAGGAGGGTACCTTTCATAAATTTTATATTTTAATAAAAAAAAATTATTTTTATTTAAAAAAAAACAAGAAGATTAAATATTTGGATCAAATTACCAGATTGATTTGTGCATTTACTTTGGTAAAAATACAATCCAAGCACTTTCAGTGCAATCTGGATATTTGCAGTTCAATTTATTTTTATCTTTTTTTTGTAAATGTGACTTGTACTTGTTCAAATTATAAACATAGATATTGATATTTCAGTTTAGTCTGCATTAGAGTGCATGGCAAAATATCAACTGGAAATCAATATAAACCTACAAAAATGTGCATACCATGCTGTTGAGGCGGGGGTGGGGCAAGGACATCACTTTCCTGATCTACAAACAGGAAACTAGCATTTAAAAAGATTTACACATAGACCTCTACTGCCATCTACGGGATTTAAAAGTTAGTGCACATTAAACCAAAAGGCTGTTTTCCTATAGTATCTCACAAAAGTGAGTACACCCCTCACATTTTTGTAAATATTTTATTTTATCTTTTCATGTGACATCACTGAAGAAATTACACTTTGCTACAATGTAAAGTAGTGAGTGTACAGCTTGTATAACAGTGTAAATTTGCTGTCTCCTCAAAATAACTCAACACACAGCCATTAACGTCCAAACTGCTGGCAACAAAAGTGAGTACACCCCTAAGTGAAAATGTCCAAATTGGGCCCGATTAGCCATTTTCCCACCCCGGTGTCATTTGACTCAATAGGGTTACAAGGTCTCTAGTGTGAATGGGGAGCAGGTGTGTTAAATGTGATGTTATCGCTCTCACTCTCTCATACTGGTCACTGGAACTTTAACATGGCACCTCATGGCAAAGAATTCTCTGAGGATCTGAAAAATAGAATTGTTGCTCTACATAAAGATGGCCTAGGCTATAAGAAGATTGCCAAGACCCTGAAACTGAGCTGCAGCACGGTGGTCAAGACCGTACAGCGGTTAAACAGAACAGGCCTCGCCATGGTAGACCAAAGAAGTTAAGTGCATGTGCTCAGGGTCATATTTAAACGTTGTCTTTGGGAAATAGACGTATGAGTGCTGCCAGCATTGCTGCAGAGGTTGAAGGGGTGGGGGGGGGGGCAGCCTGTCAGTGCTCAGCCCAAATGCCGCACAATGCTTTAAATTGGTCCACATGGCTGTCGTTCCAGATGGAAGTTTCTTCTAAAGATGACGCACAAGAAAGCTTGCAAACAGTTTGCTGAAGACAAGCAGACTAAGGACATGGATTACTGGAACCATATCCTGTGGTCTGATGAGACCAAGATAAACTTACTTGGTTCAGATGGTGTCAAGCGTGTGTGGCGGCAACCAGGTGAGGAGTACAAAGACAAGTATGTCTTGCCTACAGTCAAGCATGGTGGTGGGAGAGTCAGGGTCTGGGGCTGCATGAGCCCTGCCGGCACTGGGGAGCTACAGTTCATTATGAGAACCATGGATGCCAACATGTACTGTGACATACTGAAGCAGAGCATGATCCCCTCCCTTCGGAGACTGGGCTGCAGGGCAGTATTCCAACATAAAAATAAGCCCAAACACACCTCCAAGACAACCACTGCCTTGCTAAAGAAGCTGAGGGTAAAGGTGATGGACTGGCCAAGCATGTCTCCAGACCTAAACCGTATTGAGCATCTGTGGGGTATCCTCAAATGGAAGGTGGAGGAGCACAAGGTCTCTAACATCCACCAGCTCCGTCATGTCATCATGGAGGAGTGGAAGAGGTCTCCAGTGGCAACCTGTGAAGCTCTGTTGAACTCCATGCCCAAGAGGGTTAAGGCAATGCTGGAAAATAATGGTGGCCACACAAAATATTAACCACTTAAGCCCCGGAAGATTTTACCCCCTTCCTGACCAGGCCCTATTTTGCGATTTGGCACTGCGTGACTTTAATGGACAATTGCGCGGTCGTGCGACCCAAATGAAATTGACGTCCTTTTTTTCCCACAAACAGAGCTTTCTTTTGGTGGTATTTGATCACCTGTGCGATTTTTATTTTTTGCGCTATAAACAAAAAAATAGCGACCATTTTGAAAAAATAATATTTTTCACATTTTTTATATGAAATTCCCCCCAAAAAAATGTAAAAATCCAAATTTTTTTAACATTTTAGGCCAATTTGTTTTCTGCTACATATGTCTACATAATATTTGCTAATATTTGCTACATATGCTACATAATATTTATATTAATATTTAAAAAAAATCGCAATAACCACATTTTGATGGGTTTGCGCAAAAGGTATTGCGTTTGCTAACTAAGGGAAAGATTTTTGTCATTTTTGGTGTTTTTTTTTTTTTTAATGAGTAATGGCGGCGATCTGCGTTTTTTTTTTTTTGCGGGACTGCGACATTGTGGCGGACAGATCGGACCCTTGACTGACATTTTTTAAACTTTTGAGGTTACCAGTGACATTACTACAGTAATCAGCGCTATACATATGCACTGTTACTGTAAAAATGACACTGGCAGGGAAGGGCTTAACTTTACTGGTGATGCAGGGGTTAAGTGTGTCCCTAGGGGCATGCTTCTAACGTTAAAGGGGTGTGGCTAGTGATGTAAGCACAGAGACATACGATCCTACATAGCAGGATCGTATGATCTCTGTTCTTACATCAGGGAGAATGACAGGCGGCTTTGTTTATATCAGCCGCCTGCCTTTCTCCCTCTCCACGGGGAGATCGGGTCCGCCGCTCACACACGCGGACTTCTTAAGGAACGAGCGGGGGTGGGAGCGTGCCTCCGGCGGCGCGTGCTCGCCCCCTAGAGGTTCACAGGCTAGCGACGTAGTCCTACGTCACTTTGCCTGTACGGGGCTGACCGCCGCAGTAAATAGTAGTAAATATTTACTGCGGCGGTCGGCAACCGGTTCAGGGAACCATGAATGCCAACATGGGGTCACATTCAACATTTTTATGTTATAGTAACTTCTGTCATGTTGGGTTAAGTATTATGATGTTCATGGTTGTGATTATTATTATTATTATGAGATTTGAGATGTCATAGTTAAAATTTTTACAACAAATTCATTATTGTTATTATTAGTGTGATTTCATGAATATTGTATTTTAATGATGTCAGGTTTACTTCATCAGTATGATGAAACCCAGGCCTCAACAGTTCAAAAGGGGGGCTCGGGCTCCTGCTGAGCAGGAGGGCCAGCAGTACTGCCTTATTGTTGACACTTGTGACTCTTGTGCAGTGCTGCCGGAGGATTAGTTCTATTATTGGCGCTCCCTGCTGTCTGGTGACTCCCCATCCTGAACAAACACACCATCCTGATTGAACACTGTGAGCGATCAATACCAATCGCTCACTGTGGGGGTGCAAATATTGCCTTCGTGCCACTATTCACTTGATTGGGTCTTACTTGACAAGGTATCATTTCTTCCATGACTGCAAAGCATAGGATCGTGACCGCTGCATTTTAGCAGAAATATAATTTGATGTTTTCAGAGGAGGGGGCCCCTGTCAGGTAGGCTGTATAGGGCCCCGTGATTTCTATCAGCAGTCCTGGTAGTGAGTACAGAAAAGTCCCTGTTAGCACAGGCACAAAAAATCCTTAGCAATAAAGATTATGACAATTATGCTGTGCTTACATGTACTGACTGCTAGAGGCTTATATTCCTAAAGTTTTTTTTACCTTAAAGTGGTTGTAAACCTCAGACACAAAATATGAACAAAGCATATCCCTCTATAGTGCGTGCTTGTCTCAATCCACAGCACTAAAGGCCCGTACACACGTACCGATTGTCGGGCGTAAATATTCGGCCAACGTCCGATCGTCGGCTTATTAGTATGATGCTTCCGACAACCGACTGCGACTTTTTGGCCGAACAAAATCTGGTGTGCATGCTATAAAATTTTTGTTGGCCAACACCAGAACAGCCGATTGTTCGTCAGTCAGTACAGATTTCGGCTGACAAAAGCCAGATGAGCAAGACTGGGCATGCTCAGAGAAGAAAAAACATCACTTCTGAAGTTGGTTGTTGTTGGCCGACAAAATTCCTGTGCAGTCTTGAGCACTTTTCAACCAACACGACAGCACTGGACAAATGACGGCTGATCGTTCGGCCGACAATCGGTACGTGTGTACGGGCCTTTAGTGTCATTTCTTTCTGTTGCCTCTGCTATAAGTATGAGACAAATCTGACCAGTTTTCCTGACTCCAAGAAAAAAATGGTGGTGGGGAGGGCACAGCCTGTGATTGACAGCCTCAGCTCTGTTCTTGTTTGCTGTGTCCTTACCTCCAATCAGCTCTCAGAGCTCTCCTCACTGATGTAACTTTAGCTCTCCTCCCCCTGCTTTTTCAGAGCTGAGAGATCCTGATTAATTTCTGCATTTTGAATGAATGTAGGGGAAAGACAACTGAAGATAAACATGTACAACTTATGTAGGAGGATTTGTTCAATCTCTGTGGATCACCTGAGACCGGTCACTTGACCGGGTATGTTATTATTATTAGTATACAGGATTTATATAGTGCCAGCAGTGCTATATAACATAAGGGCAGACAGTACAATTACAATACAATGTAATACAATAGGAATCAGAGAGCCCTGCTCATTCAAGCTTACAATCAAAGAGGTATATGTGAAGGTTTACAACCACTTTAATGCAGTCTGTGCATTAAGGTAAAAAAAAACTTCAGCATGCAGCCCCCTCCCAGCCCCCCTAAATACCTGAGCCTGATCTCAATCCAGCCATGTGCACAAAAGCAGCAGCTCTCTCTGCGCTCTCTGTCCTCATTAGACAGGGAGACAGGAGCGGGAACCATTTCCTCCTGCTGCTGTCAATCAGTAAAGAGAGCGGGGGGGGGGGGGGGCAAGCCACACTCTGTGTGTCAATGGACACACAGAGCCAGCTTGGGAGCAAGCACGTATGAGTGCTGCCATAGCAAGTGGCTTACTATGGGGGCACTCAGCAGGGGGGAGGAGCCCAGAGCGCCAGCAGGGGACCCGAGAAAGGATCAGGGTTGCTCTCTGTAAAACCATTACACAGATACTGTAACTATGACATTTTATTTAATTTAGGTTTAGATTCACTTAAAGCACTTGCTGACCAGCCGCTGTAATTATACGGCGGCAGGTCGACTCTGTTACGTGAAACGACGTACATGTACGTTACTTCATGTAGGAGTTAGTGTAGGTGGGTGCGCGCATGCGCTGATTGGCTAGAGGGGGAGCCAATCAGCGGGTCCAGCGGCCGTAATATCCTCCGGGCATCCGCGATCGCTCCCCATGGAGACAGAACGGCTGTTCTGTCAGTAATGAACACAGGGATCCTGTGTTCCTCCTATTTAGGAACACAGGTCTCTGTGTTCATCCAATGAGCCCATCCCCCACACAGTTAGAAAGCACCCACTAAGCACACATTTAACCCTTTGAGCGCTCCTGGTGTTAACCCCTTCCCTGCCAGTGTTAGTAGTACAGCAATAGTGTATATTTTTAGCACTGATTACTGTAGTAATGTCACTGGTCCCCCCAAAAGTGTCAAAAATGTCAGTCAGCCACAATGTCAAAGTCCCACTAAAAATCGCTGATCGCCGCCATTACTAGTAAAAAAAAAAAAAAAAATGGCATAAATCTTTCTGTAGACAGAATAACTTTTGCGCAAATACACAAATACACACTACGCATATACACTTATTGGGGTTTTTGCTACAAAAATATGTAGCAGAATACATATTGGCCTAAAATATTTTTTTTTATTAGGGATGTTATATAACAGAAAGTTAAAAAATATTTTTTTTCAAAAATGCTGCTTTTTTTGTTTATAGCGCAAAAAATAAAAATAGCCGAGGTGATCAAATATCACCAAAAGAAAGCTATATTTGTGGAGAAAAAAGGACATCAATTTTAATTTGGTATAGCGTCCCATGACCACGCAACCTTCTGGTCCTTAAGTGGTTAAGCAGGATTCCTCGTGGTTGTGGAACAGGACCCAGACAATGGAGGTATCTAAAGCCTCGTACACACGATCAGATTATCGAACGATCTGTTGTCCGTTTTTTGTGGCATGCTAGTTTCATGTTGAAAGTGAAGAGGTTATTTTCATACGATACGTTATTTCCCGTACGACAGAATTCAACTCCAGAAGTGATGCAATGTGTTCTTTCGTTTCTGAGCATGCCTAGTCTTGCTCTTACGATTTTTTTTCGGACGAAAACTGTACTGATTAAAACGAAAAGCGGACGTTGTGTTGACGAACGATAAAAATTTCATAGCCTGCACATCCAGTTTTGTCGTCCGAAAATCCGTAATCGGCTGTCGAAAGCACTATACTAACAATCCGAAAATCAGCAGATTGTTCGTCGGACGAAATTTCCCTTCCGATTTACGGGCCTTTAGTTTTTCTCTTACTTCACTGATGTGTGGATATGTGCCTGACCAGTATCTGAACAGCAGAACTGAGGTGCTTTTCAGTGGCTCCAGGAATAATTCAGGAGGATGCAAAAGGCATAAGGCTTGTTCATACCAGGTGTAGTGCAGCCAGGAACGCTTGCAAAATTGCACTAAAAAAAGCACACTGCCTCTTGCAGATGAACATGGGTACCATTTATTCCTAATGGCACCCCCACACATCTAGCAAACGTACGCACATTCTTGCCTGCCAAAATGCATAATACCACACAATGCTTTTTGTTATGATGTGATTTTAAAAATTGCACCAGCACCTTTTCCGCAAGTTTCACACACATAGGGAAGCCCAGTAAATAATGGGTTGCCCTAAAACACGACATGAGAGCATGCGCAGAAAGCCAGAACGCTCAGGCGCACCTCGGGGTGTAAACAAGCCCTAAACTTAACTGTCTCTGATGAGACAGGCTCCTGCAGGCTGCTTTGCAGATAGTTCCTGATGGAACTCCTCCATAAGCTGCCCAGTTGGACGAGACCTGTAAGCACGTTGGATGACTGACAATCCAAGCAGATATCCGCAATGATGCCTCTGTCCCTCTTTGGTCCTGTAGGAACTATAAACAATCTCCCTAAATGCCTGCAAGGAACCATAGGTTAGAGCGGGGGTTGGAAACCCGTCGATCGCAATCTACCCGTTGACCGCAGGCAGGTGACAGGTAAATCACGATCAAGTCCCTGCCCTGTCGACCCCAGAAGGGCCCCCCCCCTCCCCCCGCCCCCTTGATTGAAGAACAGCACAGAGAAGCACTCAAACCAGGAAGCATTGGCAGAGGCATTTCTCGCTCCACAGCACGCCCCTTTAATGTACGGATTGCAGAGAAGGGAATGCCTCAGCCACCTAGGATTTACTAGCAGCAAGCTCAGACTCGCATTCCCACTGAGTGCCATGTGCTGATCCCCGCCGGCCATCCTGACCAGTTCATTCAAGTGTGTGTGCTCATGTGTGACATCATGTACCAGCGGGATCAGCACACCAGAACAGGTACCTGTGCATCAGGAAAACACTTGTAACCCTACTAAATACCATGTCTTCCTGACCCCCCCCCCCCAGTATCATGTCCTCCTGAGACCTCTGTGTGCCCTTCTGACCCCCAGTACCATGTCCTCCTGACACCTCTGTGTGCCCTCTAGACCCCCCAGTTCCATACCCTCCAAACCAACCTGTACCCGCCCCCCCCTCATGCCAAGCCCTCTTATAGATCTCTTTACACTGCTCTTCATACTACTGACTTCTGTACACTGCCCTACCCACTACTGACCTCTGGGTGCTTGCTAGTTAACAAAAAAAAAAAAAAAAGCTGGAACGTACTCATCACTTAGAGGTGATGTTGGATACAGTCCCCTGTCCAAAATTTTCCTGCCCCAGGACTTCTATCCTTCCATACCTGTAGCCAGACTCTTCAGTCCCAGCATTGACCCTCGATTTATGCCTTGCATGAAGGGCCTTGGGCCTGATGGTCTACACTCAATTTCACTCCAGACCCTTGGTCATCGAAGGAAGCCTGTTTTCCTGTCAACATTGTGGAACTCAGGCCTATTCAGCTGTTTCTGTATTGCTAGATTATTCAGTTGCGAGGTGGCTTACATCAATCATCAAGGAGGCACCAGAAGTCACACTAATCAAAAGGTAAGCAGACTTGATCTTCTCTTGAGTAGGACTGAATGTTCTGGCCCTGTCCATTATTCACATCCCAGCAGTGGTGGCTGGTCATACGGGGTGCCGCCCCCCCTATCCATGTGTCCGGCCCCCTAATCTACATGTGGGGCGCTGGACGCATGGAATTCAATAGGGCTTTTTTTTTTCTTTAGCCATATGATTAGAGCCAGAGGTTCTCACAGGCTAAAAAAAAGGGTGGGCTCGGGGCGCCGAGCAGTGCGTCCCGAGCCCACCCAGTTGTGTGACAATAGTGAATGAAAATTCGCTATTGTCACACGGATCCTCCTCCTGGCCAATCAGGAAGCGGGTTTTGAGACCCGTTTCCTGATTGGCTGAAAGGAGAAGCCATGCCATTGGGCATGGAGGAGAGAGGAGACGCAGAAGATGGGGAAGAAGCCGAAGCTGCCGCCGCCTGCTGCTGCATCCAGGCAGAGTGAGTGAGCAGGGGGGGTCCTCTCCTCTCCTGTCTCCCTGTGGTCCGGGGGGGGTATGGTGTGCGGCCTGGTGTGGTCCGGGAGGGGGGGGGTATTGTGCAGTAGGTCTGCCGCCCCCCCGGCCAATGGAGCACCAGCCGCCACTGCATCCCAGATGTATAAAATTGGCAGACAGACTTTCTCAGTGTATATTGTCTGGATCATGGGAATGTGATTTCTGAGTAGAGCAGTTCCAAGCCCTTTTCTTCAGGTGGGGGACGCCAGACGCAGGTCCTCTGGAACTGGTGACAATCCTGTCCAGTTTACGGCAGAGACCTTCATGGTTCCACAGTGGACATTCTGGTGACTCCATGTGATCAGTTCCACCCGATCTTTGCCTTTCTAACTCTCCATCTTCTCTTGTGTGTGCTCAACAGTATCAAACTTGTGCCTTTGAGTACCATTAAAGAACCATTAGAGGATTAACCCTTTAGGTTTCACAGTGAGTATAAAGCCCCGTACACACGTACCGATGGTCGGCTTACAAATGTTCCTCTTTTCTCCCCGGGATGTCGGTGTCTGCTGAAAAGTGCAAAGACAGCACAAGGACAGCACAAGAATTTTGTCCGCCGACTGCAGAAGTGATGTCATGTAATGGTTAACTTTCCCTGTGTTTTCTATTTTCTGAGCATGCCCAGTCTTGCAAATCTGCGGTCTGTCGGCCGAATTGTGTACTGACAGGCGAACAATCGTCCGTTCTGGTGTCGGCATACAAATATTTTCATGTTTGCACGAAAGACTTTTGTCCGCGGATTGTGCGCAGACATCTGTCGGAGGCACCATACTAACACGCGTACAATCGGCAGATCCTTCGTCCACCGACGTTTGTATGCCGACGATCGGTACGTGTGTACGGGCCTTAACAAGCATGCTTTACTGCACATACAGACTGATTTTACTTTTGTGGGTTTAGTAACATTTTAAGACATTTATGCAGGGTGTTGTACATATCTCTCCTCCTGTATGTTCCTCTGTGACTTCATGAAACCTTAACCTGGCTCTTTCGGCACTTCAGAGGCCACCCTGTAAACCCCTTAGGAATATTCCCTTATCTGACCTAATTTGCAAGGTGGCCTTTTTCGCTGCTATCACCTCTGTGATTAGGGTCTCTAAGTTAGCAGACTTATCCTGTAAACCGTTTTTTTTTTTACTGTTACACAAGGTCAAGGTGGGCCTAAGGCCTAAAATCTTTCTCCCTAAGGTGGTTTTTCCTTCTCCCCTAATGTCCTGCCCCAAAACAATTTCTCTCCCCCTCTGCTTGACATGGTACATGCTGTGAGAGGCTACATCCTAGCTATAGCCTCTTTTGGGCAATTGGATTTCTTTGTGCTTTGCCCAGGAGGGGCTGACTGCCGCAGTAAATGTACTTGCGGCAGTCGGCAAGTGGTTAAGTAGCAGGGGGGGTTGTTAATTAGTTTCTGCTGCTTTGGTGTTAATGAAATTAACAACATGTGCACTAGATGGGCAACAATGAGACAACCCCCAAAACAGGAATGGTTTTACAGGGGGAGGCCACTGAAATTTTTTTTTCCCTACTCATTTTTAATGACTGTTTTTAACTAGTTTTACATTTGGCTAGGGTCAGTGTTACTACTGACAGCATGAGGCAATACCTGGACCCTATAGAGCAGGCATCACTAAATGGTGGATCGCGGGCCGGATCCAGACCGAGTCGCGGTCTCATTCGGACCTGCGGTCGCGTCATTTAGGAGCCGCTTCTGTTACCCAGCCTCGGCAGCTGTAATTCTCTGCATGTCGGGAGGCACAGCTCTGCATTGAGGGCGGGTAATAGGCTGAGTGCTGGCATTAAGCTGACTTCGGGAGGCACGGCTCTGCATTGGGGGCGGGTAATAGGCTTAGTGCTGGCATTAAGCTGACCTCGGGAGTCACAGCTCTGCATTAGACGGAATCGATGGCTGCTGGCTGCTTTTCATATTAACCACCAATCACTTGCTGGTTACTGGTGAAAAGCAGCCAGCAGCCATCACTCCCGACCAATGCAGAGCCGTGCCTCCCGAAGTCAGCTGAATGCCAGCACTCAGCCTATTACCCGCCCCCAATGCAGAGCCGTGCCTCCCTCGCCCGGCATATTAGCAATGTGCCTTCCACCCTTCCGCTTGATCTAAGGTAGGAGAGTGAGGGCAGAGGACACTACAGGAGGGAGGGGGTGATGTGAGAGCAGGCAGTCCTGGAGGGGTGAGGCTGCCTAGATATCCAGAGAGCAGAGCACACTACTGTAGGGGGTAAAGGGGGGGGGGTTAGTGCTGTGGGGGCTGTGAAGGTGGGCAGTGCTGTGTGTGTGTGTGGGGGGGGGGGGTGCTGTGAAGAGGCGGGGTTGTGATTTGAGAGGGGGCAGTGCTGTAGGGGAGTGAAGAGGGCAGATCACACTACTGTGGGGGGAAGGATTTGTGATGTGAGGGGGGGAGTGCTGTGGGGGGAGTGATGTGAAGGGGGCAGAGCTGTGTGTGTGGGGGGGGGGGGTTGATGTAAAGGAGGCAGGTGATGTGTAGGGAGCCAGTGATGTGAAAAGGGGCAGAGCTGTGGGGGGAGGGGTGATATGAAGGGGGGTAATGATGTGGGGTGGGGATGGAGGGGGGTTGGGGCAGGGGATGTGAAGGAGAGCAGTCCTGTGGGGGGTTGGGGGGGGCAGTGCTGTTGAGGGAGGGGTGATGTGAAGGGCAGTGCTGTGGGGGGCAAATGATGTGAAGGGGGCAGAGCACACTACTGTGTAGAAGGGGGGGGGGATTTGTGATGTGAGGAGGGCGGGGGGTGATGTAAAGAGGGCAGTGCTGTGGGGGGGGGGGCAGAGGACAGTACTGTGGGGGGGTGATAATTTAAAAGGGGGAGTGAGAACTGCTTTGAATAAATAGGTTGTGTTATGTAAAGGTGATTCAGTACACTACTGTGAAGAGGGTGATGTGAAGGGGGCCTGAGAACACTACATTGAAGGGAAAACTGTGATGTGAAGTGGGGGACTGTGATGTGCAAAGGACTGTGACTGAGGACACTGATGTAAGAACAGGATTGTGATATAAGGGGGGCTGTGATGTACAGGAGTCTTCGCAGAAACGCGCAATTCGGACCTCTGCTGGAAGAAAATTTTACTAATCAGACCTCCGCAAAATTTAATTCAATACCCCTGCTATAGAGGTTGCACAGGCAGTCCAACTCCTGCCAGGTTTGCTGTGTCTCCCAGCATAGTATCAAGAGCATGGAGGAGATTCCAGGAGACAGGCAGTTACTCTACGAAAGCTGGACAGGGCTGTAGACAGTCCTTAACCAGCAGGACTGGTATCTGTTCCTTTGTGCATGGAGGAACCAGAATGAGCACTGCCAGAGTCCTACAGAATGAACTTCAGCAGGCCGCTGGTGTGAATGTCTTTGACCAAACAATCAGAAACAGACTTCATGAGGGTAGCCGGGCACCGTGGAGCTCAATTGGTGTTTGCCATTGAACACCAGAATTGGCAGGTTCACAACTGGCGCCCTGTGCTTTATGCAGATAAGAGCAGGTTCACCCTGAGCACATGACAGACGCAAAAGTGTCTGGAGAAGCCATGGGGAGCGTAATGCTGCCTGTAACATCGCTCAGCACGACCGGTTTGGTTGTGGGTCATTGATGGTCTGGGGAGGCATATCCCTGGAGGGACGCACAGACCTCTACAGGCTAGACAATGGCACCCTGACTATTAGAAATCAGGATGAAATCCTTGAACCCATTGTCAAACCCAATGCTGGTGCAGTGGGTCCTGGGTTCCTTCTAGTGCACGACAATGCCCAGCCTTATGTGGCGAGAGTATGTACCCAGTTCCTGGAGAATTAGGAAATTGATACCATTGAATGACCCCCACCCTTCCCTGACCTAAATCCAATAGAACACCTGTTGGACATTATGTTTCAGTCCATCTGATGCCGCCAGGTTGCACCTCAGTCTAAGAGCTCAGTGATGCCCTGGTCCAGATCTGGGAGGAAATACCCCAGGACACCATCCGTTGTCTCATTAGGAGCATGTGCTGACGTTGTCAGGCATACATATAGGCACGTGGGGGCCATACAAACTACTGAGTACCATTTTGAATTCCTGCAATGAAATTTCAGCAAAATGGACTAGTCTGCTGCATCATTTTTTCAGGTTATCTGAGTTCAGCCCACTGTAGGTTGATCATTTTAATTTACATCAAACGATGTGGCATCCTTTTGTTTCTAACACATTACCCAGTTCATATCAGTATAGATATCCAGCATGATATTTTTTCCTTTTGAGATCTGATGTGTTTTCAAAGTGTTCCTTTAATTTTTTTTTCGAGCAGTGTATAAAGCTGTCAAAAAAATTAAGATAAAGTGAACAAAAACAAAGTGGCTACATAACCCAAACCATTCAAAAACAAGTAACACAGGGTAATGTGCCAATATATTCTCTTCAGATAGATATATATGTAAAAAAGGGACTGGATGGTGCATTGTCCTTAGGATAAATGGATTTTTGTAAAATCTTACCGTAAAATCCTTTTCTCTTAAGCTCATTGACAGACGTAGTCCTCGTTAATTCAACACACTCGGGTTATGCTGCCCTCTACAGGAGTAGGACTAGACAGGAAAGAAAAAGTTCTGGCCACACCCTAGGGGCAGTCCCAGAGGGTATATCCTCTCACTTCCTGCTCTAGCAAATCAGTTATGTCACAAAGCAGTGTTTAGAGAATTTAACCCAACCCAACTCAAAAACAGAGGGGCGGGTACTACGTCTGTCAATGAGCTAAGAGAAAAGGATTTTACGGTAAGATTTTACAAAAATCCATTTTTCTCTGTCGCTCATTGACAGACGTAGTCCTCGTTGATTCAACACACTCGGGACGTCCCAAAGCAGTACCACAAATGAGGGGTGGGAAAATGGAAAACAAATCCATCTAGAAGGCCCAACCGGTGCCAACTAGAAGTTTCCAATGCTCATCAATTAAAGATGAGATTCAACAGAAAATTCCAACAGAAAACAACCCTCGAGGTAGACCACCGGTCTCCTCAAATTGCGGCCTGCAAACCTTGCGGCCAAATGAGGCATCCACCGATGCCATCACCTAAATCTTATAAAATTTTGTAAAGGTATGTACCGACGACCAGGTGGCCGCCTTACATACCTGGACCACTGATGCCTGATGGCGGAAAGCCCAGGAGTACTGAGCGCTCGAGTGAAGTGCGCCCTAACAGGGAACGGAGGATTCCGACCCTTACTAGAATAAGCCTGTACCACCGTCAGTCTAATCCATTTGGAGATAGTCGCGGCAGATGCAGGCAACCCCTATCTGGGGCCATCTGTGATCACAAAAAGTGAATCTGTCTTACGGAATGATTCCGTAGCCTTCAGGTATACCCTGATTGCCCGAACCACATCCAAGGAATGCAACGCATGTTCCTGATGATGATTGCGCTGAGGACACAAGGAAGGTAGTACAATATCTTCATTCAGATGAAAGTCTGAAACGACCTTTGGAAGAAAGGATGGCTTAGGATGAAGAACTACCTTATCCCTATGAATCACTAAGTATGGGGACTGGCATGACAATGCAGCCAGTTCTGACACCCTGCGTGCAGAAGTGATAGCCACTAAGAAGGCCACCTTCTGGAATAAAGTAAACAAGGGAATCTCCCTGATGCTTTCAAAAGGAGGTTTCTTCAGAACCGACAACCAAATTAAAATCCCAGGGCGATAAGGGCGCGCGGACTGGTGGAGCCAGGTGCCGCACCCCCTGGATGAAATTCCGCACCAAGGACTTAATAGCCAAAGGCTTCTGAAAGAAGATTGCTAATGCTGAAACCTGACCCTTGATGGTGCTCAAGGCTAGTTTCTGCTCAACCCCCTTTCGCAGAAAGGCCAATATTCGGGTCACCGAATAGGTACGTGGAGGAATTTCTAAAGATTCGCACCACGCGATATACGTCTTCCATTTGCGATAATAGACCTTGCTGGAAGTCGCTTTCCCTGCTTTAATTAGCATAGGAATAACTGAAGCTGACAACCCTCTGTCCTTCAGTACCTGGGTCTCAATGGCCAGGCCATTAAACCCAGCGATTGTAAAGCACAATTTTAAGATCGGTCCTTGAGACCGCAGACACTCCCTGAGAAGAAGTTCCCAAGGAACGTTCGCGACTAGCATGTCCAAGTCGGCCGGACCGGCTTGACGAGGCTAGCCTAGAATTTCCAGGACAACTGGAGTTCCCTCCATCTCCATCCTGCGGAGAAATCTCAGCAGCAATCTGAGATGAGGGAATCCCTTTAATAGCTGACACTGCCTTTACAGGCCGTTCAGCGCGTCTGCTGCGTCCACTGGAGCATCGTGGGCGCGCGTTACCAATCTCCGCGCCTTCGGGATGCTGTGAAGAAGGCACAGATGGTGAAATCCTTGGCGAATGACTTACGTCATCACCCTGATATTGCCTGACTGGATCCGAACCAGGCTGCCCTAGAGCTATCTGGCCCTGGCAATCCGACAAAGTCTGATCGTTCTCTATTCCCACACATTCTTTAGACACCTGATTCCTATCATGAGTGGTGATTTCTCCTGGTTAAACATTAGAGACGGAAGTCACCCGGCTAGAGGCTCCTTGGTCTGTCCGTTCAACCGGATCCGATTCTTGTGGGGAACTGATGCTAATCTTTGGAAAAGGTAAAGAAAATGATCTGTTCAGGGAACGGTAACTACCGCTCCCTGTAGTACTTACGCTGACCCAGCATTTTAACCACAGCACACGTCTGAGGATTACCGCTGACATAGATGCATGCCCTAATAGGGGGGTAGCATCCAAGGCTGCGTCACAGACAACCTGTAGTCCTTATATAATCTGTTCCATCAAACAGATGTTGCCTGGGGGATACCTTTCCCCTTCAGGTCCTGGCGCACCAATCTCGCCCATTCCGTAAATGTCTGAGAACTAGATCAAATGACAATAACTGGTCTAAAGGCTGATCCTATCAGGGAAAGATAGTGCGGGACTCCGCTTCTACCTTCCGATCCACCGAATTCCTAAAGGACGAAGTGTCCTCCACTGAAAAAAACGTGGCTTTATTCAGTCTGGAAATAGGTGGATCCACCACTGGTGATACCGTCCATTTCTTAATGAGGGATTCCTCAAACGGATAGCGTCTAGTAATGCGCTTGGAACTAGTAAAAGGTACGCTTAGAAAGATCCCATACCTCTTTAATCTTTTTACCCAAACACTTGGGTAAAGAAAAAACCTTCACCGTCCTGGTGGGTCTTCTAGTACCAAAGGGAAATTCCTTTTTATTTGCCTCTGCCGGAAAAACCTCAAGTCTTAAGGTTTCCCGAACCGCACAACTAGTGCGTCCACCAATGCTTCTTCCTGATTTATGGCGGAAGCATGAACGTTCTCCTCACTGTCTGAGGGAACTTTACCTGAGATAGTAGCCCCTGCAGAGGGGCCTGCAGCTGCAATAACCATCTCAGCATCTGAATCTGAAGTCTCAGACGATATAGGGGTAGGCGGGGGTCGCTTTCTTGACCCCCGTTCCTGACAGGCCATCTCCACCCGAGCCACCAAAGACTTCAAAACTGCTGTGAATGCATCCATACTCTGTGCACTGGCGGGTCCCGCGGCCCCCCCGAGGGAAACCGGTGGGGGTACCTGTGTGGCAGGGTCCATGATAATTCCAGATACTGCCTGGAAAAATCAATTTGCCAAAAAGAAATAAAAACTTTTTTTTTTTTTTTCAGACCCCCAGCGCCACAAAGCCCCTCAGTGTTGCCTGCTTAGGGACCCCTATAGAGCGAGAGAGAGAGATAGACCCCAATGCTCACCACTTACTGCTCAGAGTTTCAAAATGCAACTTGTTTCAGCATTGTCTAGAACAGACAGGAAGTCTTTTGGCTGGCTTCCCGGGAAGAAAGGAGGCGGCTCCGCCCCTCTGCACGCCTTCCGGCGCCTCCCCTAGCTCCACAAGGTGTTTGAGTCACCTCAAACATGGCCGCTCCCATGCTGGAGACACGAGGCTACGCCAAAATGGCGGCCTCGTGCGAACTACCAGACAATGGCGGCGGCCTGCACAGAATAGCGGCATGTCTGCAGAAGGATCTCGGCCTCACAACCCTTCACCCTCATGGTGGTCAGCGTGGTCGGCGGTACCGGATCCTGGCGGGCCGTATGTGGTCCGTGGCCGTCGGGAGGCATCTACTTAGCTGGAGGAATGATCTGGAATGCAGTATACATATCTAGACATCGCCCTGTGGCTTCTGACAGGTAGGATACTTTATACTATCACAGTAAAGTTCTAGTACTGCCACTGACTTCATCATTTTAACATCTTTGCAATTAGATTGTCAGCTCCCAAACCAAGCCTCCTGGCTTTTTGTTCGCAAAAATCACACTCAAACAGGGGGATCTGACATGTTATAGGATAGAGGGAAGACCCATCCTTACCATTACAGCGAGGGGCCCGCGTTCACCACAAGACCCGTCAGGGGGAAAGGGGGAAACATACTACTCACCATACCGGAACCAGGCGGGCGACAACTCCTGACAGTACCCCTCTCCACCGAGGTGGGAGGGCTGTCGACCAGTGCGGACGCCGTGACTCATGGTCTTAGGCGTTTCGGCGAGACGTTTAACTCGCAGGGTCAGTCCCCGTCCAGTGGGACTATGTCGCGGCAGACCCAGCGCGGCGCTATGGCCTGCACGCGCTCGTAGGCTGAACTGGGGTGACCACTGGATCTCAACATCCAGCCCGTCGCCCAGTTCAGCTTTCTTGCTTGAAGATCTCACAGGAACACTGGAGAAAAAAAGCGGTCTAAAAAATCTTTTCTAAGAAAAAAATCCTGCCAGGACCGAAGATATCGCAAGGTATCTAGGTCCTTACTCCTAACTAGACAGAAAAAAACTGATTTGCTAGAGCAGGAAGTGAGAGGATATACCCTCTGGGACTGCCCCTAGGGTGTGGCCAGAACGTTTTCTTTCCTGTCTTGTCCTACTCCTGTAGAGGGTAGCATAACCCGAGTGTGTTGAATCAACGAGGACTACGTCTGTCAATGAGCGACAGAGAAAAAACTTTTATTGGACAAAAAGGATCATAGTGAATGTAGACAAAAATTAAAATGAATTAAAAAAACACAGCCGCCTGCAGAACAGACCGTGTGGAGTGATGGTTGGGCTATATCCCTCCAATGCGTTTCCCCTAAGCAGGCATCAGCTGGGAATGGAGTTTTTTCCTCCCACATGGATTACATCCATCCCTCTTGGATGTTAATATTCGAGAAGAAGTAGGAGACAAAGCCGTTCATCATTAACCACTTCCGCCCTGCCCACCGCAGTTTTACTGCGGCAGGCACGCGCTGCTGGGCAAAATGACGTAGTACTAAGCCGCTCGCTCAGGAGACTGTAGGGGAAGAGAATAGAATAGAATGAAGAGAATATAATGGCACATTACCCTGTGTTACTTGTTTTTTAATGGTTTGGGTTATGTAGCCAGTTTTTTTTGTACACACAGGTGAAGACTTTATCTTCATTTTTTTTTTTGACAGCGCGCTTATTTCTTATACACCTTTTCTTGCACCTAGTGTTCAGGGTTTATTTTGTTGCAGCAGTCCTTTTATTCCCATTTAGTTAGTGCACCTATTTTTCTTTATTTTTAGTGTATAAAGCTGCCCGGTCCCCTTGTTGAGCTGAGGGGGGCCGGGACCCAGTATAACAGGACCAGTAGTACTGCCTTATCAGCAGCCCTGGTCACACTTGCAATACCTGAATAGCTTTCCAACCATGATCCCACCAGCAGATTATTTTTGCAAAAGGTACATTATTGTTACTGCATAAATGAGCAGGCAACATCTCACTACACTGTAGACTGATTTGAATGTGATGACTGATGAGATGTCCATAAGGTCTACAGAAGTCTGGCCTTTCTCCACGAGAAAGTGTACTGTAGTAAATGCAACTCAAATCAAGGTGATCTCAAGCATCTACTGTGAAGGTGCCCTAACCCTGCACAAAAGCAATAATCCACTTATATGTAAATCGTGCTGCTTTGGAACCAAAGACCAATCACCTACACACTTCCCTTGCAGTAAAATTATCTTTATTTGCAGGCTGTAGAATGTAGTATCGAAACAAGTTTCCATTACAGCCCCCGCATTGGAAGAATAGGTTGGTGAACTCAAACTTATAGCAACTGAAAAATGTACTTTTAACCGCTTCCGGATTGCCCCGCTGCAACCAACGTCGGTCGCGCACCTGCAGCTAGGGGGCGAGCGCGCACAGCTCCTGCCCCCACTCGTCAGCGGGGACTATGATGCACAGGGCTGGCGGCTCCAATTGCTGCCTGCCACCCGTGATCGCTCCCTGCTGAGAGAGAAGAAAGGTCAGCTGTTGTAAACACAGCTGACCGTTCTTTTCTCTGGAATGATCACAGAGTGCCTGTAATCCTATGTAGGATCACAGGTCTCTATGATCATTCCACAAGCCCCGTCCCCATACAGTTAGAATCACTACCCTAGGCTCACATTTTAACCCCTAATTACCCACAGTGTTAATCCCTTCCCTGCCAGTGTCATTTTTACAGTAACAGTGCATATTTATAGCACTGATTACTGTAGTAATGTCATGGTCCCCCCAAAAGTGTTAAAAATGTCAGTTAGGGGTCCGATCTGTCTGCCGCAATGTCGCAGTCCCGCAAGAAAAAAAAAAAAAAGAAAAAGG
This sequence comes from Pelophylax lessonae, assembly GCF_965119305.1. Taxonomy (NCBI): domain Eukaryota; kingdom Metazoa; phylum Chordata; class Amphibia; order Anura; family Ranidae; genus Pelophylax; species Pelophylax lessonae. Next base: position 320,657,685 of record NC_138769.1, read on the forward strand.
CATAAATCTTTCCCGTAGTTAGTAGACACAATAACTTTTGCGCAAACTAATCAAAATACGCTTATTGCAATTGTCCGTAAAAGTAACGCAGTGCGGAATTGTGAAATATTGGCTGGTCATTAAGGGGCAAATGCTTCCGGTCCAGAAGTGGTTAAACAGCAAGAAGTCTTAACCACTTAAGCCCTGGAGGATTTGGCTGCTCAAAGACCAGGGCCTATTTTGTGATTCGGCACTGCCTGAATTTAACGGACAATTGCGCGGTCGTGCGACGCTTTACCCAAATGAAATTGACGTCTTTTTTTTTCCCACAAACAGAGCTTTCTTTTGGTGGTATTTGATCACCTGTGCGATTTTTACTTTTCGCGCTATAAACAAAAAAAGAGCATCAATTTTGAAAAAATATTTTTCACATTTTTTTTATATGAAATCCCCCCCCCCCCCCCCAAAAATGTAAAAATCAAAATTTAACATTTTAGGCCAATTTGTTTTCTGCTACATATTTTTGTTAAAAAAAAAAAATCGCAATGGGCGTATTTTGATTGGTTTGCGCAAAAGTTATTGTGTTTACTAACTACGTGAAAGATTTATGTCATTTTTATTGTTTTTTTTTTAACTAGTAATGGCGGCGATCTGCGATTTTTTTTTGCGGGACTGCGAAATTGCGGCGGACAGATCGGACCCCTGATTAACATTTTTGACACTTTTGGGAGTACCAGTGACATTACTACAGTAATCAGTGCTATACATATGCATTGTTACTGTAAAAATGACACTGGCAGGGAAGGGGTTAACTTTATTAGAGATCCAGGGGTTAAGTGTGTCCCTAGGGGGTGCTTCTAACTGTAGAGGGGCGTGGCTTTTGATGTAACCACAGAGACATACGATCCTACATAGCAGGATCGTATATTCTCTGCAGTTACACCAGGGAGAATGACAGGCGGCTTTGTTAACATTAGCCGCCTGCCTTTCTCCCTCTCCAGCGGGAAATCGCGAGTGACTAGCGGACATCGGAGCCGCCGGTCACTCGCGCAGGGACCTCAGTGAACGAGCGGCTAGCGACGTAGTACTACGTTCCTGGCTCCTGCGGCTAGCGACGTAGTACTAGGCTCCTGGGCTAGCGACGTAGTACTACGTCACTTTGCCCAGGAGGGGCTGACCGCTGCAGTAAATATACTTGCGGCGGTCGGCAAGTGGGTAAAGAAGAAGTGTGTGTATGTGCGTATGTATGTATATATGTGTGTGTGCACGTATATATATGCATATATGTGTATGCATTTTTTAACTATTATTGTGCATTCATCATTGGATCTCTACATCATACACATACCCATTAGCAATTGGGTCGTTAGACATTTTAATCTTTTGACCAAAGGATATTTTTATTCTCTATTCATTTTTAATAAAAGTCCTTGATTAATTAATTCATTTTTTAATAAACTTTCTATTGATTTCCCAATTCTCAATTTTTTAATATATATTTTTTAAAATATATATAATTTTACATTTTGAGTATCATCATTATCACCATTATCAATGTTTGGCACGATATTCTGCAACACCATAATTAACAATCCAAATTGGCCTCTAGATTTAATAAACACTTCAGTATATATTCCCAATATATTGACTAAAGGTTATCCCCCCCCTCCTGTTTTCCCCTCTTTCGTTTTCCTCCCCCCCTTATACATTCCCAAAAGCAGTATCATTTCATCCCCAGCTTTGCATCACTTGTCTGTCTTCCGTTTTCCCCATGTCGTTCTGCCGCTTTGCTTTGTCCTAAATTGTCCCTGCTGAGCCTCTGTAACTCATCCCACGATCCATGGGAATAAATACCCACATCCAAAATGGCCCCTGCACAGCCTGAAGAAGGAGCGCATGCTCCGCAACGCGTCGCCGTTCTACACACCAGCATCTCCAGGAAGTGATGTCATAGCCCTCCGACCCAAGGACCCACGCTGCTACACCGCCGCTGAAGGATCTGCACGTCCCCTGCCTAACAACAGGAGATCGCCGCTCATCCCCCACAGCGCCAGCTCCACAAGGGATCCGGAATGACACCCTGGATGAACAGTGCCCAGATGCCCTATACAATTTGAGATGCCTGTTTTTAACGCACGTTTGTGAGTAACACTCTTTTAATTGCTATTAAATTTACTGCATTGTTACACTTAGATTGGCGCTTGGTCTTCTCTTCTCTCTTTGTCTTGGATCCATACAGGGTTACTTCACTCTACAAAGCCTGCAGCCATCAAAGTGTTTTAGCAATTCCACTGGACTATCATCTGCATTTTGCCCATATCTAGATTATCGCAGCAGCTCGTGCATTCCGATTGCGACAATCTCCCCCCCTTTTTCCTAAAGAAGAAGTAAACCCATCCATTTATTAGTTAAAAAAAAAAAAAAAAACAGTTACATTTCGGACACATGCTGGAAATGTAACATTCCCATTGGCTGTGCTCTCAACCAAACTGTCAAACCATCCAATGGCTGGTGACATAACTGATCACATGTGCACCATCATGCCAGCTGTAGATTAAACAGAGGCCAATATGTCAGCTTCCTTGGCTGAAAATGATAGAAGGGTTTACTTCCACTTTAAGAACAAACATACTCTTTAATATGGGCTAGATGGCTGGATGCTGTGGTCATGTAGTTTGGCCACAGGGGTAACATAAGAAATACATAGAAATATGGTTGAGAAGAAATAAAAAAAAATGTCAATAGGTCATAACTAAAATGAATGCTGTTGTTCTGGTTGAAGATCCCTCTGTCTTAAAAATGACCCTATGTTCCCATATTCCGCATACTTATTGTGGTCAAGCAGTGTGCCTCTGTACCATACAAATTGTATTGTCTTTTTATTTTCTGTATTTGAAAATGTTAAAAAAAAAAAAAAAAAAGCCTTGTTAAAAATATAAAAATAAAATCTAAACCAAATAAACTCCAAAAACACCAAGAATGGGCTTACTTTATAAACATACATAGGCCCAGCTTGAATCAAATGAATTATGCAGATGCCACCGCTGTGTGACTAATGATGAATATATAAATTACGGTTGTAGATGCTACATACAGAAGCAGGGTCCTCTTCCAGGGGGTGCCCCAGTCCAGTGACTTTCCATCTTTGTGCTAAAGAAAGCTGCAACTCTGCCACTCAGAAGAAGCATGGTTTGCAAAAATAGAAAAACACACAGAATTTAAAAACCATACATTTATTTTCTATTTTCAAAATAAAAAAAACCTCTTCTATATATTTCTCACAGATACCAGAATGCTCATCACCTTTATACATGAAATTGCAAAGAATCACTGTGCAGGAGAACTGAACACGCAAAGGCATCTCTGCACACGTTTAACATGTACACACTTGTAAAATGCTTAATCTAGACACATCTTCTGTATGCAGAGCAAAGGCACATGATGCATGCACATATCTCCCTCGCACAGGCATTCACAAGATCTGGCGCTATTATTGCACAATCAATTGCCTTCTACAGCTGTAGAAGCAGTGCTGCTTATGAGATATATTTGTTCCCTAACATGAACAGATACTAGTGTAACTCATTTTTGGGGGGGCAGTGATATATAGCCCAAATATATCCACATAGAAATGTTTGGTGGAGAGTTAATGATGTAAGAACAGTCTGGTTATTTCTAACAAGTCTGTAATATATGTATCTAACTGTAGACAGTGAGAGTGTCAAGCACCCAAAGCTAGGAAAAAATGCATTAAAAAAAAAAAAACCCCAAAAAAACAAACCATGATCAAGAAGCTGAAGTACCGTGGTGATGTACAGACACTAAACTGCTGGTGTGCATGTATATAGTACATTTCTGTAGGTGCATCAATAATTCTATTATACATTCATATGAGTAAAATCTGCAGATGGTAAGTGTGTTTAGCCTTCTTGAAGCTATGTAATGCAAGTTTCCTATGCCTAAGGCACAGACAGACATGCAGTTGTCTTTTTTAGCTTAGCATGATATTTTTATAGGAGCTCAGTGCTGCATTGGTTCAGACATGTATGATTATCAATATAAATAACAAACAGATTCACCTTGTATATAAAACAGCAATAAAATGAAAAATCATACAAAAAAAAAATATTAGCACGTTCATAATTCTTTGGTTAGAAATCTAAAATAAAATAATTAAAAATGGCAAACAAAAAAAAATAACAAAAACAGACTGAGAATGTAGGTAGAGAAAACAAAAAAAAAAGAATTTCAAAAAAATGGTGTGTTGGTGAGGAGTGTAAAATTGAGGCAAAAGACTACTTCATGTGTCTCATTGCTGTTTGGCTCAGTCCATCAGAAGAATATGGATCAGTCCTTCTTCGGCAGGAAAGGCTGGTTCTCTTCAGGCTGAGGTCCAGGATCACTTAAACAACGCTGTAGTCGTTGGGCGTTAGGACTGTCACTGTGGCCAAACACATCATCTGCCCCTGGAGAAGGTGGTTCTCGTGCAACCATTGTAATCCCACCGTCATCTTCTCCCTCCTCCTGTGTTTCATCCACAATATCTACAGACTCCGGTGAAGCTGGGTCAATGGTTATCGCAGGGACATTCTTAGAGCCTGGTTTTGGCTCATATGCAAGGGGGTCTGAAGAGCAGAGGAAAAGATGTAAAATAGATATAAACAGATGTCATAATCAGTTTGTTTTGCCTAATACTGGTTCAGTGGGCCTCAGCTCGAGGAGACTTGTTTATATGAACTAGCAAGTCTGTTGGGCACACATATTACTGGAGACCAGCAAGTGCTTTGGGCTTACACATTACTAAAACAAGAATGGGTTCATCTTCAAACCCCATATACCACACAAGTGAAAATGAAGGGCTCCCATGGGACTGGGAACGAAGGCAGTCTTAGGACAAACCTAATACTAGCGACAAGGACAGTCTTAGGGGCAAAACATCACCAGTGACAAGGAGGGGCTGTGTACACATATACATTACTGGGAATAAAGAGGGATTCAGGAGAATCCACACACAGTATTATTCAACATAAAGTGCTGAGCCCTGGGCACACACAATAACCAACATCATTTGTGCTCACCTGAACCCATGCGAGCTCTGGTAAGGGTGGGAGAGTCCAACTTGTGTGCAGGAACAGTCAAATAATGAGCCTAAAACAGACAGAGCAATTAGAAGCGCCTGTGTGGTCGTTTAATGAAAGAGTTGATGTCTATAATTATAAATATTTATCATTATAAGTAATCCTTTTTAAAACATTACAAAACATGTATTTTTGCTTTCAATTACCAACCAGCGTACATGAATACAATTTTTTATTTTTTTTTGTGTCAAAGGACTATGATTGTGAAATATATTTCATTGTAATAACTGTATATGGCCAAAACAGAACACAATAGAATTCTACAAAAATATATATTTTTTTTCTTTTTATATTTCACATATATTAAAACCTACAAAAATATACACTGCCTGGCTAAAAAAAAAAAAAAGTCGCCACCTGGAATTAACTAAGCAACTAACTAAACTAAGCATGCAGTAATTATCCTAATGGATAGTTACTGTATGCGCCCAAAGAATGAGGTCAGCTGACTACCTGAATGATCAGGTTTTTCCATCAATGGATTTTTTCTTCCCTGATGGCACGGGCATATTCCAAGATGACAATGCAAGGATTCATCGGGCTCAGATTGTAAAAGAGTGGTTTAGGGAGCATGAGATTTTTACACATGGATTGGCCACCACAGAGTCCAGAACTTAACCCCTTTGAGAATCTTTGGGATGTGCTGGAGAAGGCTTTGCGCAGAGACTGGACAGACAGTCCATTCCCATCCGATTCCCCCAGATGGTCCATTCCCATCCGACTCCCCCAGACGGTCCGTTCCCATCAGATTCCCCCAGACGGTCCGTTCCCATCCGATTCCCCCAGAGAGAACAGCGGGACCTGACAGCTATGTCTTCGCACACATCGCGGAGACACAGCTGCCACCCCACCTGCTCAGCGGGGAATCGGCGGATCGATCCCCCGCTGAGAAAAACGGAGTCCGCCGATGGACTCCCCTGTGTGAAAGGGGCCTAATGGGACAATTGGCTGCTCAGTTGTTCCATGGCCAGGTGTGTGTTATTCCCTCATTATCTCACTAACAAAGAGCAGATAAAAAGGTCCAGAGTTCATTTCAAGTGTGCTATTTGCATTTGGAATCTGTTGCTGTTATGTTTTAATATGAGATCCAAACAGCTGTCACTATCAGTGAAGCAAGCCATCATTAGGCTGAAAAAAAACAAAAAACAAACCGATCAGAGAGATAGCAAAAACATTAGGTGTGGCCAAATCAACAGTTTGGAACATCCTTAAAAAGAAAGAATGCACCGGTGAGCTCAGCAACACCAAAAGACCCGGAAAGCAACTGTGGTGGAAGACAGAAAAATTCTTTCCCTGGTGAAGAAAACACCCTTCACAACAGTTGGCCAGATCAAGAACACTCTCCAGGAGGTAGGTGTATGTGTGTCAAAGTCAACAATCAAGAGAAGACTTCACCAGAGTGAAAACAGAGGGTTCACCACAAGATGTAAACCATTGGTGAGCCTCAAAAACAAGAAGGCCAGATTAGAGTTTGCCAAACATCATCTAAAAAAGCCTTCACAGTTCTGGAACAACATCCTATGGACAGATGAGACCAAGATTAACTTGTACCAGAGTGATGGGAAGAGAAGAGTATGGAGAAGGAAAGGAACTGCTCATGATCCAAAGCATACCACCTCATCAGTGAAGCATGGTGGTGGTAGTGTCATGGCGTGGGCATGTATGGCTGCCAATGGAACTGGTTCTCTTGTATTTATTGATGATGTGACTGCTTACAAAATCAGCAGGATGAATTCTGAAGTGTTTCGGGCATTATCTGCTCATATTCAGCCAAATGCTTCAGAACTCATTGGATGGCGCTTCACAGTGCAGATGGACAATGACCTGAAGCATACTGCGAAAGCAACCAAAGAGTTTTTTAAGGGAAAGAAGTGGAATATTATGCAATGGCCAAGTCAATCACCTGTCCTGAATCTGATTGAGCATGCATTTCACTTGCTGAAGACAAAACTGAAGGGAAAATACCCCAAGAACAAGCAGGAACTAAAGACAGTTGCAGTAGAGGCCTGGCAGAACATCACCAGGGATGAAACTCAGCTTCTGGTGTTGTGTGTGCGTTCCAGATTTCAGTCTGTAATTGACTGCAAAAGATTTGCAACCAAGTAATAAAAAGTGAAAGTTTGATTTATGATTGTTAATCTGTTCATTTAGGTCCCTTAAAAAGTGGGAGGCACATATACAAACTGTTGTAATTCCTACACCGTTCACCTGATTTGGATGTAAATACCCTCAAATTAAAGCTGAAAGTCTGCAGTTAAAGCACATCTTGATTGTTTCATTCCAAATCCATTGTGGTGGTGTATAGGGCCAAAAAGATTAGAATTGTGTTGATGTCCCAATATTTATGGACCTGACTGTGTGTATATATACACACATGTATACACACACACACACACACACACACACACACACAGTATCTCAGAGAAGTGAGTACACCCCTCACATTTTTGTAAATATTATATCTTTTCATGTGACAACACTGAAGCAATGACACACTGCTACAATGTAAAGTAGTGAGTGTACAGCTTGTATAACAGTGTGATTTTTCTGACCCCTCAAAATAAATCAACACAGCCATTAATGTCTAAACTGCTGGCAACAAAGGTGAGTACACCCCTACGTGAAAATGTCCACATTGGGCCCAATTAGTCATTTTCTATCCCCGTTGTCATGTGACTCGTTAGTGTTACAAGGTCTCAGTTGTGAATGGGGAGCAGGTGTGTTAAATTTGGTGTTAATCACCCTCACTCTCCAATACTGGTCACTGGAATTTCAACATGGCACCTTGGTGTAGTTAAGTGGATCTATCCATCTATATCTCTCTATCTAGTGTAAATAATAGTGTAATAGTTCTCTCTTTATTGATATCTTTGATAACGCCCACTAGGAGGGGCGAAACAGGTCGGCGCAGATTCCGGGCCTTCAGCGACGTCATATCTGGTTTTCAGTAAAACGCACGCGGAGGTGCTATGCAGGGATACGAGAGTGAATGCCTCCAGGGTGCCTCTATCCATAGTATCGGCTATGAAATGTGATCATATATCTGCTACATTGCAAGTGCAATCTTTTGTATACTTATCAACAAAGAAAGAACGTATTACACCATTTGGATCTTTTCTGTTCCCTACATATGAGTGACAATCATTTAGAAACTCCAGAAGTACTATCCCTATACTTGCCAGATAAAGACTGATAGACCCATATGCAGTATTGCTAAGGGGTCCATGCCTTCTGGTAAGTTTACACACATTGGGTTGTGGAGCACTGTTTGCTGCATGAGAGTCACAGATTGGCATGGATTTCCTGGTTTAGAAGCACATTATACTTCACCGACTTCTACTGGACACATGCTTGTTGGATTTTTTGACTTTTTTTAAATTTTCAGACTAATGCGAGAATATATTTTTTGTATTGAGTGCACATATTCGTCAACACAATTTATTTCACTATATATTTTTTATTGGTACATGTTCACTATTTGAGCACTTTTCACTCACCATTGGTATAGTTAAGTGGATATATATATATTTATAATTTTGAGGTCTTCCATTTATACTGTTTTTGCGCTGTGGTATATATTTTGCTTAACTTTGATTCTGTACCTCTCCATTCTTCCTCCAGACTCTGGGGCCTTGATTTCTACATGAAATGCAAACTTTTACACATGCTCCAAATCGTCACAGACTCTGAAAAATTTTGCATTACATTTAAAAATCAAGGTCCCAGAGTCCGGGGAAAGAGTGGAGAGGCACAGTATCCAAGTGGCATGAGGTCAAGTGTGAATTTTCCAGTCAGTGATGATTTGGGGAGCCGTGTCATCTGCTGGTGTTGGTCCACTGTGTTTTATCAAGTCAAAAGTCAGCCTTTTACCAGGAAATTCTAGAGCACTTCAGCATCTCCATAAAGCTGGTCAGCAGAGAGAAGCATGATTTAATTTTCCAGCAGGAATTGGCACCTGCCCACACTGCCAAAAGTACCAATACCTGGTTTCATGATCATGGTATCCCTGTGCATGAGCCATTAAACTCACCTGACCAAAATCTGACTGAGAATCTGTGGAGTATTGTCAAGAGGAAGATGAGACACACCAGACCCAACAATACAGGCAAGTTGAAAGACGCTATCAAAGCAACCTGGGCTTCCATAACACCCCAGCAGTGCGCCACAGGCTGATAGTCTCCATGCCATACCACATTGATGCAGTAATTCATGCAAAAGGAGCCCTGACTAAGTTTTGAGTGCAAACAATACTGTACATGGACATTTTTTATTAGTCTTCTGTAATATTCAAACTTTTCTGAGATACTGAATTTTGGATTATTACTAGCTGTAAGCCATAATCATCAAAATGAAAAAAAAAATGTTTGAAATATTTCACTCTGTGTCAAAGGCATCTATATAAAAATAAGGGGATTTTTGACTTACCATAAAATCCATTTCTCTGATGTTCATTGACGGACACAGCTCCTGATTCTTCTTAACCATTGGGTTATACTGCCCCCGTAGGACACTAGGCAGGAAAAGCTTGACTACACCTATAGGCAGTCCCAGGGGGTATACACTTACACTCAGCTACAGGCACTCAGTTTTGTTACAAGCAGTGTCAGAAGAAAGCCAACTCCACAGAGGAGTGGGTGCTGTGTCAGTCAATGAACATCAGAGAAACGTTTTTTACGGTAGGTCAAAAATTCCATTTTCGCTTTCCTTCATTGACGGACAAAGCTCCTGATTCTTCTGAACCACTGGGATGTCCCAAAGTAGTGTTAAACATGAGGGGTGGGAAACAGCAGAAAAAAATTCCCAAGGATAAACAGTAGCCAACATGGAGCTCAACCAAAACAACTGGAGCTCACCTGAAAAAAACAATACACCCTCAGAGAGGACCAGGTCCTCTAAACAGCAGCCTGCCAAAAACTTGCAGCCAAAAGAAGCATCCGCAGATGCCAACACATCCACTTTATAAAACTCTGTAAAAGTGTGCACAGACGAACAGATGGCTGCTTTGCAAACCAGCATCACTGATGCCGGAAGGACAAGGAGGCACTAAGCGCCCGAGTAGAGTGTGCCTTAAGATGGAAAGGAGGAACCTGATCCCTAATTGAAAAGGCCTGAATCACTGTCTGTCTGATCCATCTGGAAATGGTCACAGCAGAAACGGCCAACCCTCTTCAAAGGCCAACCGTGAGTGCAAATAGTGAGTCAGACTTCCTAAAAAAAAAAAAAAAAAAAAAAAAAAAAAAAAAGACTCCGTAGCTGCCAGGTACACCCCGATTGCCCAAACCACATCCATGGAATGCAGAGCAATTTCCTCAGGGTGTTTAGGCCTGGGGCATAGGTAAGGCAACACAATGTCTCCACCCAAATGGAAATCAGAGACGACCTTTGGAAGTAACAACAGACAGGGACGAAGAATCACCTTAGCTCTGTAAACAAACAGGTAAGGTGAACAACAGGACAACGCTGCCAGCTCCGACACCCTGCACGCAGAAGTAATAGCCACCAAAAAGGCCACCTTCTGGGACAATGTAAGCAGGGGAACCTCTCAATATTTTAGAAGGGAGATTCCTGGATAACTGACAACACCAATTTGAGGACCCACCGCGGTTAAGGAGACTGCACTGGAAGACCAAGTGTCGAGCCACCTGGATAAAAGGTACGCACCAAGGAAAGCGTGGCCAATGGACGTTGAAAGAAAAACCGCCAATGCCGAAACCTGGCCCTTGATGGTATTCAAGGTCAGGTGCTGCTCAACCTTGGAGGAAAACAAAGATCCGAGCCACGGAAAAGGAGCGAGGGAGAACCCCAAAAGACTCACACCAAGCAATGTACGTCTTCCAAATACGATGGTAGATCTTCCTAGAGGTAGATTTTCTAACCTTTAACAGCGTAGAAATCACCAATTTAGACAAACCTCTATCCTTCAGCACCTGGCTTTCAACAGTCAAGCCGATAAACCAGCAACTGTAAAGCAGGATGGAAGATTGGTCATTGAGACAGCAGATCTTCCCTGAGAGGAAGTCTACAAGGAGCATCGGCGACCAGCCGTACCAGATCGGCGAGGCAAGTCTGGAGCCACCAGAAAGACCAGAATCCCTCGCTGCCTTGATCCTACACAGGAGTCTTGGCAGAAGTTTGAGAGGAGGAAGCCATAAATCAGATGATACTGACATCAAGGAGCGACTAATGCGTTTGCGGCATCGTCCAGAGGATCCTGACCCTGCCACTAACCTCTGAACCTCTTATGGAATGTGTAAAGCAGAGAGGGCTGAAACTATCGTTCTGCCCACCTTAGAATGCCAGCTACTTCTTGTGCCCCCATGGTGATTGACATAGGCCACGACCATGGCATTGTCCGATTGAATTTGTACTGGACACCCCTGAAGACGAATTGTCCAATGATCCAGATAAAGTCTGATAGCTCAGAGTTCCAGTACATTGATCGGCAGTCTGGACTCTTCCCGAGTCCAGACCCCCTGAGCATAAGCTGTGCCGAGGACGCCTCCCCATCCGGACAGGCTGGCATCCATGGTAACAACCGTCCAGTACAGGGTGAGAAGGATTTCCCTGTCGAAGTGCGGGAGAACGAAGCCACCTCTAGAGTGTGTTTTTTTTCACCAGAATCTTTTTGCAGAGATCTCGTGTAAAACTGTGCAAACGGAACTGCCTCCAGCAATTTCTGGAGTTTTTCCAGAGGAAGCAACACTCTGGCTGAGGCCGAATCCACCCATATAGTCCAGTTTCATGGAATGAGAGCAGACTTCTGTAGGTTCAGAATGCAACCGAACTCCCTCAGAGATCGCTGCGTAATCTTCAAGGTCTCCATCAGGGCAGTGGGAGACTCTGCTTGCAGAAGATCATCCAGGTACCCCAGTACCGCGATCCCCCATTGACGCAGCAATGCTAGCACCGGGGCCAAGACTTTGTGAAGACCTGAGGAGCAGAGGCAAGACCAAAAGGTAAATGCCACAAACTAATAATGCTCCTGGCCCACGGCAAAGCCAGGGAATCGCTGGTGACTGGCACATATTGGAATGTGAAGGTAGGTGTCCTTGATGACAATAGAAGCGAGAAAATCCCACAGATGTAGGGACGCCACTACCATGGGAATGGACTCCACTCGGTACATCTGTACCTGCACAAAGCAGTTTAGCGCCTTGAGGTCCAGAATTGGACATGCCTTCCTTCCATGGAACTGTAAACAGGTTTGAGTAAAACCCCTGAAAATATTCTGAAGCTGGAACCGGGACAATCACTCCATGAAGGAACGAGTCTTGCACTGCCCCAAAGTGACCCCGTAAGCGATCTGGGGACAAGTGCAGGTTGGAAGGGAAGAACCTTTCTGGAGAAAAAGACCAACACTCGATCTTGTAGCTGGACCGAATTACTTTGTGGACCCACTTGACCTGTACCAGAGAGGTCCACGGACCTGGAAATCAGCAAAGACGTCCCCCCACCCCAGATACGGGTGAAGGCGCCCCTTCATGCAGAGGAAGCCTTGACCGCAGGTCTGGAAGAGCCCCTGGTGGCTTTCCAGACCAGGTCCTCTTGGAACCTCTGGGGGAGGCCCTGAAGGAGGACTTTTATCCCCAAACAGGCGATCCCCTACAAAGGAGAGATCAAATAAGGCCTTTTTAGAAGTCTGGTCGGCAGACCAGCATTGTCAGCCTGATAAGACACCGAAGGACTACTGCTGATACAGACAGACTAAAATCAAGTCGCATCCAAAGAGGCATCACAGATAAACTCAACCCCCTGAATCAACTGATCTACCAGCTCCGCAAAAGGCAGGGGGAAGCGGTTTCCCCTCCAGGTCCCGGCGTAAAAGTTTAGCCCACTTGTCAGAGTTTGCTACACCAGGGAAATAGCAAATACCTGCCTAACCCAAAACAGCCATAGTGAAACATATGGCGGGCCAGAGCCTCCGCTCTATCAACTGGATCTTTAAAAAGCCAAGGACTCCTCAACCGGAATTAAGGTAGCTTTAACCTGGAAACCGGCGACTCCACTACACTAAGGATATCTTATAAGGAATACCGCATAGCAAAATGCCTAGGGACCACAAGAGTGTGTTTTGGACAACCCCACTGTTATGTGACAATGTTGTCAAAGTAAGCGGGAAAGGGGAACACCCCCGCCACAGTGGAAGACCTGTGGTGCCAAAAGGGACCGGCGCTTCAGACGCAGCATCAATTTGTGTGGAGGCCCAGCCACAAGTGCACTCATCCCAGCTAGTTTCACTTGGGCAGCACCCCCACCCCAACGGAGGCCGACTCTGCTTACGTTTTTGTGGATGCCCAGCCGCCTGGGCGTAAGCCTCAGCGGGGCCGACCACCCAGGGGCAGATGCCCAAACAGAGGGTAGTGGCTTCAGCCACCCTCCGTGGGGGCGCCCCACATAGCTCCTGACCAGTAAGCCACAAAGCCGCGGCCTAAACCATCCCATGCCAAACCATCCGCTCCTCCAGCCCAACAACTGCAGCAGGGAGCCCAGAGGACATACCTGCCCTAGTCATCAACCCCCAGGTTAGCAGGGGAACCCTGCACACCCCCCCCCCCCCATTGTGCACCAGGAAAAACCCAGTCAGAAGCAACTTCAACAAGCCCCCCTAAGAGCATGTGGCAAAAGCCAGCTCATAACCTACAGTGACCAACAAATTTTCAAAGGGCTGGCGGGGAGGGAACTCAGGGGTCCCACTGCCCCAGGGAGGGGCCCACGTCCACCACAAAAACCCTACAGGAGTAGAGGGGGGGGGACAGCTACTTACCATACCAGGAACAGGGTGGGCACCGCTCCTGACAGACCACTGCTCCAATGGGATGTGGGTGGCTGTCGGCCAGGAGGAAAGCAGGCTGAGGCCAGGTTGTATGCGTCTTCGCGAGATGTTTAACTTGCAGGCCAGCCCCCGTCCAGTGGAGCTATGTCGTGGCCGACGTAGCGCAGAACTGAGGCCTGCACGCTTTCGCCAGACTAGGGGGACCCTCTGGATCTAGATTATCCAGTCCGTTGCCTAGTCCAGCAGTTGATAGTAGATTCTCACAGGAACAAAATAACAAAGATAGGAAAAATTCCATTTGAAAGGAAAAAAATTGCCAGGACCAGAGATCCCAGCAGGGAACTAGGTCCTGACTAGGCAGAAAAAAAAAACTGAGTGCTTATAGCTGTGTGGGTGTATACCCCCTGGGACAGCCCATAGGCGTAGTTAAGCTTTTTCCTGCCTAGTGTCCTACTACACACACACACACACAGTACTGTGCAAAGGCTTTAAGCAGGTGTGAAGAAATGCTGCAAAGTAAGAATGCTTTAAAAAAAAAAAAATATTTATTTATTTTTATCAATTTATAAAATGCAAAGTGAGTGAACAGAAGAAAAATTTTAATCAAATCAATGTGGTGTGACTACCCTTTGGCTTTAAACCAGCATCTATTTTAAAGCCTAGTACACACGCAACGATTATCGGCCGACCGATCGTCCGTCTTTTGTCCAGAGTGGTGTTTTGTTGGTTGGAATGTGCCTAGACTGCACACAAATTTTCTCGCCCGACAAAATTCTACTTCAGAAGTCATGTCATGTGTTGGTTTGCTTTCTTTGTGTTCTTTCTTCTCTGAGCATGCCCAGTCTTGCTCATTAGATTTTTCCCTGTCGAAATCTGTACTGACTGCACGAAAATCGGCCGTGTTTTGACGGCGGACAAAAATTTTATAGCCTGCACACCAGATTTTTTTCGGCCGAAAAGTCGGAGTCGGTTGTCGGAAGCATCATACTAACAAGCCGAAAATCGGCAGATCGGTCGTCGGACGAAAATTCCCTGCCGATTTTCGACACGTGTACGAGGCTTTACACTTGTAACAAGCCAGATATTTTGTAGGATTAGAGGTTGGTGTATGAATATCCAATTATACCAAGAAGGTGCTAATGATCATCAATTTCAAATGTAGGTTGATACACAGTCATTAACTGAAACAAAAACAGCTTTGTAGGAGGCTTAAACCTAGTAAACACGGATCGAATGTCGGGTGACATTGGCCAGTTCAATAAAAACCAGCCTAATATTTGGCCCGTGTATATGGCAACTGGTCCGACAGAAGTTCGGCTGGCTTCTGTCAGACGTGTATGCTGGAAGACCAGCAGCTGACCGGCTCCCGATCAGCACTCTCAGACAATGGCTCAGAACGCTGACTGGAGTGTTCTGGCAGGGGGGCGTTCCCCCTTTCAGACACTATAGCACAGCAGGGAGATCCCTGTACTAACATCAGATTGTTAGTACAGCGCCTCCAATCTGAGCTGTGAGGTTTTTTTTTTTTTGTTCAACCCGCTGTTGAACAAAAAAAAAAAAAAAAACTAGTGATGTGTACCAGGTTTAAAACTGGTTGAGAAACAGCCAAATTCTGCTACTAAGGTGAGGTTGTGGAAGACAGGTTTCATGTCACAGGTCATACACCATGGCAGGAGTGAGCACAGCGACAAGACACAAAAGTAGTTAAAATGCATCAGCAAGGTCTCTCCCGTGTAAAAATTTCAAAGCAGACTGGGGTTTCTAGATGTACTGTTCAATGCAGCAGATGAAAGACACATCGTGCTTACTTCCCTTCAACATCAGAAGATGTCCAGCAGTGCCATCACTACAGAACTGGAAGAAACTAGGGGGGCCTAGGTACACCCATCTACTATCTGGAGAAGTCTGGTCAGAAGTGGTCTTCAGAGAAGAATTGTGACCAAAAAGCCATACCACTGATTTGGAAGCAAGGCTTAGCAACTCAAATATATGCACAAAAACCTAGAGACTGGGGGTGCAGAAAAATGGCAAAAGATGCTCTAGACTGATGAGTCAACATGTGAAAGATTTGGCTATAGCAGGAAGCAGTTTGTTTGCTGAAGGACTGAAGAGCAGTACAATAGTGTCTGCAGGCAACAGTGAAGCATGGTGGAGGATCCTTGCAAGTTTGGGGCTGCATTTCTGCAAATTGAGTTGGAGATTTGGTCAGTCTTAGTGGTGTCCTCAATGCTGAGACATACAGACAGATAATTATCCATTATGCCATCCCATCAGGGAGGCTTGTGATTGGCCCCAAATTTATTCTGCAGCAGGACAACAACCCGAACATACAGCCATTGTCATTAAGAACTATCTTCAACGTAAGGACAAGTCCTGGAAGTGATGGTTTGGCCCCCACAGAGCCCTGATATCATCCAGTCCATCTGGGAATACATAGAGACAGAAGGATATGAGGCAGCCTACATCCACAGAAGATCCGTGCTTAGTTCTCCAGGATGTTTAGAACAACCAAGTTCCTTCAAAAACTGTGTGCAAGTGTACCTAGAATTGGTGCGGTTTTGAAGGCAAAGGGATTTGACTTGGATTTCTCTTTTGTTCATTTACTTTCTGTTTTGGGAATTAATAAAATAAACTATTAAACACTTATATTTCTGAAAGCATTCTTAATTACAGCATTTTTTTTACACTTGCCTAAAAAACTTTTGCCCAGTAGTGTATGTTTGAGGGTTTTAACTGATCAAACCTAAAAATGTTTTAAATATGTGCAAAAAAACATGGTCCTGGCAGTGAAAGGGTTAAAGCACTGTCTATGGCAAATTTTGGCTACCATAATTTTTGTGATTGGACAAGTGCGCTGAACTTCAAGGTTTGTCAAGTTTGGCATCTATTTACTTGATACAACCCCACTCATATATATATATATATATATATATATATATATATATATATATATATATATATATATATATATATATAAAACAAAAATGGGTTATGATATTGCGTTTGTAATAAAATTTAAGTATTTTTCCTAGAAAGTATACACAAATGTCCTGCAGCATAAACATTTCAATTGCCATCATTTTATTCTCCAGGACCTCTGCATTTTTTACTAGAACATACTTCAAACTCCCATACCATTTAAAGATTTTCTAAAAGCAGATTTTAACATGTGTAAAAAAATAACCATTTTTCTACTGGGGCAATTTAAGGAAAGACAGGTCCTTCCCCTCTGTTCTTATGATCTTCTCCTATTATTGCTTTACTTCAAAACTGCAGCATGATAGGAGTGAGAAGAGTTATACTAGGCTATGTTTCACCTTTGTTTGCCAGTGTTCAGTGTCTCCTGAAGAAAGCAGAATAACCCAATGTACCGGAATTACTTCATTCCGTACTTTAATGTACTCCAAGAAAAGGATTTTACCGCAAGTGTAAAATTCTATTTTTGAGGAGTTATCTAGTTTGGTATCATGTCTTACTATGCAAATACAGTAAAAAAACAATGAGGGCATATCATATCTGAACATGTATAGCAAGCAGAGGATACAAAAGGAGTGACATCAAAATTTCCCCAGCATTGAATCTATTCAGTATGTTTTGTGAACTAATGCTGTGCTTTATTAGTTTCAGTTAAGTTGCTACACATTAAAGCACTTACCGTCTGGTCAATTTGAATTTTCTGTCTTCTCAGTAACATCTGATTCCAGGCCTCTTCATAGGGATCAGCTACCAATGTGTGACGATTGTATGAGCGTAGCTAGAGAGATTTTAGTGTAAAAATATTAGCATGTTAAGAAAAAACAATTCTAGTGCATACAATGTTACATCACATGTGTGGGTAAACATAAGATTGAAATCCTAATCCCACTCTAAATTAAAGGCCCTAGTGTTCAACCTGCAGTTCAAGGGGCACATGCAGACATTTGGTATATAATGTGCAGCCCTTGGACCTTAGCAATTTGTACTGGGAAAATTGAGTAGGGTAATTGAATTGATCTTTACTAGCCTCATGTAACATGTTCCCAGTTTTATATGGTCTTCTGTAACATCTCTCTAAACAAAAGCATGTGGCATGTCCACACTCTCAGACCCTCAATTCCTCTATTAGGTCTGCAGTGTCTGACAGTCCTCTCAAGCATTATATACAGTATACTGAACATTACATATGGCCCTATGGTGATGTCAGGTGCCACATTTGAGGCCTCCTTTTAGCGCTGAGTTGACAACTACCAGGCTAAGTCAACCTTTCGGAGGAACCGCCCACTCCCACCTTACAAAAGCTGGGGGATCTCTTCACTGGTGCCTTCTTTCAAATTTGAATTCAGAGTAGCTGTGCTAGGTACCACCCGCACAGATAATGAAATTACTGTAAATAAAAAACAAAAAAAAACAGCAGGGGGACCTGGAGTTTATAGTAGAACACGAAGTGTAGTAAGCTTACCACACTTTTAGAACCTTGACACTTCCTTCAGCCCTATAAGCGAAGGTCAATACTTCAGTGTGGACTAGTGGCTGCAGGATGCCAAGCATTGTACCCACAATCAACTAATAGCAGTTGCAATGTTTAAAAGAAAAAAAAAAAAAAAACATTTGTGTTGAGTAGCAGGGGGCTGGTGAAAAAGTGAACCTCTTTGACATGGAAGGTCTGCCTTAAGGGTCTAAAGCTAAAACTTTATTTGCCTTGAAGAAAATGATAATCAACTCTGTTCACTGTACCAAATCCACATCAGTAAATATGCAAATAAGAAATTAATTTAAACAACAGACCTGCTAGTCCTAGCACCTAGTCAAGGTCGTATTTATGTATGGGACTTTGTAGGATTGGGTACACTCCGTAAAAGAGGTAAGCACATATAGAAAAATAGAAAATATTTATTCCAAAAATTCATATTAAAACCAGACATACAAAATCTGTGTACATTCATTGAACTTTATACAAGTAAGTAGATGAATAGATGTTTCGGTTTTGCCCATTCAACGCGTTTCACGGACTGATTTAAACAGACACTGCTTCATCAGGAATAAGGGCAGTGGAATCATCTTCCAAAACTTGAAATAATACAAAAGAACAAAAATAAGTCATAAAAAGACTAAACAACTTTTTTGTATAACAGTATTATCACAACTGAATTGTATTCAAGACATTGTTCAAAGATATACAGGCTTACCATACTTCATAGTTGTCAACAATTAAACGGACTCCCATGGAACAGGTCACCGGGACAGCCAATCCATGGCCCTAACCGTACACCCTAGGGGTCTTGATTGTCCTCCCCTGGGGTCGGCAATAATAGTGCAGACTAAGTGGAACAGGATGGGAAACGTTCCTAGACTCTATTGAACAATCGTGTGTCCCCAATATGAGACAAGATGTGGATAGTGGATACTGAGGTATATTTTCAGAAATTGAGAAAATTGTTGGAACGCAAGTCAAACCTGGGGTGGCATACAAGGTATTTTGATAAGGAGAATATCAATCCATTAGGGCTACGCATACAGGTGTTCCCATCCTTCGAGATCTCTGATGGTAAATTTCATGAAGCATGGGAAAAAAACTTAACACAATGCACAGCTAAGATGATGGAACTATTAAGAGATCAGTACAAAAGGGACCTGGGTGAGGTGGACAAGGAGATCACCTCCCTACAGGAGAAGAAACCTGCTTCTCAAACCGCAGAATATTTGAGGAAAGAACAGGAACTGATACAACATTTAGAGAAATTTAACAAGAGTCTAATTTTGAAAAAGGATTATAAGTTCCACAAGGACAAATTGGCCTTTGCGGGCGGTTACGCCTACAAATGGCAAAAGTCAACTTGGCCTAAGGGTGGAAGATCGGGTAGGAGAAGGATCCCTCAGGAGACTATAAGATCGAGGTCTGAGTCAGATACATCGTTATCTTCAACGGCCTCATCCCAGATATCAAATACAGCAGCCCTACGAGGAAAACCAGGTAGAGGCCGTCCATCTAAAAGAGGGATGGGAGGTCACCTTGATGCCCACCCCCCAGGTCGACCAGGCAAACGATCTGTATCCCCACATGAAACCACTCCTAAACCAAAACAATCCAATAGTGCCCTGAAGGGCTCAAGTGCCGGTCATGGGCAATATGGAGTCCATTCCCGGATGTCCATGTTTGGCGCGACTGCGGGCCCCTTGCACCCCAATACAGTAGCTATAGCCAAGGGTAATAGGGATGTCCAAACACTTGAATCTGAAAATGCCTCCCATTTGGTGCATACCCCAGTACTGGCGACGCCAATGCTGGGAGAAAAGAAAACAGGAACCCTGGACCCTCACCTGATCAAACTCAATTAGAGACTGATACACTTGATGTAGTCAATCTTTCATCATACACACTATCAACCAGTAGAAGTAGAAGTATTGGCCCTGGGACTAAAGCAGGCCATAGACGATTCGAATTTCGTTCGAAAATCGTAAATGGCAGTGTTATCGAACGATTTTCGTATCGTTAGTGTGGTATGTAAAACGTTCGATTTTCGTACAACAGCAAAAATTCACATATCCAACATGTTGGATTTTTTTGCGAAAATCGGCCGAATTTCGTATCATTAGTGGGGGAGTTGTATGATTTCGCCTAAAAAAACACAGAACAGTAGGGAGTGTGTCCGGTAGAGATGTGGTTAAAAGGCACAATAAATAGTGTTTTGTCGTACGATTTTCGGCTCACATTGATGGTACACTCGATGATGTGCACGAGTGCCGCTTTCGTTTATCGAACGATAAATCGTACGAAATTCGAATCGTCTATGGCCTGCTTTAGTTTCTGCCCCCTGGACAAACTAGATAAATTCAAGCTAGTGAAGGATTTGCATTTATTTGCAAGAAAATTAAAGTTACTTACTGGTAACGTCTTTTCCAGTAGTCTTTCAGGACAGGCACTTCTGAGAGAACCTGGCTCCTCCCTTCTTAGGAAACACCGCCCCAATTTCTTGGATTTAAGCCTCCCTCCAGCTGGCTGCCTCAGTTCTTCAAGAGTACCTCCGGCCACTGGGGAGACACAAAGATACATCATACTAACCTCCATCCTCTGATCATCTTATATTCAGACCTTCCTCGGGTGGGTATTAGTGCTGTCCTGAAAGACTACTGGAAAAGACGTTACCAGTAAGTAACTTTAATTTTCCCTTATCGTCTTTCAGGACAGGCACTTCTGAGAGGATAAGAGAGTACTTACTTTCAGGGTGGGACTACCGCTTGCAGGACTTTTCGCCCAAAAGCCTGATCTTTAGCGGATAGTAGGTTCAGTCTGTAGTGTTTGGAAAAAGTTGTGTAGCTGGACCAAGTTGCTGCCCGACAGATCTGCTCCGGGGTAGCACCAGCTCTTTCCGCCTGAGAGGCCGCCATTGCCCTTGTAGAGTGCGCCTTAATACCCATAGGGATCTCCTTACCGGAAAGCCTATAAGCATCACTGATGATTAATCTAAGCCATCTGGCTATTGAGCGTCTGGACGCTTTAGTACCCTTCTTTGAACTATTAAATAAAAGAAAAAAGGAGTCTGACTTCCTGAAATCCTTCGTGATGTTTAGGTATTGCAGAATGCATCTTCTGACATCTAAACTATGAAAACTAATTTCCTGTTCCCTCACAGGATTTGAACAAAACATCGGTAGAACTATCTCCTGGTCTCTATGGAACCTTGAGACTACCTTGGGTAGAAACGCTGGATCGGTTTTAAAAATAACCGATCTGCAAAAATTTGCAAAAAAGGTGCTTTAACCGAAAGGGCCTCTAGCTCACTGGCGGTCATGATTGCCACTAAAAAAAACTGTCTTGAGGGTTAAATTTCTCACCGAACAAGACTCCAATGGCTCAAATGGCTCTTTAATGAGAGCCTGCAAAACTAAGGACAAATCCCACATTGGAAACGGGAGATTTCCTGTTGGTCTTTGCCTATTCAGGGCTTTGAAAAAACGGATCACCCAGGGATCTTTTGATAAAGGTATTTCCAGGAATACGCTAATGGCTGAAATTTGGCCTTTTAGGTTACTGATGGCTAACCCTTTGTTTGCCCCCTCTTGCAGGAACTCGAGTACTGACACTGTACTTCCTGCGTCTAAAGAGCTTGCTTTGCACCAGTTTCTAAAAAACTTCCAAGTTTTTAGGTAGATGCTCGGTGTCTCTTTCTTCCTGCTTCCTAGCAGAGTCTGCACCCTGCACCCAGCCTGGCCCGAGAAAACCTTGCTCCTTAACAGTTCTTCTTCAGTAGCCAAGCTGCAAGGTTCCAATGTTGTGTCTGAGGACAGAGTACTGGGCCCTGGGAGAGGAGATCTTCTCTCACTGGTAACAACCAGGGGGGCTCTACCGCTAAGTGATTTAGGGTCGAGAACCACTGTCTCCTTGGCCAATGTGGTGCTATAAGTATTAGCGTCGTACTTTCCTCCTGAAACTTTCTCAAGACCGCTGGTATTAGCACTGGTGGGGGGAAGGCATAGGATTTGGGGAACACCCAGGGTTGAGCTGGAGCATCCACCCCTAGCGCTCCGTCCCATCTGCTCAGGGAAAAATATTGAGGTGTCTTCGTGTTCTGCCGTGAGGCAAACAGGTCGATGTTTGGCATTCCCCATCTCTGGGTAATTCCATTGAACACCTCCTGATTTAGCGTCCAGTCTCCTTCTCTTACCATCTTTCTGCTGAGAAAGTCGGCTAGTTGATTTAACTCTCCCTTGAGATGAACTGCCGAAAGAGAGAGAACTTGGACCTCGGCCCATTGCAAGATCTTCTTTGCCAGACCCCATAGGAGATTGCTTCTGGTTCCCCCCTGTCGGTTTACATATGCCACCACTGTGGCATTGTCGGACCGTACCTGGATTCGGTGTCCCTGCAAGTCCTCCTGGAAGGTTCTGAGGGCTAGCTCTACCGCCCTCAATTCCCTCCAATTGGAGGATTGTTTTGCTTCCTCCGGTCCCCAAGTCCCCTGGGCTAGCTTGGATCCCAGATGGGCCCCCCAGCCTATGCCGCTTGCATCTGTGGTGATGATGGTGGAGGCTATCTGAACCCAACAGAGGCCTTGTGATAGATTTTCGGCTTTTCTCCACCACCACAGAGATCCTTTCACTGCGGTTGGGATTTGTATTAAGGTATCCAGGGAATCCTGGCTGCGGTCCCAAGCTTCCAGGATGAATAGTTGTAAGGGACGAAAATGCAGGCCTGCCCACTGAACTGCTGGGATGGCTGCTGTTAGCAACCCCAGTATAGACATGGATTGTCTGACTGAGATCGCTTGGTTTGCTTGCAACTGTCCTACCGCCTTGTTTATCTTCTGCTTTTTGTCCGGGGGTAGGAAGATTTTTTGGACCCTGGAGTCTATCTCGTACCCCAAGAACAATATCCTTTGTGTTGGTACTAGGGAGGATTTTTCTAGATTCAGTAACCAACCCAGGTCTTCCAGAATCCGTGTTGCATCCCGCAGATCCCTGGACAATTGTTCTTGGGAGTGGGCGAACAACAACAGGTCGTCTAGGTACGCGATGACCGACAAACCCTGTAGTCGCATAAATGCCAAGGTCTCTGCCATTACCTTCGTGAATATTCGGGGGGACGAGGAGAGGCCAAAAGGGAGGGCCTGAAATTGCCAGTGCTGAATGTCCTCCCCTGTTTTTACGGCTAACCTCAGGAACTTTTGGCTTTTCTCTGCAATGGGAATGTGCAGGTATGCATCCTTGAGATCTATCGAGGCCATATAGCACTGTGGGGGAAGGATGGTTCTTATCGAATAGATAGAGTCCATCCTGAACTTCCTGTATCTGATTGAACGATTCAGGGGTTTTAGGTTTAAGATTAACCTGTAACTGCCTGAGGGCTTTATCACCACAAAGATGTGGGAGTAAAACCCTTCTCCCACTTCCCTTGCTGAAACTCTCCGAATGACGTTCTGTATTTTTAGTTCCTTGAGAGAGGAGAGTATGGCCCTGGACTTCACTTCGCATTTTGGCAGATGGGTAATTAGCATTCTGGCAGGAGGGGGGCTTGAGAACTCCAGCTGATAACCCTGTCTTATTATCTGCAGGATAAAGGGGCTGAAGGTGATCTCTTCCCACCGAGGGAGAAAGGTCCCCAGTCTTCCTCCCACAGTGGTGAGGTTGTCATTGAGACTTTTTGGGCTGTTCAGGAGGGCGAAAAATAGCCCCCCCGTGGCCCTTCCCTCTTTGATTCCAGGATTTTTTCTGTCCTTCAGATTTCCTTGGAGCCGAAAAATTTTTCTGGGGATAGGACTTTCTATTGAATCCCGTCTTTTTCCCCTGCTTAATTGGGAAGGATTTCTTTCGGTCTGCCGTGTGATCCAGGACTGTTTCCAATCCTGGACCAAATAAGCGGTCCCCTGTAAATGGGATCCCACACAATTTGGCTTTAGAACCCCCGTCTCCTTGCCAAGTTTTTAACCAGAGGGCTCTCCTAGCCGAATTGGTTAAGGCCGATGACCTGGCCGTCATGCGCACCGACTCTGCGGAGGCATCCGCTATGTATGCTACTCCCCGTAGTAACATGGGAAATGAGGATAATATGGTCTCCTTTCCAGTCTCAGCCTCAATGTGTGCCTTTATCTGAGTTAGCCAATACTCCATGTTTCTGGCTACTACCGTAATTGCCATAGCAGGTTTAAGATTTCCTAGAGCTGAGTCCCAGGCTTTCTTCAGGAGGGAGTCTGCTCGCTTATCCATGGGATCAGGGAGTGACCCCATATCCTCAAAAGCCAAGTCCGTATGCCTGGAGACTCGCGAAAAGGCTGCGTCCAGTTTAGGTGATTTGTTCCAGACCGCCGAATCATCCTCAGAAAAAGGAAATCCTCTTTTCAGAGCTCCTGAAAAGAAGGGTTTCCTTTCTGGGTCCTGCCACTCACTCTTTATAGTGTCTACTAGGACTTCGTGTACTGGAAAAACCTTTTTCTTAGGTTTGCCCAGACCCGCGTACATCTGATCATGCAAGGATAATGGTTTTCTTCTCTTCCTGGATTCCTAGAGTGGTGTGGATAGCCGCTATCATGCCTTCCACCTCTTCTAGAGACAGTTTGTATCTAGAGGTCCTTTTGGATTCCCCATCCGACCCCTCTGCCTCAGATTCCCCTGGGGAATTGGGGGGTGTGCTATCGCACTCTTCCCCTTGATGTACAGAACCCGCAGGTGCCTCCCCACTTGTAGAGGGTAGTAACTGCGGTGTTGGAGCATTTTCCTGCCGTGCCGACTGGGGGGAACTCTGTGGAAGCTGGGTGTTAGCAAATAATTCCTTAAAGGATTGGAAAGTGCTAGCAAGCTCCTTGACAGAGGTGGCTAAATCTGTGTTTTGACTTTCCGTGTGTTCCTTAACTAAACTCTCCAGACATTCTTTGCATAAGGGTTTCGTCCAAGTTTCCCCCATATTCTCCTTGCAGGAAGGGCATCTCTTCTTGGAAACATGGGCTGGCTTTTTCTCAGAGGCTTTCTGTAATTTTAAATATAAAAGCATAGTTTAAATTCACTTCCTAATGCTCCCCAGCCTGCACAGCTTGCCCCACCAGAGGGTGTTGCTAGGGACGACCATCACCAAAAAGATCCCACAGTGTGACCCTCAGCCTCTTTAATCCCCTTTAAAGAGCCCTAAGGGAACAGAAAATGGAGCTAGTGGGAGAGGTAAGGGAGAACCACCCCAGGCCTCCTTACCTTATGGTGGCTGGTGCCGTTATCTCCCGGAGCGGTAACTGAGGTCTGTGCCCCCGACATGACTCCTGGAGTGGCTCTGTTTTCCTTCCTGGCAGCTGTCCCCCAGCTTGCAGGACGCACCAGCCTTTTAAATCTGGCGCGCTCACCGCCGCGACCCGGAACCGGAAGTCGCGGTTTGCCGCCGGAAGTGCCCGCCCCTACCGGAAGTGACGTCCCCCGTCACCCGGCCCGGCTGCTCCACACCGCCGCAAGCGGGGGGCGGAATGCACCATGGCGGACGCTCTCCCCGAGCGTGGTGAGCGGGCCCCCCAGCCTGGAAACTCCGCTGAGCGAGGCTGTGGTGACAAAAGAATCTTCTGCGGCCGATCAGGTAAGCGGGTCCCCCCCGGTGCTGTCTTTCTTGGCCGCCTTCTGAGAGTACCTGACTCCCTCTAACTTCAGCCTCCTGGCTTCAGCTAAGGTTCCTCTTGGACGGTGTCTCCCCGCTGGAGGAAACACCAGAACTGAGGCAGCCAGCTGGAGGGAGGCTTAAATCCAATAAATTGGGGCGGTGTTTCCTAAGGAGGGAGGAGCCAGGTTCTCTCAGAAGTGCCTGTCCTGAAAGACGATAAGGGAAACCTAACTTTTAGATATAGATTTGACAAGGAGAGGGGTGCTACTGAGGCAGGAGGAGAGGCGGCCTGTAAAGATTTCAAGGTACAGGATTATAAAATGCTAAAAATCCTTATGCAATTATCATCCTCATCATCCGAGTGATGAGGAGCCTGAATTGACTCCAAGTCCCTCAAAATTCAAGGCCAAGTCTAAAACGTTTCCAAAATTACAGACCTGCCCGGCCATCTGGGCATTTCTGAAACAATCAATTAAAGATATCGAAAATATGCCGACATCCATACCATTTGTTCCAAATATGAGCAGAGAGCAGAGACAGGCTCTTGACTGCTTGATCCATAACGACCACATTGTCGTGAAACCGTCTGACAAGGGCGGCAATGTGGTCGTTATGGATCGCAGTCAAAATGAAGATATGTGCCTTGCTATCCTGTCCAACCAGGACTAGTATCTTCGTGTGTCACCAGATCTGGTCCAGGAGAAGACCATGACATTTGGGGACCTTCTGCGAGAGGCACTTAGGGGTATCATTGATCAAGATCTTTACGAATTTCTATTTGTAAAATGTACTGCGAAGAAAGCGCCCTCCTAACCCAAAAATTCCTAGATAAAGGCTACCCTGCATCCCTGGTTCAACAAGCCCATTCACAATACCTGCAACAGTATGATTCAAGTGCTCCTCACATCCCACCCCACCCACAGAATGCATTGCCCCAACCCCTACGATTCACCACACAGTTCCACACTAAATACAGACAAATGGAAAAGATCCTACGAAAACACTGGTCCATCCTATCAGAGGACCCACATTTAAAATCCACCATCCCCCCTATACCAAAAGTTTCCTACAGAAAATCCTCCAACATCAAAAATCTCATTGCTCCCAGTAAACTCAAGTCCACCATCACCCACCCCACCACTACCCTCTGCCTCATCCCCCTCATAGGGATGTTCCAGTGCCGCAAAACCTTATGCCTCACCTGCTCCCATGTCCAACACGGCCAAACAGAATTCACTGTAAAAGGCAAAACATATCCTATTAAACAATTCTACAACTGCTCAACTGAATATGTAATATATTGCCTAACCTGCCCATGCGGACTATTTTATGTAGGCCGCACCATTAGACCTCTCAGGAAACGATTTGGCGAACATCGTCGCCTGGTTGAAAAAGGGAAGGACAAACATAGTGTCCCCAGACACTTTGCAGAGTTCCACAACCACTCTTCTTCTGGACTCAAGGTGTGGGTAATTGAGTCAATCCCTAACACCTTACCCAGGACAGAGCGTTTCAAGCGGTTGTGCCAGAGAGAGACCTACTGGATTTACTCCCTTGAAACGCTCTCACCTGGAGGCTTGAACGAAGAAATCGAAATTAATGTGCTGCTGTAGCCCATCTTCCAATTTGTCATTTCTTGTGGTTTATTAACTTGATCATTTTCTGCCCAGGTTCTTCCTCCCATCTTCCAGCGATCTCTATGAACCTCCCTGACACACGCTTCCTTTTCTCAAGCCAACTTCAAAGTAAGTACCCATATACAGGTCTCTATCTGTCCTTATAGTCTTTGTACTTCATTTTTTGCCACAAATCTGGTTCATATTGAGACCTTCCTTCAACAAACACTCACCAACACCCACCAATACCACCGACCCCCCATATACATATATATATATATACATACATATATATGTATATATACAACCTAACTACTAAGTGATCATGATCTGCGTCAATTGGAGCATGTGTGTATGCATGTACATGCGCATGTCCCTCTTTTTTCTATATGCGCATGGGAATGCATACATATATAATAATTTTTGACCATTGCCAATTTATCATTTCCACTATGTTTAGCAATCTTATACAATTGTTTATTGCACCCCTCCCCCTTCTTATTGCTCTCCCCCCCCCCTTTTTTCATCCCTTTCTCATTATATATATATTTTTTCATTATTATTTTTTTTATTATAGTTTTAACATAACTTTTGTTTTTTATTCATTTTATTTATTTATACATATACATGTGGTTTTTATATACATGCATGCCTCTCTCAAATGCGCCTCTCCATACATTCATTTGCATATACAAACATATACACAGGCAATTCCCTCCTCTGTACAAGATTTTCCATTCAAAGATAATCAAACCCCCACCCCCTCCTCTCTCTCTGCTGCCTTAATACACTCTATTCAGCTTATGCACCTTTTCACCCCTCCCCCTATTCTTTCCCTCTCCTCCCCCTCCCAGACATCTGCGTCATCCTCCTCTCTCTTAGTCTCTCACTTTCCCTTGCCGGTTTGCTTTTCTCCTAATTTTGTCCCTCCTGAGCCCCTGTAACTTTGTCCTCCGCACTGCTGGCATAAATACCACATCCAAAATGGCCCCTGCACGGCCTGAAGAAGGAGCGGAGCTCCGCAACGCGTCGCCGTTCTATCTCCCTGGTGTCTCGGAAGTGACGTCACGGCAACCCGACCGGCGTGTCCACGCTGCATCACCACCGCTGAGGATCAGCACGTCCCCTGCCTCGCAACAGGAGATCGCCGCTTACCCTCCACAGCATCAGCGCCACAGCCTGACCGGACAGCCCACCCTGGAAGTGACTTCAGAGATCACCTATTGCTTTTAAGATGCCTGATTTTATACATCCTTTGTGAGTAACATTCTTCATGTGTGTCCAATAAATTGCCTATATTGCTGCACTTAGATCGGCGCTTGGCCCTCTCTCTCTCTCTATTTGTAAAATGGCCTGTGGTATCTACATTTTATTTGCTCCCTAAGGTCCATAAGGACCTAAAACGACCACCAGAACGACCCATCGTGTCAGGGGTGGGTTGCGTGACAGAAATGGCGAGTAAATATGTTGATAGCCAACTGAGGCCCCATGTGGCAAGACTACCATCCTACCTTAAGGATACTCTTGAATTACTTAAAATCTTAGATGGTATTACGGTACCGGAGTACTCCTTATTGGTTGCCATTGACATCAAAGCCCTCTATTCCAGTATCCCACATTCACTGGGACTCGAAGTGGTCGGTACCTATCTCCGCGAACAGGGACGTTCATGTTGGTCACAGGCTGAGTTTGTTCTTAGCCTGTTGTACCACATCTTACATTCCAACTTATTCACCTTCAATGGTGAAACATTCCTCCAGGTACAGGGGGTTGCGATGGGGACCTCGTGCGCCCCATCGTATGCCAACCTGTACCTGGGGGGATGGGAACATTTCCTGTTCACGGAGGACAGGGCGTCATCGTTACTCCCCCATATTTTATTATGGCGGCGCTATATTGACGACGTCCTGTTAATATGGACCGGCTCAGTGGCGGAACTAAAACAGTTCATGGTACATGGAGCCACAAACCAATTTAAATTAAAATTCACAATGCAGTGGAGTCATATGGTAATACCGTTTCTGAATACCAAAATTTTTCTCAATGGGGATAGCTCGATTCATACCTCTCTGTATCGCAAAAGCACCACTGGCAACACAATTTTACACTTTGACAGTGGACATCCGCGCCCTCTAGTGCAGAGCATACCGTACAGTCAATACATTAGGCTGCGTCGAAACTGCAATAGAGAGGCAGATTTCAAGAGAGAGGCGGATGCCCTCCGTGTTCGCCTACTTGCTCGGGGGTACAGCAACAAGGTCTTGAAAAGGGCATTCTCCAGAGTGAAACTGATGGAAAGAGACCATCTAATCTTTGGACCTAAGAAACGCCAACAAGAAGGCACTACCAGGGTTATCACCAAGTAGAACGCCCATCATAAGGCGATAGGAAACGGTCCTCTCCAATAATTGGCACTTTTTGAGGGATGACCGAGTAATTTCAAAATATGTGAAATCTCAACCTCAGATTACTTTCCGCAAATCCAGATCGATCAAAGACTCTTTGGTCCATAGTTATTACCATCCACCACAAGAGTCGGCAGAGGGCCCGGTAGAAGTTGTGGGAACCTTTAGATGTGGCGAATGTGACCAATGCCCATGGGTAAGAGAAGGGAATACCCTTACTCTCCCCCGAAGTGGAATACTGAAATGCCGCTCTTTCGCCAACTGTTCAACTGAAGGGGTGGTATACATCACAAACTGCTAATGTGGGGCATTTTATGTAGGGAAGACAAGGAGGAAGTTTGCCAAGTGAATCCAGGATCACCTCTACTATTTAGAAGTGGGGTTGATCTATACGCCCATATGCTAACATGTGGGCGTATACCATGGATTCAATCCAGACTATCAGTTTCT
Organism: Pelophylax lessonae; assembly: GCF_965119305.1. NCBI lineage: Eukaryota > Metazoa > Chordata > Amphibia > Anura > Ranidae > Pelophylax > Pelophylax lessonae. The sequence goes on from NC_138769.1 coordinate 320,688,092, forward strand.
CGGTTCTTGAGGTCATCCCCAGGAACCCTCGTGGGGGTGACTTCGACAATCGGATTCTGCAAAAAGAAGCCAAATGGATCTTCAACCTGCAGGCAACTACATGGCCAGGCCTCAATACGGCAGTTTTGTATAAACCCTTCTTATAATCATTGTACGATCAATTTAATGGTTACCATGAATAACCTTGATGGATACTTCTATCCTATTTTTGTATATATAATTATTATTCTGTGATCAGTTATTTTTGGTAAACAAATTCAATTCCTCCCCCCCTTTTTTTTTTCTATTATCATATTTGGGTTTTGTCATTTTTGTTAATTACATGTTTGATTCCTGTGGCTTTATGTAGGCAAAATAATTGTCACTGCAAATTGTTTGTATTACATCTGTAGCAACGATGTAACAATTGGAGAATATGGATCTGTTGTTATATATTTTCTTTTGTATCAATTCTAGCCTGTTACCTGGTTGATATATTTTTGTATTTTGTTGATTCTGTATAGAACAGTGCTCTGCGATTTGCAGCTATCGGCCCTCTTTGTGCAGCCTCGGGCGCAAAGCAGAGGCAGGCTCCCCCTGGTGGTTGGCTGTGCCTCTTCCGATTCCCGATCGGAGCTGCTAATTGCCGTGGCGGGAGGGCTGTTTCCGGCCTCTTGCGGCGGCCGGATTTAGCGTCATGCGCCCACACTGGAAGTGACGTTGGCAGGCTATGCGTCACTTCTGGTGGGACCAGCTCAAAAGTGGAGCGCACGTGGAGGACCCTGTTAGCGGCTCCCCCCGGCTATCCACTTCGTTTTGCGGCAGTTTGTATTCCTGGAAAGCGGGTACTGGCTTCTTCTGGGACCATTCTTCACTAAGATTATCACATACTCTTAACCTTCCTAGCGGTATTCCCGAGTGTGACTCGGAGTAAGATTTTAGTGCCAAAAGCGGTAACCCCGAGTCACACTCGGGGTAGCGCTAGGAAGATCGCTGGATGCTGGAAGAGGTTTTACTTACCTTTTCTCCGGGATCCAGCGAAGACTGCGAGCGGTGTGCGGCGGCGGAGCTTCCTCCCGATCGTCTGCGAGCCCCGGCTTCCGTCTCCGGCGACGTGACGTCCGCCGGGGGGTGGAACCGGCGGCAAATTCAAATGTAAAATGCACCAAACACACTGATACCGTTCAAAATAAAATAAAATCACATTACATTGCCCCCCAGTGCCCTTTCCTGCAGTTTTACTGTACTTTTTATGTAAATATATATATATATATATATATATATATATATATATATATATATATATATATATATATATATATATATATACACATACACACACACACATATATATATATACGTAATTCTTGTGAATGAGCAGCCCAAACCAACTGTATACATTATATACATATATATATATATATATATATATATATATATATATATATATATATATATATATATATATATATATATATATATATATATATATATATATATATATATATATATACACAGTTGGTTTGGACTGCTCATTCACAAGAATTACATGCAAAATAATGGTACCGCTTTCAGCACCTAAAATCCAAAAGAATCATACCGCCAGGGAGGTTAATCATGTGCCCAGTCACTTTCTTTCATTCATAGGATTCTATTTGTATCCCCCTCTATGCCAATGGGCAATTGTATATGAATGTAAATGGATAACTCCCCTCCATAATTGTCACAAAGGGTTCTCTGTATAATGTCCCTAGGAAGCTATGGTTTGCTCCCCTGGTTTTCATTTGTTGTTTTTTCCACTACCCCCATTATGTTTTTCCTCCCCCTTTGTGTTTCTCATTCCCCTTCATTAGTTCATGTCCCTTTCATTCTTTGCCTTCATTCCCCCCTTTCTTGCTCATCCCTTTGGTGATTTTGGGGACTCATATTATAGAATGCAGTTTAGCTTATTCTATCCCGACGGATGATTATATATTTTTAAACCCCGTTTAGATACAATTGAGCATCCATTCTTTTGCCTGCCATTGGATAAGTCAGCACAATTGAGTCTGGTCCAGTCTGCACTATTAAGGCCGACCCCTGGGGAGGACAATCAAGCCCCCTAGGGTGTATGGTTAGGGCCATGGATTGGCTGTCCCGGTGACCTGTTCCATGGGAGTCCGTTTAATTGTTAACAACTATGAAGTATGGTAAGCCTGTATATCTTTGAACAATGTCTTGAATACAATTCAGTTGTGATAATACTGTTATACAAAAAAGTTTAGTCTTTTATGACTTATTTTTGTTCTTTCGTATTATTTCAAGTTTTGGAAGATGATTCCACTGCCCTGTTTCCTGATGAAGCGGTGTCTGGTTAAATCAGTGAGCGAAACGCGTTAAATGGGAAAAAAACTAAACATCTATTCATCTACTTACTTCTATAAAGTAATATTTTATACATTGATTCTGTATGTCTGGTTTTAATATGAATTTTTGGAATAAATATTTTCTATTTTTCTATATGTGCTTACCTCTTTTACTGAGTGATACCCAATCCTACAAAGTCCCATACATAAATACGACCTTGACTAGGTGCTAGGACTAGCAGGTCTGTTATTTAATTAATTTCTAATTTATTTGCATTGAGTTCTGAATAATGCTGAGGGGTAGTCAGTCAGTCCTGTCAGTTTTCATAGCGGTTGAGTCCTTGTTAGGGAGATTTACCCTCTCTGCTTCTACTGGTGATCACGGTTACCAGGACTGAAAGTGATGGAAAATCTAAACCTGTCACTAAAACATCAATAGAGGGAAAATAAGAACACAACATCAAGTGACAAATGTCTAAGGGGTATTTCCCTTACTTTGAAGAGATTTCCTCCCGCTTCTTGTTGGGTCTACAGGACAGAAAATAAATGGAAATCTCCTCCAATAAGGAAAAACAAAACAAAAAAAAAAAACACAGGGATTTTATTCATTCCCTTTTGTTGACTTTTTTTTATGGCATAAGTTTAACCACTTCCCGTCTGCCCACCATCAAATGACGGCAGAGCGGCTTACAATCTGGAATGATGTCACATGATGGCGCCCAGTTTGTGCTGTGTTCCTGGGACATGCTGTGACCCCGATCTCAGGAAAAGAGTTGCGGCTCTTTTACCATGTGATCAGCTGTGTCCAATTACAGCTTATTATTTTTTTATTTTTTCAAAATTTATTTTCTTTTTTTCAAAAGTTTTCGTCTTTTTTCATTTTTTTTTTAATCAAAAAATAAAAAAAACCAGCGGTGATTAAATACCACCAAAAGAAAGCTCTATTTGTGTGAAGAAAAGGATAATGAATTAATTTGGGTACAGCGTTGTATGATCACGCAATTAACATTCAAAGTGCGACAGCACTAAAAAAGCTGAAAATTGGCTTGGGCAGGAAGGGGGTGAAAGTGCCCTGTATTGAAGTAGTTAACCCCGTGGCACAGACATAACACAAATATGTGGTCCCACTGCACAGGGCTTTTCGCCATGGGGCCTCATATAACAAGGCCCACTATAACAATCCAGACCCGGAACGTCCGATTGAGGATCACCTGATCGCTGTGATAGCCAATCAGAGGCTATCACAGTGATCATTCACTGTGAAGCCCGTCCATGTTTTTGGTCTCTGAATGGATGAGAAAGATACATTGCATCTTTCTCTGTCCTTGCAGAGATAGAAAAAAAAAAAAAAAGCGTGTAGAAATTTTATTTTTTTAAATTTAGGTAGGATAAAAAAATAAAAAAAAGCGCACTATTGTTTCTGGGCTTTACTACGGGTACATACAACAACTGACGTACACATATTGCTGTGATCGTCGGGAGCGGGGGAAATTGTTTCGGGCTGTTCTTTGGTGGTAGGTTATGGTGGTAGCAGGAAATTTACAGCTCCTTTTTTTTTTTTTTTTTTTTAACTAATTTTGGGCCAGTTTTTCTTTGAGAATAGAAAACAAAAAATCACGAGATATCAATGACCATTTACCACCAAATGAAAGCCCAATTTGTCCTGGAAAAAAAACATGATATAATCCACGTGGATGCACAAAGTAGTTGTGTTTGTAAAAACCGTACATATAACATGTCAAATGTGTAATATTAATAAATGAAAAGGAATAGGTCTTAAAGTCTACATACTCTGTAGTTGTATCCAAATTAAAGCGGTTGTAAACCGCTGCAGAAGAAAAAAAAAAAAAAAGCTAGCACAATTATGAAATACTTTACCTTACCTTAGAACAAAGCCCTCTGCTGACAGGGCTTACATCTTGCCCCTCATCTTTCTTCTGGGTTTGCGGACTCCGCCTGTGTAAGTTGTCCGAGCCGCGAGGACGTCAGTCCCACGCATGCTTGGGGGAGCCCTCCATTCTGGCACAGTGCTCTGAAGGTCTGGCATGGTATGCGGGACCTTCAGAGTGCATGTGTTGGGGATGTCACTGGCTGCATCCAGTGTGAATATCTCCTAGATATTAATTTTACCTACAGGTTAAGCCACCTTATAGGCTTACCTGTATGTAAAAATCCCAAAACTGACTTTTTTACCGCTTTTAAAGCTAGACTTCATATATTGATTGTAATATACATGTTAATTATTGCACCTACCCAACTCTACTGCCGTTAATTATTTCTGCTTGGTTAAGGAACTACTGTCCTTTTCTCAACTGAAAATGCAGCAGTATAAAGATCAGGTACAGTATTTAATAAGCTCCCTATCAACAAGTTTGCTAGGTTAAGGAGTGTATACGTGCACAGTTCGCATTTTGTTCAACCAGCGAGTTGAATAATAATATAATAAAAAAAAAAAAAAAAAACAACTGACAGATTCCTGCGTTCACGCAAGTGTTGCGTATACAGGGATCTTCCCCACCATCCTCTCCTCTAGCGATGCCGATTACAAAAAGCTAACAAAAAAAGACAATCTGGTATTTTTTACCAGTTTGATTTTCTTGAATGCATAAAAAACGTACCGTATTTATCGGCGTATAATGCATACAGGCGTATAAAACGCACCTTAATTTTATGAGGTTCAGGGAAAAAAAAAAAAAACTTTAACTTTGTAGCAAAATAAGGATCAGTGTTCATCTGCATCCTCACCATTGCAGCCTCTTTGCCCATATGCAGCCTTGCCTTTGCCCATCATTGCAGCCTGATTACACAGAGCCGGGATCTCCTGTGCACCCAGCGCTCGCAGTCACACACAGTCCCGCCTCCTTGGACAGCTCTTATGATAGACAAAACACTGGTCCAATGCTGGGACATGTGGGATCCCGGCTCTGTGTAATGGCGTGGCGCTCTCCCCCCTCCTTCCCCTCCGAGGCAACCAGGTACAAATTGGCGTATAACACGCACACACGATTTGCCCCCTATTTTTAGGGGGGAAAAGTGCGTGTCGTACGCCGATAAATACTGTAATTAAACAATTTTTACATCCACACGTCTCATTTTTTAAAAGAGCTGGAGTTTTTTTTTTTTTTTTAGAGAATATCAAACGTTTCAAAAAAAAAAAAAAAAGTTTTAGGTATCTTACCCTTTGGCGGGTCTTTTGCAAGTTTGTGCGCAGGATCTTGCGTATCTCCTCCTCTTTCCCCTTGGACAATGCTGGAATCATTCTATCCTGCTTAGGCTTAGTCTGAATATTTCTGAAGAGAAAAAAACAAAAAAAACTTACTATCTTCACACATGGATTCTCTCCATTAGCTCAACCAGTCAGTTTGACTGTGTGAAGCCACAGCCAAAGTCTGGGAAGCTGACCACTGAAACAGACCATACAGGGCTCACAATTCTGCTAAATAAGGTGAGTTGGCTGAAATTTAAGCCTTTGGTGGCCCTGCCAATACTACACAGCTTGAACAACTTATTTGTTAAAGCTTGAAATATCCAATAAATTTCGTTCCACTTCATGATTGTGTCCCACTTGTTGATTCTTCATAAAAAATTACAGTTTTATATCTTTATGTTTGAAGCCTGAAATGTGGCAAAAGGTTGAAAAGTTCAAGGGGGCCGAATACTTTTGCAAGGCACTGTATATATACACACACAAACACACACACACATTATATATATATATATATATATATATATATATATATATATATATATATATATATATATATATATATATATATATATATATATATATATATATACACACACACACACACACACACACACATATACATACATATATATATATACATACATACATACATACACACATATACACATACACACAGTGGGGAAAATAATGATTTGATCCTCTGCAGATATTTGAGGTTTGCCCACTTACAAAGAAATGAAGGGTCTATAATTGTTATATGTGCATTTTAAATTATAAAGGACAGATTATCAACCAAAAATGCAGAAAAAGCACATGATACAAAAGTTAGAGTTGCAGTTCAGTGAGGTAAAAACTATTTGATCCCCTACCAACCAACAATAATTCTGTCTGCCGCAGACTGGTTACAGTATGTGCTCATGTGGTACATAGATTAGTTCTGTCAAATAAGAATGTGCTACTACTGACAACTCATTTATATGTAGCCAAGCTGGGACTACTGTGTATATGAAGATGGTGTGAATATAATGTATACTTGGACATATTGCCTACCACCGTGTGGCGGCACTGTTTTCGAACAAAGATGACATGACTTTGTTACGCGAGTATGGTGTCTCCCCACTTGGGTTTCACATTTACTGAGTATCCATGCCCCATCTGTCACTCACTCTGAATGTTGACTTACAACATTTACTATATTTTCAGATATGCCCTTATACACATACTCCTGATGAGTGGACAATGCGACCCATGAAACGCATCGTGTTAACGTCCAAAATGTATTTATGTGCATATTGTTATTGCCATGTCATGTTTCACTGATGATTTGCATTATTATTATGTCCATGTTATGATGTATGACTTGGATATGTATTTATATGGTTACTATTTTGCTCATCACGTTTTTGCTAATAAACCAGATGCAGTGCAATTTAAATGACACATTGAGTCCTCCTCATTTGAAGTCCCACCGGGCTATCTTTCCTTGTTTTGTACAAATATTTGGGATAAAAGGTGTACTCAATTTACAGTGTGGATCCAATATGTCCTGTTTTTCATAATGTATACTCGAGTTGCTGTTCGGCCACTGTCAGAGTGCTCCTTTAGGAATTCACATGAAGGATCGGCCTCTCTCCGGAAAGGACGAATTGGATTGTGGGGGATGTAGTCTGGAGGAGTGTGTGAACTGTGACATGGATAGCCGGCGGAACCATGCTCCCAGGGAGCTTTGGGACCCCCGGAGGATCATGGGGGAGAGCATATACTTTGGGTGGTGCCGAGTGCGCGCTCTCTTGCTTTTGGAACTCGTGGAGTAGAGATCTGAGAGGGAGAGCTGCTGGAAGACTGCCAGTGATGGAGGCCTGGGAGTGTGGCCTAGAGTGAGAGGAGCCCATCCTCAGCGGAGTGGATGTCGGCAGTCACAAGGAAGTGATGGATCCAGAGAGCTGAGAGGAGAGCGGGTGGCGCTGGACTGATTGTCTGAAACAGTGAGAGCTGAGTGCCTCCCTGCGACGCAGTATCGGAAGGAGAGGTTCCGTTTGTGGATGAGACAGTCACATGTGGCCGCTATACAAGAGTGCCTGGTGACATCTGTAAACGCTAAGTATAACTTTGCACACAGAATACACTGACAGCAGTTAGGATTGCACAAACATCTTTATACCTGGATTACAAATATCACACAGAAGAGTGATAAACTGCCAGTGAATAAATTGCAAGGTCTTACTAGGGTAGAACTGTATTTGCTGTATCTCTTAAAGGGGGCTCCCTGATATAGGATACAATCTTATCCGTCAGGTCTAGAGTAGCTGTAGCCCTGAGTTTAAAAAGACAGGACACAGCTTGTAGTTGTTATAATCGTGTTATACTCATCATAGTTACAGCCGATGATCATTAAGTCACTCTCACACACTTCATGTATTACTTGTGAATCACGCATTTACTTTTTGAGTGTCAGTCTTCTAAGCCCCTCCTCTATAATTGAGGTTTGGAGGAGTGACACTACACTACTGGTTTTTTAGGCACTTTTCATATTTCTTATGCAATTGTTCGCTTACCCATTCTATTCCAGTAAACAGTTAAACTGGTAACTGCTCTGTTGAGTGTATTCTTAAAGAACCTTGCAGGAAAATGACAACCTACAGTGCCTAGCGGGTTGGACGTTTCTCAGGGTCAAGGGAGTGTAGAGAATATTCCACTAACCAGCAGCCCTCAAGGGGGTCGTGCTACATATAAAAAAAGACACATGTCCACAGAATGGGATTTTTGACTGACTGTAAAACCCATTTCTCGGATGTTCATTGACTGACACAGCTCCTGATCTTCAGGACCATTTGGTTATACTGCCCCCTACAGGAGCAGGACACTAGGCAGGATCAATCTGTCCCAGTGAGTATACTCCCTCTCTCTGCTATAGTTACTTTTAGTTTTGCTACAAGCAGTGTCAGGAGAATTACAACTCCACAGAGTGGTGGGTGCTGTGTCCATCAATGAACATAATTTCATTGCTGGACACAACTCCTGAACTTCATGACCAATTGGGACGTCCCAAAGCAGTGTTAAACATGAGGGGTGGGAACAGCAAAAAAAATGACCAAGGCTAAACAGTAGCCAACCAGGCAACAGGAGCTCAACCAAAAAAAAACTTGAGCCCACGTGAAAAAAACAATACACCTTCAAAGAGGATCAAGTTCTCTAAACAGCAGCCTGCAAAACCTTGCAGCCAAAAGAAGCATCCACAGATGCCAACACAACCATTTTATAGAACTTTGTGAAAGTGTGCACGAACGGCCAAGTGGCTGCCTTGCAAACCTGTGTCACTGGCGCCTGATGACAGAAGCCCCAGAAGACACTAAGTGCCCGAGTAGAGAGCGCCTTGACAGGGAAAGGAGGAACCTGACCCCCTGATTGAACAGGCCTGAATAACCGTCTGTATAAGCCATCTGGAATGGTCGCAGGAGAAGTGGACAACCCTTTGGAGGTAGCCGGCATTCTAAGGTGGGCAGAAAGACCACATCAAAGGCATGCAAGGCAATTTCCTTTGGATGTTTTGGCCTGGGACACAGGGAAGGCAACACAATCCTCAGGAGGGATGTGTTGGAGCTGGAGAGAGTCCAGAGAAGGGCAACTAAACTGATTAGGGGATTGGAGGACCTTAATTATGAAGAGCGTCTGCAATCGCTTGATTTATTCTCCCTGGAGAAGAGACGCCTGAGGGGGGACATGATAGCAATTTATAAATATCTCAATGGTGATCTCAGCTTAGAAAATCAGCTATTCAGTCGAAGGGATTGCATGAGGACTCGAGGGCATACAATGCGATTAGAGGAGAAGCGTTTTAACCTCAGGCAACGTGGGGGGGTTCTTTACTGTTAGGGCTACAGGATTGTGGAATTCTCTACCACAAGAGGTGGTTTCTGCTGGAAGTATGGTGGCTTTAAAAAAACTGTTAGATGTACATCTCAATGATCAGAACATTCAGGGCTATGTGAGATGATTACAGCCACACACACCAACACAGGTTGAACTGGATGGACTATTGTCTTTATTCAACCTCACCTACTATGTAACTATGTAACAATGTCTTCATTCAAATGAAAAATCAGAGGCAACCTTTGGGAGGAACGACAGACGGGGCGAAGAAACACCTTATGTCTGTGAATCACCAAGTAAGGTGAATGACAGGATAACGCCGCCAGTTCCGACACCCTGTGCACAGAGGTGATAGCTAAAAAAAAAAAAAAAAAAGCCAGCTTCTAAGATTGCTAAAAAAAAGCCACCTTCTAAGATTGTGTAAGCAAGGGAATCTCCTGAAGGGTCTCAAAGGGAGGCTTCTGGAGGACCGAAAGCACCAAATTGTGGTCCCAAGGCGGCAATGGAGACCGCACTGGAGGAACCAAACGTCGGACACCCTGAAGAAAGGTATGCACCAGGGAGTGAGCAGCCAAGGGTCGTTGGAAGAAGACCGCCAAAGCTGACACCTGGCCCCTGATGGTACTCAAGGCCAATTTCTGTTCAACCCCCCCGTTGATGAAGGTCAAGATCCGAGCCACTGAGAAGGAGCGAGGATGAACCTCAAGAGAGACTCACACCACGCAATGTACATCTTCCACCTAGGATAGTAGATCTTCCTAGATGTAGATTTCCTAGCTTTTAACAGCATTGGAATCACAGACTCAGATAAACCTTCATCCATAAACACATGGCGTTCAACAGACAAGCCGTCAAAGCCAGCGACTGTAAAGCAGGATGGAAGATTGGTCCTTGGGACAGGAGATCCTCCCTGAGAGGAAGCTTTCAAGGAACGTTGGCGACCAGCCACACCAGATCGGCGTACCAAGCCCAGCGAGACCAGTCCGGGGCCACTAAGATGACCTGAATCCCTTCTGCCTTGATCCTGCGTAGAAGTCTTGGCAGAAGCTTGAGAGGAGGGAAGGCGTAAATCAGACGATACTAACCCCACGGGCCACCAGTGCGTCTGCGGCCTCTGCCAGAGGATCCCGTGACCAAGCCACAAACTTTTGCACCTTTCTGTTGAGGCGTGACGCCAACAGATCCACCTCTGGGATGCCCCACCGGAGAAAACTGATGAAACACCTCTGGATTAAGGCCCAACCAACGCCTGCCGACTGAGGTAATCAGCCTGCCAGTTTTCCCCCCCATTAATGTTTATGGCGGAGAGGGCTGGAACAAATCGTTCTGCCCACCTTAGAATGCCAGCTACCTCCAGAGCTGCCAGGACACTTTTTGTGCCCCCCCTGGTGATTGACATATGCCACGGCCGTGGCATTGTATGATTGAATGCACACTGGATATCCCTGAAGACGATCTGTCCAATGATCCAGGCACAGTCTGATCGCTGAGTTCCAAGACATTGATCGGTAGTCTGGACTTCCAGTGTCCAGATCCCTAGAGCAGAATGTCTGCCGAGGACGCCTCCCCAGCCAGACAGGCTGGCATCCATAGTGACCACCGTCCAGCACAAGGGGAGGGAGGATTTGCCCAGCCGCCAGAGACCGAAGCCACCATATGAAGGACTCCTTCGTTCCCCGGCTCAGCCGGATCAGATTGTCCAGAGACTGCAGAGTCTTATCCCATTTGGCCAGAATCTCCCTTTGCAGGGACCTCATATGGAACTGTACAAAACGGAACCCCCTCAAAGGTAGACACCATCAGGCCCAGGACCGGCATGTAAGTCCGGAGGGATGACCAACTGCTGGACAGCAGGAGACGAATTGTAGCCTGAAATTCCTGGCATTTGTCCAGAGGAAGGAGCACTCTGGCTAAGGCTGAGTCCAGAGTCAGACCCAGATAGTCCAGCTTGGTGGACAGAACCAGAGCAGACTTCTGGAAATTCAGAATTCACCAGTGCAGTAGGTGGTCATCCAAGTAACCCAGTACCGCAATCCCCCATTGGCGTAACAATGCTAACACTTTTGTGAAGACCCGAGGAGCAGAGGCGAGACCAAAGCGTAACGGCACAAACCGATAAGGTTACTCTCCCATGGCAAAGCGAAGGAAGCGCTGGTGACCGGCACATATTGGAATGTGAAGGCAAGCATCCTTGATGTCGATAGAGGCAAGAAAATCCTGCTGATGCAGGCATGCCACCACTGTGCAAATGGACTTGACCCGCACAAAGCAGCTCAGTACCTTGAGGTCCAGGATTTGACGCACCTTGACTTCCTTCCTGCGAACTGTAAACAGGTTTGACTAAAAACCCTGAAAAATGTTCCAAAGTCAGAACCAGGACAATTACCCCTTGAAGTAACAGGTCTTGTACCACCCCCAAACAGACCCGGTAAGCGGTCTGGGGACAGAAGCAAGTTGGACGGAAAGAATCTTGTCGGGGGACAAGCAAAACTCGATCTTGTAGCCAGACCCGATACAGGTGAGGGCGCACCTTCATTCATGCTGAAGGAGCCTTGTCCGCGGGTCTGGAGAAGCCCGCTCTCGGCTTGCCAGACCAGGTTTGTTTGGATCCTCCAGAAGAGGCCCTGAAAGGCTTCGAGCCCCTCTCAGTTGACCCAGAGGGATAAAAAAAAAACATGAGCCGAGGAGGGCCAATGTCTACGACGAGGTTCTGTGCCCTTGGTAGCCTGCGGAAGAAAATGTACTCTTTCCCCCTGTGAGACCTTTAATGTCATCATCCAGGGTAGCCCCAAACAGGCGATCGGCTTGAAAGGGGAGATCAGTCAAGGCCTTTTTAGAAGTCTGGTCTGCAGACCAGCATTTAAGCCAAAAGACAACACCGTAGGTCAACTGGCAAAACAGCGAGCCGAGCTACTAGGGGAGCCGCATCCAAAGCATCGCAGATAAACTGCAGCCCCTGGACCAGCTGATCCACCAGCTCACCAAAGGCAGGGGGGAGTGGTTCTCCCTCCAGGTCACGGCGTAAAAGCTTAGACCACTCGGTCAGAGTTTGCAAAACCAGGGCAAAAGTAAATACCGGCCTCAATGCCAAACCAGCCAGAGTGTACATATTACGGGCCACAGCCTCCGTCTTCCTGTCAGCCGGATCCTTAAAGGCAGGGTACTCTTCAACCGGAATCTTGGTTGCCTTGTTCAATCTGGAAACCGGAGGGTCCACCACCGGTGGAACAGTCCACTTCTTAAACCACTTGCCGACTGCCCCACGCAGATATAATGCGGCAGAGTGGCTCGGATGTGCATAATCATGTATATCTATGTGATTATGCGCTCGCGGTCTCATGCACGCCACCGGAGCCGGGCTCCTGCTGTGATTAGACACAGCGGGAGCCAGACCTCGAGAGGAGTGGTGGCGATCGCCGGCCTCCCGCAATCGTCACAGAAACTGACAGAAGACCCGCCTGCTTATGTAAACAAAGTAGGCGGGACTTCTGTCACACAGGCAGAGAGAGATCATGAGTTTCAGCTAAGCTGAAACCCCGATCTCTCTGTGCCTGTCACAGAGCCCTGACCCCCACAGTCAATAAGCATTATTAAGCATACATTAACCCTTTTGATCACCCCCAGTGTTAACCCCATCCCTGCCAGTGCCATTTATATAGTAACAGTGCATAATATTTAGCACTGATTATTGTACTGTCACTTGTCCCCAAAAAGTGTAAAAAATGTCAATTAGGGGTCCGATCTGTCCGCCGCAATGTCATAGTCCCGCCAAAAATCGCTGATCGCCGCCATTACTAAAAAAAACAAAAAAAATATATACAAAAAGTCCAAAAATCAAACCCTTAGTTTGTAAACGCTATAACTTTTGCGCAAACCAAATTAAAATAGGCTTTTTGGGATTTTTACCAAAAATATGTAGCAGAATACAAATTGGTCTAAACTGATAAATTTTTTTATTGGGAATGTTTTATAGCAGAAAGTAAAAAATATAGAATTTTCCAAATTGTCGCTCTTATGATGTTTATAGCGCAAAATCTAAAAACCGCAGAGGTGATCAAATACCACCAAAAGAAAGCTCCATTTGTGGGGAAAAAATGACATCAATTGTATTTGTGTACAGCGTTGCACGACCACACAATTTTTTGTTAACGTAGCGCAGTGCCGAATTGAAAAAATGGCCTGGTCATGAAAGGGGGTAAATTCTTCCGGAGCTGAAGTGGTTAATAAGGGACTCCTCGTAGGGGTAACGCCTAGTAAATCGCTTAGGGACCCCAAGAGGACGCTTTGGTCGTCCCCACTCTTTAGCGACAAATCTTTCAAAATAGGCGGGGAAAGGAAACACCTTTGCCGCTATGGATGGCTTGTGAGTGCCAAAAGGGAACCTGCGCCTCTGTCGCAGCTGCGTTTTCCATCTTCAAGGTCTCACGCACAGATACAATCGGTGCTTCCACCAGCGCCTTTTCGTGCGCAGTTGCAGATCTGGAGGAATCATCCTCACTATCTGAGAATCCTGGGCGCGTGGTCACAGACCCAGCAAGGTGACCCACGTCCGCGGAGGCCGAATCAGATTCAGGATCTGATGAAACAGATGAGGCAGGGGAAAGCAGGGGGCACCATTTTCTAGCCCGTCGCCCGAAAGCCACCTCCACCCAGGACACAAAGGACTCCAGGTCCGCCATGAGTGCATCGATGGATGGTTGGGACCCGGAGGGCACTACAGCCCCAGAGGAGGGATCAGGTGGGGAGATGTGCTCAAAAGTCTCACCAGGGGGATCCCACAAAAAGTGTAAAACACTGCAAAGGGACAACCCCCACTGCGCTGGCAGCACCACCGGGTCGCCGGGAAAAAAAAACCAAGGAATCCTCAGTAGAGAGGGAGAGAATCCCACCAGACTCACCACCCAGCAGAAACAGGCACCTGTCGCCACCAGGATAATCTGCACTCCATGTGCAGCGATCAGGAAGTGAAAAGATCCAGTCAGCACCAGGGGATATCATGGCCGTCGCTATTTTTAATAGTAAACCTCCGCAAAATTACTGCAGGGCTACATAAACATGGCAGCCATGCATAGAAACACACAGGCTACAGCAAAATGGCTGCACCACAAGGCTCCCTGGGAACCAGGAGGGATCCCTAGGCCTCAAGGACAAGCCCAGGCAAGACAGGGGGCAACCCCCCCCAACAGCCGATCGTCCGGTCACCGGCGGTGCACCCCCTGGCTCCCATTACCAGCATAGCGCCCAGCCCCCACCCCAGGGGATGGACCAGACCACCCACACAGCCCCAGCATAAGTTTGGGGGGGGATAGGGCCACAGATGAAGGGGGGTGCCTGATGGGATGAAGGGGGGTGCCCGCAAAGCCCTCCAGGCGGAGGGGGGAGCCACTCACCATTCCATGAACCGCTCCAGACAAAACCTCCTCTCCATCGAACAGGGGGCTGTCAGGCAGGAGGAATGCTGCGACTGAGGCCGAGACCTGGTTGTATTCGACCTCGTGAGGCGCTTAACTCACAGGACAGCCCCTGTCTGGTAGGGCTATGTCGTGGCCGACCCAGCATGGAGCTGAGGTCTGCGAGAGAGAGAGAGAGAGATCTTTCTTCCATTTAAACCCAATTTTAAGACCAAATAGCTGTCAAAGGGCGCCAGGGACAAGGCTGGAATGGGCTACAAGACCATCAGCAAGAAGCTTTGTGAGCAAAAGTAAACTGCTTGAATGATTATTTGTAAAGAAATATGAAAAAAAATAAATAAACATTAATCGGCCTCGGTCTGGAGCTCCATGCAAGTTTTCACCTCATGGGGTAAGGATAATCATGAGAAAAGTGAGGGATCAGCCCAGAACTACACAGGAGGAGCTTGCGAATGATCTCAAGGCAGTTGGGACCACAGTCACCAAACAAACCATTGGTAACAAAAAACTCCGCAATGAACTGAAAGAAGGCACATGTACAGGCTCATCTGAAGTTTGCCAATGAACATCTAATGATTCAGAGAAGGATTGGGAAAAAGTGTGGTGGTCAGAGAAGACCAAAATTGAGATCTCTGACATTAACTCGACTCTCGACGGCTGTGTTTGGAGGAAGAAAAATGCTGACTATGACCCTGGGAACACCATCCCTACATTTAAGCACAAAGGTGGAAACATTATGCTTTGGAACGGTTTCTTTGCTAAAGGTTCAGGCCAACTTCATGACAATGACCCAAAGCATACCGCCAAGGCAACGAAGGAGTGGCTCAAGAAAAAGCATATTAAAAAAGGTCATGGAGTGGCCTAGCCAGTCTCCAGACCTTAATCCTATAGAAAATGTATGAGGGGAGCTGAAACTTCGAGTTGCCAAGCAACAGCCAGGAAACCTTAAGGATTTACAGGAGATCTGTAAAGAAGAGTGGACCAAAATTCCTCCTGTGCAAACCTGTTAACCAACTACAAGAAACGCCTTACCTCTGTGTTTGCCAAAAAGTGTTTTTCTACTAAGCCATGTTTTTCTTGGGGATCAAATACATATTTTACTCCCTGAACTGCAACTCAATTTAGAACATTTGAAAAATTTCTGGATTTTTGGTTAATATACTGTCCCTATCATTTTAAGTACATCTATGATAAAAATTATACACTCTTCATTTCTTTGTAAATGGGCAAGTTTACAAAATTTGCAGGGGACCAAATAATTATTTTCCCCACTGTACTTGCCTATTTGTAGGCTCCTCTGGTCACGTGATATCCCATTTCAGCCAGAGCCAGCTACAGGGGAGAGACGAGAGTATCTGGTAATGCCTGAGCGATGATGTTACCCATAGGCTTACTATTGTCCATCTGTTGTTGGCACTACTTCCTCCTATGCAGCAGCCACTGCCTAACATAGGGGAGCCAATCATGTGACTGGACCAGAGCAGCTTGAAAATAGAAGTACAGACATCTTTTTTTTCACACAGGTTAGTTGGTATAGGTGTTGGCAGGGAGAGGAGGAGTGTTTTTAAAGCATAGTATAGTAAAAGCCCAGAATTCTACTTTTAAAGTGGCACTAGAGAAGGTTATCTAAAGAGTCAGACATACAAATTCCAGGCCTTACCCTTATCAAGGCAGCCCACAAACGGATGTATGATATAAAAACATATAAACATGCTACTGGGACTAAAGATGCAGCAATTTAAAATTTGGGATTAGAAGAAGAAATAGATGAGGCAAACCAAGAAACTGTGTGCTCCTAGAAGCAAAAACAGAAAAGCAGCAATATGAAACCTCATGTACCCAGATACAATGGTAAACAAAGAGTATAATGTTAGTTGAGATAAAGTTATTCAAATAAGTAGGCAGGAGAAAACCATTTTAATATAAATATAAAAAAATGTACATTCAGTATGGAGGTAATAAAGTTTGTTACGAGTTGCTCGTCTAAATACAGGCTGGTCATATTAAACGGATGACTGGAGATCATATAGTAAAAAGGATCCAGAAAGCAAAATTAGAAGAAAAAAAAAAATGAAAAAAATTTGTGAGAAAAATTACACAAGACTGAGAAAATTGGCTGGATTAAAACAGTGGGTATGCAAGAAAAATTGGAATCAGATTGTGAGTTGTGGTTAAGCATGGGAAAGAATGAAGGAAGCTCCAGCAGGAAGCCATGACTCGAGGAGTTTTTGCACTGCTACCGATTAACCCTAGGTTCACACCTATGCGTTTAGTGAATTTTGCAGAAATGCACTACAGTCCATATACATGGTTTCCTATTGTACACGTTCACATCTATGGGTTTTGCAGCTGGTGCGCTTTTGGAAAGGGAGAGGACTTTTTTTTCTGCATTTTGCGTGTAATAGACTTCAATAGAATCACACAATCACAAATGTTGTGTTTGTGATGCGATTTTTGATGCGTTTTGCGTGATTTTTGATGTGTTTTGCATATTTATTTTTCTGTTTAAACGCTGTATATAGCTGGTTGCTAAGGAGCGGGCCGGGAAGCCGGCTGCCACGTCCTTAACAACTGATAAGTCATTGGCTGTCAGCGGGGTTCCCAGATCCCGCTCCCTCATGTAAATGAGCATGGGGTACATTGTACCCCGTACCCATTCACCTTAACCACTTACCGACTGCCTAACGACTATCTACGTCGGCAGTCAGCCCCTACAGAGGCAAAGTGACGTAGTACAACGTCGCTGCCTGTAAGGCTCTAGGGAGCGAGCGCGCGCCGCTGGAGGCTCGCTCACGGACCCCCCCGTGCGTGTAAGCGGCGGACCCGATGTCCGCTGGTCACTCGCGATCATCGGTTACACCGGGAGAAAGGCTGGCGGCTAATGTAAACAAAGCCGCCTGTCTTTCTCCCCTGTGTAACAGCAGAGATCATACGGTCCTGCTATGTAGGAGCGTAGATCTCTGCTGTTACATGAATAGCCACATCCAATCACAGTTAGAAGCACGCCCCTAGGGACACACTTAACCCCTCCTTCTCCAGTAAAGTTAACCCCTTCCCTGCCAGTGTCATTTTTACAGTAACAGTGCATATGTATAGCACTGATTACTGTAGTAATGTCACTGGTACCCCCAAAAGTGTCAAAAATGTCAGTCAAGGGTCCGATCTGTCCGCCGCAATGTCGCAGTCCCGCAAAAAAAAAAAAAAATCGCAGGTCGCTGCCATTACTCGTTAAAACAAATTGGCCTATAATGTTAAAAAATGTTGATTTTTACATTTTGGGGGGGGGGGGGGATTTCATATAAAAAAAAACGTGAAAAATATTATTTTTACAAAATTGACGCTTTTTTTTGTTTATAGCGCATGATCAAAAAAAAAAAAAAAAAAAAAAAAAAATCGCACAGGTGATCAAATACCACCAAAAGAAAGCTCTGTTTGTGGGAAAAAAAGGACGTCAATTTCATTTGGGTACAGCATCGCACTACCGCGCAATTGTCCGTTAAAGTAACGCAGTGCCGAATCGCAAAATAGGCCCTGGTCAGGAAGGGGGTAAAATCTTCCGGGGCTTAAGTGGTTAAAAAGCAGTTAAGTGTTAAAAAAAAACAAGAGACCGTTTTGACAATTTAAAAAATGTCCCCGTTATAGCTCCAATGTGTCTTCTTCCTCCTTCACCGCAACATACTCGCTAAAAACAAAAAGTGAAAAACAAACAAACAATCTTCTTTTAACGCTGTCTTCCTCTGTTGTATTGTCTCCCAGTTTGGCGTGGCCATCCGATGTCACCCAAAGAACCCACCCCTTGTGATGACATCCCGGCCTGCTCCCTAGCAACCAGCACACTGTACAGTGTGTTTAAAGAGGGAAAAAAAAAAATGCAAAATGCATGAAAATTGCATGCAAAAACACATAAAAAAACGAGAGTATAAAAATGCAAAAAGTACTGCAAAATGTGCCTGAAAAACGCCTCAATAAACTGTGCCCAAAGGATAGTCCACAATATAAATGAAAAATAAAAAAATCCAAAAATACTGTGAATAGAAAATATATGTGAGTTCAAAAATTAAAGTCCAAAGAATGACTTCTGTAAACGTGATAAACCAAATGATCTTGTGAGATTCCAGTAATAATATTAAGGTGACACCCAAATTAGATCCACCACCGATGTGCTCCACCCCCGTTGGATTAGCAACTCATTCTCGTGGATAAGGCAAATTTCGCTGTGTATAATACTGTTGGCTGTAGTGTTCCACCTCGGCAATGCAGACAGCGGTCCTCATATGAACCAAAAGGTTGGGGGATTATCTTTTACTCTAAACCATGTGGAAAAAACATATAAAAGAGGGACCCCCACTGGTGCAGTACCATTAAAACACTGTCTGCATTAAATTGCTAATCTGACGGGTGTGGAGCACATCGGTGGTGGATCTAATTTGGGTTAAGCCCCGGAAGATTTTACCCCCTTCCTGACCAGGCCTTATTTTGCGATTCGGCACTGCGTGACTTTACGGACAATTGCGCGGTCGTGCGATGCTGTACCTAAACAAAATTGACGTCCTTTTTTTCCCACAAACAGAGCTTTCTTTTGATCACCGGTGCGATTTTTACTTTTTGCGCTATAAACAAAAAAAGAGCGTCAATTTTGAAAAAATAACAATATTTTTCACATTTTGTTATATGAAATTCCCCCCCCAAAAAAAATGTAAAAATCAAAGTTTTTTAACATTTTAGGCCAATTTGTTCCCTACTACATATGTTTGGTAAAAAAAAAAAAAAAAAAAAAAAAAAAAAAAAAAAAAAAAAAAATCGCAATAAGCGTATTTTGATTGGTTTGCACAAAAGTAATAGCGTTTACTAAAGGAAAGATTTTTGTCATTTTTATTGTTTTTTTTTTTTTTTTTAACGAGTAATGGCAGCGATCTGCGATTTTTTTTACAGGACTGCGACATTGCGGCGGACAGATCGGACCCTTGACTGACATTTTTGATACTTTTGGGGGTAGCAGTGACATTACTACAGTAATCAGTGCTATACATATGCACTGTTACTGTAAAAATTACACTGGCAGGGAAGGGGTTCATTTTATTGGTGATCAAGGGGTTAAGTGTGTCCTTAGGGGCGTGCTTCTTACTGCAAAGGGGTGTGGCTAGTGATGTAACCACAAAGACATACGATCCTACATAGCAGATCGTATGATCTCTGCACTTAGATCAGGGAGAATGACAGGCGGCTTTGTTTACATCAGGACACGCGCGGACATGTTAGGGAACGAGCGGGAGCACGCCTCCGGCGGCACGCGCTCGACCCCTAGAGGCTCACGGGCTAGCGACGTAGTACTACGTCACTTTGCCTGTACGGGGCTGACTGCCGCAGTAAATATACTGTGGGTGGTCGGCAAGTGGTTAATATTAGCACTGGAATCTCACAAGATCATTTGGTTTATCACGTTTACAGAAGTCATTCTTTGGACTTTAATTTTTGGACTCACATACATTTTCTATTCACAGTATATTTGGATTTTTTATTTTTCATTTATATTGTGGACTATCCCTTGGGCACAGTTTATTGATGCACCATTTTTGATTTATTCAGGATTTCTTTCATTAATGGATGTTGTGCGCAACTAGTGTTATGTTTTTCTTTCACTAAATTTTATCTCTGTGCCATGATTTGGAACAAGGCTTAAGTGTCACTGAAATATTAAAAGCTGCTATGTGGCTTTTAGCACTACATCATAAAAAACCCTTCACACTGAAAACAACTTTCGCATCTATTCAGAATAATGCACTGCACAACACTGCTCATAATTAGTGTTCAGTAAGTGGTTATCCTATTTTCTTAAACTGCTCCTATCCGAAACACAGTGGATGCAGCTATTATACATGGTAAAACACTGATAATAAAGCCACTATACTCAATGTATGTAGACATCAAGTATAACTTTTTACGACTTCAATTGCCCCATCAATTCATAGCAAAAAAGTTTTTGGCTGGAGCTGCACTTTAACTTTATATGCTATTAATTTGTTTGCCATCATACTTACTGCATGGAAACTGTAGAAACGGCGGATGGTATTTTACCCATGCCCCCGCTCTCTACCAATTCTATTGCCTGCTTCATCTCCATTTTGTGATAAAAGGCAATGAGCTGAGGCTCTGTGGACCGATCTCCTGCAATAAGGCACTTCTTCACATAGTTTTTATTAAAACGATTCAGCCTATGTAGTAGAGAAAATGAGAGAAAGTTTTATTAAGAGTTTTCAGCAGTATTTTAACAGTTTTCTTTTTTCATGCAGTTTTAATGGAAAATGTCTTAAAAGGTCAGGCCTCCCAAAGCAATTTATTCAAGTCAAAACACTAATATGTGCTAATCAAGATTAGGCATTCTATGCGTTTAAGAGATATCTATCTATCTATCTATCTATCTATTTATCTATCTAAAAGTTTGTTGTGTGTAGCATCAAGTCAAGTAAACTCCTGGGATATTGATCTGGTCAGTTAGGTAGCAGAGAGGGTTGTTAATCAGTTTCAGCTGCTTTGGTGTTCATGAAATTAACAGGTGCACTAGATGGGCAACAATGAGACAACCTCCAAAAAGGAATGATTTTACAGGTGGAGGCCACTGATATTTTTTTTCCCTAATCATCTTTTCCAACTGTTTTCACTAGTTTTGCATTTGGCTAGGGTCAGTGTCACTACTGGTAGTATGAGTTACACTAGGAGAGCTGGACAGGGCAGTAGAAGGACCTTAACCCATCAGCAGGACAGGTATCTGCTCCTTTGTGCAAGGAGGAACAGGATGAGCACTGCCAGAGCCCTACAAAATTACCTTTATCAGGCCACTGGTGTGAATATCTCTGACCAAACTATCAGAAATAGGACTTTATGAGGATGGCCTCAGGGCCCAACATCCTCTAGTGAGCCCTATGCTCACTGGCCAGCACCGTGGACTCGATTGGCATTTGCCACTGAACACCAAAATTGGCAGGTCCGCCACTGGCGCCCTGTGCGTTTCACAGATGATGCAGGTTCACCATGAGCATGAGTCACAGACGTGAAAGCGTCTGGAGAAGCCGTGGAGAACGTTATGCTGCCTGTAACATCGTTCAGCTTGACCAATTTGGTGGTGGGTCAGTGATGGTCTGGGAAGGCATATCCATGGAGACACACACAGACCTCTACAGGCTAGACAATGGCAGCCTGACTGTCAATAGGTCCAAGGATTTCATCCAAATACCTATTTTCAGAGTCTACGCTGGTGCAGTGGGTCCTGGGTTCCTCCTGGTGCATGACAATGCCCGGCGTCATGTGGCGAGAGTATGCAGCCAGTTGCTAGAGGATGAAGGTGATACCACTGAATGGCACCCATTCTCGTCTGACCTAAATCCAATAGAACACCTCTGGGACATCATAGTTTGGTCCATTCGACGCCGCCAGGTTCAACCTTAGTCTGTTTAGGAGCTCAGTGATGTCCTGGTCCAGATCTGGGAGGAAACACCCCAGGACACCATCTGTAGTCTCATTAGGAGATTGCCCTGACGTCAGGCATGCATACAAGCATTTGGGGACCATACAAACTACAGAGTACCATCTTGAGTTGCTGCAATGAAATTTCAGCAAAATGGACTAGCCTGTTTCATATTTTTTTCACTTTAATTTTTGGGGGCCTCTTTGAATTCAGCCCTCTGTAGGTTAATAATTTTCATTTCCATCAAACGATGTGGCATCCTTTCGTCCCCAGCATGATATTTTTCCCCATTGAGATCTGATGTGTTTTCAAAGTGCTATATTTATTATATTTTGTTTTCGTTACAGCCTTTTTCCAAAATGGATTAAATTCATTAATTTGCCTCAAAATTCTACAAGTTTGTTTCAAATCTTTGCAAATTTTTTAACCACTTGCCGACTGCTCACAGTAATATTACTGTGGCAGTGCGGCTCCCCTGGGTCCAGTCACGTAGTACTACGTGACTGGAGGGGAAAGGGTTTTGGCGGTGCTCTCCCTCTGTACTTAGACACAGCGGGAGTTGGGCCGGGGGAGGAGAGGCGGCAATTGCCGCCTTCCTCCCCCGATCGTCCGGGAAACAGAGAGAAGAACCGCCTGCTTATGTAAACAAAGCAGGTGGATCTTCTCACTGACAGGCAGGGACAGATCAGCATTTTCAGCTAAGCTGAAACTGCGATCTCTGTGCCTGTCACAGACCCCCCCCCCCCTAACACAAGTCAGTAAGCATTAGGCATACATTTAACCCCTTGATCACCCCCAGTATTAACCCCTTTCCTGCCAGTGTCATTATTACAGTAACAGAGCATATTTTTAGCACTGATTACTGTAGTAATGTCACTGGTCCACCCAAGTGTCAAAAATGTCAGTTAGGGGTCTGATCTGTCCGCCGCAGTCCCGCAAAAAATTGCAGATTGCCGCCATTACGAGTATAAAAAAAAAAAAAAATAAATAAAAATGACATAAATCTTTCCCGTAGTTAGTAGACGCAATAACCTTTGCGCAAACCAATCAAAATACGCTTATTGAGATTTTTTTTTACCAAAAATATGTAGCAAAAAACAAATTGGCCTAAAATGTTAAAAAAAAATTAATTTTTAAAGTTTTTTTTTTTTTTTTTGAGACGGTCATATAGCCGAATGTGAAAAATATTGTTTTTTTCAGAATTGTCGCTCTTTTTTGTTTATGGCACAGGTTATAAAATCCCACCAAAAGAAAGCTCCATTTGTGGGGAAAAAATGACGTAAATTTTGTATTTGTACAGCATCGCGTGACCGCAATTGTCCATTAAAGTAACGCAGTGCCGAATCGCAAAATAGGGCCTAGTCAGGAAGGGGGCAAATCCTTCCGGGGCTAAAGTGGTTAAAACTGAAAAAAAAAAAAAAAAAAAACCATGTACATAAGTATTTACAACCTTTGCTCAATACATTGTTGAAGGACTTTTGGCACCAATTACAGCCTGGTCTTTGTGAGTATGATGCTACAAGCTTGGCACACCTATTTTTGGGCCATTTCTCCAATTCTTCTTTGCAGGACCTCTCAGGCTCCATCAGGTTGAATGGGGAGCATTGGTGTACAGCCATTTTCAGATCTCTCCAGAGATGTTAAAATCGGGTTCAATTATGGGCTCTGGCTGGGACACTCAAGGACGTTCACAAAGTTGTCCCGTAGCCTCTCTTTCGTTATATTGGCTGTGTGCTTAGGGTCATTGTCCTGTTGGGAGATGAACCTTCGTCCTAGTCTGGAGGTCCAAAGCGCTCTGGAGCAGGTTTTCATCAAGGACGTCTCTGTAAATTGCTGCATTCATCTTTCGAGACCCTGACTAGTCTCCCTGTTCCTGCCGCATGATACTGCCACCACCATGCTTCACTGTAGGGATGGTATTGGCCAGGTGATGAGCGGTGCCTGGTTTCCTCCAGACATGATGCTTGCCATTCAGGCTAAAGAGTTCAACCTTTGTTTTATTAGACCAGAGAGTATGGTTTCTCATTGTCTGAGAGCCCTTCGGGTGCCTTTCGGCAAACTCCAGGTGGGTGGCTTCCGTCCGGCCACTCTACTATAAAGGCCTGATTGGTGGAGTGCTGCAGAGATGGCTGTTCTTCTGGAAGGTTCTTCTCTCTTCAAACAGAGAAATTCTGAAGCTCTGTCAGAGTGACCATTGGGTTCTTGGTCACCTCCCAGACTAAGGCCCTTCTCCCCTGATCTCTCAGTTTTGGCAGGGCGGCCAACTCCTGTCCGGGTGTTTCCAAACTTCTTCCATTTACGGATGATGGAGGTCACTGTGCTCACTGGGACCTTCAATACCGCAGAAATGTTTCTGTACCCTTCCCCAGATCTGTGCCTTGCCAATCCTGTCTCGGAGATCTACAGAAAATTCCTTGGATTTCATGGCTTGGTTTGTGCTCGGACATGCACGGTTAACTGTGGGATCTTCTATAGAGAGGTGTGTGCCTTTCCAAAACATCTGAATTTACCACAGGTGGACTCCAATAAAGTTGTAGAAGCATCTCAAGGATGATGATCAGTTGAAACACAATGCACCTGAGATCAATTTTGAGTGTCATGGCAATGACTTTAAATAATACTTGTGATTTTTCTTGTTTTTTATTTTTAATAAATTCGCAAAGATTTCAAACAAACTTCTTTCGTTTTTTCATTATGGAGTATTGTTTGCAGAATTTTGGAGGAAAATAATGATTTTATCCCATTTTGCAATAAGGCTGTAAGAAATTGTGGAAAAAGTGAAACGCTGTGAATATTGTTTGAATGCACTGATTATATATACAGTTGTGTTCAAAATTATTCAACCCCCACTGAAATTGATTGTTTTGGCCAGTTTGACATTGATTTTGATCATTCAGTCATCCTGCTTACAATTAAATCAAAGAGGCACGTGTAGGTCAGACAAATATAACATAACATTTATAATGAAATAACCACAAATGTCTTTTCTGTGCTCACATCATTATCAGTTTTATTCAACCACCAAGTGACATTCAATCTTACTACTTAGTACAACATCCTTTTACAGTTATAACAGCTTTTAAAACGTGAAGCATAGCTTGACACAAGTTTCTTGCAGCGATCTACAGGTATCTTCGCCCATTCGTCATGGGCAAAAGCCTCCAGTTCAGTCACATTCTTAGGCTTGTGCACTGCAACTGCTTTCTTTAAGTCCCACCAGAGGTTCTCAATCGGATTTAAGTCTGGTGACTGTGATGGCCACTCCAAAATGTTCCAGCCTTTAATCTGCAACCATGCTCTAGTGAACTTGGAGGTATGCTTGGGATCATTGTCCTGTTGAAAGGTCCAACGTCTCCCAAGCCTCAGGTTTGCGACGGACTGCATCACATTGTCATCCAATATCTCCTGGTACTGAAGAGAATTCATGGTACCTTGCACACGCTGAAGATTTTTCTGTACCTGCAGAAGCAAAACAGCCCCAAAGCATGATTGACCCCCCGCCATGCTTCACAGTAGGCAAGGTGTTCTTTTCTTCATAGGCCTTGTTCTTCCTCCTCCAAACATAGCGTTGATCCATGGGCCCAAACAGTTCTAATTTTGTTTCATCAGTCCACAGAACACTATATCAAAACTTCTGTGGTTTGTCCACATGACTTTTGGCATACTGCAGTCGACTCTTCTTATTCTTTGGAGACAGCAAGGGGGTGCGCCTGGGAGTTCTGGCATGGAGACCTTCATTACGCAGTGTGCGCCGTATTGTCTGAGCAGAAACTTCAGTACCCACATCTGACAAATCTTTTCTCAGTTCCTCAGCAGTCACACGGGGACTTTTCTCCACTCTACGCTTCAAGTAGCGCACAGCAGTCGAAGTCAGCATCTTCTTTCTGCCACGACCAGGTAGCGTTTCAACAGTGCTCTTTGCCTTGAATTTGCGAATGATGCTTCCTATGGTGTCTCTTGGTATGTTTAACATCTTTGCAATCTTCTTATAGCCATTGCCCTTCCTGTGAAGAGTAATCACCTCTTCTCTTGTCTTCCTGGACCATTCTCTTGACTTCACCATGTTTGTAACCACACCAGTAAATGTCTAGAAGGAGCTGAGTATCACAGTCATTTTAAAGCTGCCTAATTGGTGCTTATTAGGCTTTATTGCTGCTCCCTGACATCCACAGGTGTTTTCAATACCTGATTGAAAACACTTCAATGAACCTCTGTTCTCCAGAGTGGTAGTCTTTAAGGGGTTGAATAATTGTGTCAATGAAGAATTCACAAAAGAAACATTTACTACTGTATTACAAAACCAATTGGTCATTTTAGTTGCATACTTTAAGAAGTCCTTGTAGGATTTCATTCTGAATACAATTACAAATGTACACTAAATTCCCTAAAAGTCTTTACAGCATTGGGGGTTGAATAATTTTGAACACAACTGTGTATATATATATATATATATATATATATATATATATATATATTATACATACACACATACATATACACATACATACACACACACACACACACACCTAATAAAATTAGAATATCATCAAAAAAAAAAAAAAAAAAAGGGTTGGGACACAGGGAGGGCAACACAATGTCTTCATTCAGATGAAAGTCAGACAACCTTGGGAAGGAATGACGGACATGGATGCAGATGGAGACTGCACTGGAGGAACCAAGTTTCCCAAGCCCTGGAGAAAAGTACACATCAAGGAGTGCATGGCCAATGGACGTTGAAAGAAAAACCGCCAAGACCGAGACCTGGCCCTTGATGGCACTCAAGGCCAGGCGCTGCACAACCCCTTGGAGGACAGCCAAGATCCAAGCCACAGAAAAGAAACAAGGGTGAACCCGGAGGGATTCACTCCACGCAATGCACGTCTTCCACGTACAATGGTAAATCTTCCTAGAAGAAGATTTTCTAGCTTTTAACAGCGTAGGAATCACCGAGTCAGATAACCCTCGGTCCTTTAGCACCTGGCTTTCGACAGTAAAGCCATCAAAGCCAGCCTGACTGTAAAGCAGGGTGGGAGATTGGCCCTTGGGACAGCAGATCTTCCCTGAGAAGGAGTCTCCAAGGAGCATCGGCGACTAGCTGTACCAGATCAGCATACCAAGACCGGTGAGACCAGTTTGGAGCCACTAGGATGACCGGAATTCCCTTCTGCCTCTATCCTGTGTAGTAGTCTCAGTAGAAGCTGGAGAGGAGGAAAGGCCTAAATCAGACGATACTGACTCCAAGGAGCTACTAAAGCGTCTGTAGCGACGGCTAGAGGATCCAGAGACCATGCCCCAGACCTCTGTACCTTCCTGTTGAGGCGATAGGCCAACAGATCCACCTCTGGAGTACCCCACTGGAAACACAACTGATGAAACATCTTTGAATGAAGAGACCAGGGAGGTCCACGGATTCGGAAAGCAGCAAAGAAGTCCACCCCACCGCAGATATGGGTGAGGGTGCCCCTTCATGCAGAGGAATTTTTGTCTGCAGGTCTGGTATTAGCCAGTTAATGCGCCAAAGGACCACTGCTGAGACAATCTAGAAAGCAGGGGAGCGGCATCCACAGAGGCAACACAAACTGTAGCCCTTGGACCAACTGATCTGCCAGCTCCACCAAGGCAGGGGGAGCCGATTCTCCTCCAGGTCCCAGTGTAAAAGCTTAGCCAACTCAGTCAGTTTTTGCGACACCAGAATAATAGTAATTACTGACCTAATTGCTGAACCAGCTACAGCCACATATGGCAGGCAAGAGCCTTCGTCCTCTTATTAACTGGACCTGTAAAGACCGGGGACTCCTCAACCGGAATGAAGGTAGCTCAATTTAAACTGGAAACCGGCGAGTCCACTACAGATGGAACCGTCCTCCTGTAACGCAGTTAATCCTCATAAGGATCCCGCAAGCAAAAACTATTAGCAACCACTGCGTTTTAGACAACCACTGTTTTGTGACAAAGTTGTCAATGAAAGCGGAAAGAAGAACACCTTTGCCGCTTTGGGGGGCCTGTGGGTGCCAGAAGGAACTAGTGCCTCCGACGCGGCATCAGCTATAAATCTCCAATTTTAAAGTTTCACGCAAAACGGTGCATCCACCAGCACCTATTTAAGTGCAGCTAGAGGAGCAGAGGAATCATCCTCACTATCTGAGGACTCGGGGTGCGTGGACGCAGACCCAGTAGGGTCATTTTTTTACGAAGCTCACCATGACAAACATATTTTGGGGAGGCCGCCGACTGCAATCCCGCAAAGGGGACGCCGACCAAGGGCCCACAATGGACCCCGCAAAAAAAACAAAGGAGTCTCCTCCGAGCCGATGCCGTGATGCGGAAGTGCAGGCATTTTACCCTCACTAAAACAGGGCAGGTGTCCCACACAAAATATGCAGTAAGGCTGTCAAAAAAAAATGAAGCGCCCCCACAGCACTACTCCTTCCAAGGGAGGTGCCAAGCTGACCACATGGCCTAACAGGCCGCGAGCCGCTGCCTAAATATTTGTGGAGACCCAGCCTCGATTGCACGGATCCTCAGCCCGGCAGGTGCCCTAAAGATGAGTAGGGGCTTCAGCTACACACACTGAGGCCGCTCCCCAACAGCAGAGCCTGACTTGACCAAACAGCCCTGCCCTAGTCGCCAACCCCAGGGTGGCAGGGAACCCTGCACACCCCCCCGTTGAAACCCCAGGAAGTTCAGGTCAGCAAAAACTTCAACCAGCCTCCTAAGAGCATGTGGCAACAGCCAGCTCATAACCTCACCCAGGGAGGGGAGGGGAGGGGGGGGGGGGTCTCAAAGAAAAAATTCCATATAAAATGAAAAAATTGCCAGGACCAGAGATCCCAGCAAGGGACTAGGTCCTTATTCCTGATTTCCATAACACCTCAGCGGTGCCACAGGCTCATCGACTCCATGCCAACGACCAAGTATTGAGGGCACACTATACTGTACATGGACAATGTTTTCAGTATACCAACATTTCTGTATTAAAAATCTTTTTTGGTTTTATGCAATATTTAAATTTTCTGAGATACTGAATTTTGGGTTTTCACTAGCTGTAAGCCATAATCATCAAAATTAACCACTTCAGCCCCGGAAGGTTTTAACCCCTTAATGACCAGGGCATTTTTTGCGTTTCGGCACTGCGTTACTTTAACGGAAAATTGCGCGATCGTGCGACATTGTACCCAAATACAATTGGGTGTCCTTTTTTTCCCACAAATAGAGCTTTCTTTTGGTGGTATTTGATCACCTCTGCGGTTTTTAGATTTTGCGCTATAAACACAAAAAAAGCTAAAATTTTGAAAAAAACGCTATATTTATTTACTTTCTGCTATAAAACATTCCCAATAAAAATGTAATTTTTTTTATCAGTTTAGACCAATTTGTATTCTGCTACATATATTAATTGGTATGCGCAAAAGTTATAGCGTTTACAAACTATGGGATAGATTTTTGGACTTTTTATTTATTAGTAATGGTGGCAATCTGCGATTTTTAGCAGGAATGCGACATTGCAGCGGACAGATCGGACTCCTGACATTTTTGACACTTTTTGGGGACCAGTGACACTAATACAGTAATCAGTGCTAAATAATATGCACTGTCACTGTATAAATGACATTGGCAGGGAAGGGGTTAATACTGGGGGTGATCGAAGGGGTTAAATGTGTGTCTAACATGCTTACTGACTGTGTGTGTGTGTGTGTGTGTGCGTGCGTGCGTGCGTGCGCGTGCGTGTGTCATGCACAGGCCGATCGCAGTTAAAGCTTAGCTGAAACTGCTGATCTGTCCCTGCCTGTCTGACAGAAGATCCGCCTTCTTTGTTTACATAAGCAGGAGGGTCTTCTCTCGGTTTCTCGCATGATGGCGGGAGGGCAGCGGCAATCGCCGCCGCTCCTCCTGCAGCCCGCCTTCCGCTGTGTCTAAACACACCACAATAGTACTACGTGACTGGACGCAGCCGAGCCGCCCTGCCGCAGTAATATTACTGTGGGCGGTCGGCAAGTGGTTAAAAGAAAAATGCTCGAAATAGATCACTGTGTGTGACACATCTATATAAAACAGGAGTTTCTTTTATTTAATTGAATTACTGAAACAAACTAACTTTTAACTTGAGTACACCCCATACATTTTTGTAAATATTTTATTATATATCTTTTCATGTGACAACACTGAAAAAAAATGATACTTTGCTACAATGAAGAGTAGGGAGTGTACAGCTTGTATAACAGTGTAAATTTGCTGTCCCCTTAAAATAACTCAACACACAGCCATTAATGTCTAAACCGCTGGCAATAAAAGTGAGTACACCCCTAAATGAACATATCCAATTAGCCAGTTTCCATCCCAGGTGTCATGTGACTCGTTAGCGTTACAAGGTCTCAGGTGTGAATAGGGAGCAGGTGTGTTAAATTTGGCGTCATCGCTCTCACTCTGTCATACTGGTCACTGGAAGTTAACATGGCACCTCATGGCAAAGAACTCTCTGAGGATCTGAAAAAAAGAATTGTTGCTTTACATAAAGATGGCCTAGGCTATAATAAGATTGCCTATAAGAAGATTGCCAAGACCCTGAAACTGAGCTGCAGCACGGTGGCCAAGACCATACATCGGTTTAACCGGACAGGTTCCACTCAGAACAGGCCTCGCCATGGTCGACCAAATGAAGTTTAGTGCTCAGGGTCATATCCAGAGGTTGTCTTTGGGAAATGGATGCATGAGTGCTGCCAGCATTGCTACAGAGGTTGAAGGGGTGGGGGTCAGCCTGTCAGTGCTCAGACCATACGCCGCACTCTGCATCAAATTGGTATGCATGGCTGTTGCCCCAGAAGGAAGCCTCTTCTAAAGATGATGCACAAGAAAGCTTGCAAACCGTTTGCTGAAGACAAGCAGACTAAGGACATGGATTACTGGAACCATGTCCTGTGGTCTGATGAGACCAAGATAAACGTATTTGGTTCAGATGGTGTCAAGCGTGTGTGGCGGCAACCAGGTGAAGAGTACAAAGACGAGGGTATCTTGCTTACAGTCAAGAATGGTGGTGGGAAAGTCATGGTCTGGGGCTGCATGAGTGCTGCCGGGACTGTGGAGCTACAGTTGATTGAGGGAACCATAAATGCCAACATGTACTGTGACATACTGAAGCAGAGCATGATCCCCCCTCCCGTTGGAGCCTGGGCCTCAGGGCAGTATTCCGACATGATAAAGACCCTAATTATAACTTCAAGATGACCACTGCCTTGCTAAAGAAGCGGAGAATAAAGGTGATGGACTGACCAAGCAAGTCTCCAGACCTAAACCCTATTGAGCATCTGTGGGGCATCGTCAAATGGAAGGTGGAGGAGCGCAAGGTCTCTAACATCCACCAGCTCTGAGGTCGTGATGCCTGTGAAGCTCTGGTGAACTCCATGCCTAAGAGGGTTAAGGTAGTGCCAGAAAATAAAGGTGACCACACAATATTGACACTTTGGACCAATTTGGACATTTTAACCTAGGGGTGTACTCACTTTTGTTGCCAGCGGTTTAGACATTAATGGCTGTGTGTTGAGATATTTTGAGGACACAGCAAATTTACACACTACTTTACATCGTAGCAAAGTGATATTTCTTTAGTGTTGTCACATAAAAAGGTATAATGAAATATTCACAAAAATGTGTGGGGTATACTCACTTTTGTGAGATACTGTATATACACACACACTTTTACTGAATGGAAAACTGTTATAAGACTTTATATGAGCAATGTGAATATTTGGTCTTGTTTTAATCAAAAACATAATAAATAAAACTGCTAAGATATATATAGAGCATTACAACATTACTGAAATCCCTGACTATTTTATTAAATACAAAATCATACAATGAACTTTGCTCTACTTTTTTTTTTTTTTTTTTCAAAGCACTGAAACTCATTTATTAATGTGGCATTGGTTTATATCAGTTATCCGAGCACCACAAAAGTAAAATATGCCAGGACAGGAATATCCACAAATAGGAGTCTTTGGTGCCAATGACATTTTCTTTTTTTGTAAAGTAGGATTCTAGGTTTTATTTCACAAGTAGAATCCAAGGCCAATACTAAGTAAGCTTGAAACTTCTCCCTCCCCTCTTTAAACTCCCACACTAACTACCCAGTAGAAGGAAGATGCCTATACTTATATTCTTAAAGTGCTCTGGTCTGGTCACATGATTTCCCCAGCGGCACAGCTTCAAGCAAGAGAAGAGAGTGCCCACAACTGATGGAATAACCGGACTTACCATTAGGGCATCCATTGTCGCCTGCCCCTCTTCTCCCCTGAAGTCAGCGGCTGGGAGCTGATCATGTGACTGGACCGCTGTGAGAATAGGCAAGTATAAGCATTTTCCTTCATTAAGGTAGTTAGTAGAGTGGTGGGAGCAGTTTTAGGTCCAGTTCACACTAGGAATCACACAAGAATGTAGTGCGCGTTCCTGTGCGATTCACATACAGTTTTGTCCAGTCCAATTTCAGACCATTCATTTTTATGTGCTAAAATCACACGTACCAGAAGTAATGCATGCACTGCAACCAGATCACATCCAGTGCAGGCAAATGCATTGGGCTTGCAACCTGCATTTGCACTGACACGCTGAAGATTATAAGGGCAGTGTGGTTTGAATGCGGTTTGGGAAATGTGCATGGATTGCAGGTTTTCCGCACCACATTCTAGTGTAAACGGGCGATAAATTTTACTTGGTTCTAGCCTTGAATTCCACTTTAGTTTGTTTGAGCAAAGCTATCCTTAAAGCGGAGTTCCACCCAGTGCACATTTTTTTTTAAAAAAATACCCCCGGGACAGTCAGGGCTAGTACATTCCACAATGGCTAGCCTCTGATCTGTCCCGGGTTGCACTTACCTTTTAGGAGAAATACTTACCTTGAAAAAGTATTCTCCAGCGCTGCCATCTCAGGTGTGGGCAGCTTGAAGCCAGCGCGATCCTCTTCCTTCTTCTTCGGTCCCACGATGCACTGCACCGGCCCCGACGTCACTTCCGGTGCGCGCGCGTCATCCCTCCACAGCTTCTGGGCATGCCCAGAAGCTGTTTAGAAGGGAATGACGCGTGCGCCGGAACTGACGTCGGGGCCGGTGCAGGCGCAATGATTCCTGGGAGCGATGACGTTCAGCTCCCAGGAATCATTGCAAAAGCCAGGAAGTGACGACGGGCCGCGGCCGCCGAGGGGAGGAAGAAGGAAGTAAGGTAAGTATATTTTCTCTACAAGGTAAGTAAAAAAAAAAAAAAAATTGCGATTATCCATTTGTTTTTCAGGTGACCTGGAGCGGGAAGATGGAGGTAAGTATAAAATTAGGGTGGAGCTCCACTTTAACTATTAGTTACTAATTGATGTGAGCACTGTGTTTTGTAATGTATTGTAGTAATATTAGCCACATATAATAAGTAGCACTGTATTCTAGCAGCAGTACAGGCAACTTCCCATTTGCTGCCAGAATTGAAGAGAGTTGGGCAGAGTGCATCTCTGCCATCCAGGATAGGTACTATATTTTTATCAGTGAACGCAATGCTTTTTCCGATTGACCAAGGTAGAAATGTTTTAAAAGACAGGTTACCTTGTTAAACAGTTAAAGTATAAGAAAAATAACTATAATAGCCATTGTGTTAGGCTGAATTTAGACTTTTTGCTTAAAATATGCCAATTTTAAAATTAAAGTGGAATTTGATTTGTAAAACAAATGCCAGCAGGAAGGTTTTTTTATTGCAGAAGACTTACTGTACATGTGAAGTACACTGTACATCGTCAGCCTGCCTTGATGCCAAGATGATTTGACTCCAGCCAATCAAACAAAATGGCTGAAGATCCCAAACAGGGAAAATTACTTAAGAAGATAATTGTCGGGACGGGGTTCGCAGCTGTCTCTGGAGGGGGGGGGGGGGGGTGTCGAATTCACGCAGTGCGTTGTGTTTTACTGCATTGGGAAACCACTTGTCATTGCAAGGACAAAAAAAACGTTGTTTTGAGCGTTGAGCTATGTGTAAGAGGTGCTGAATCGTACCACACTGCCCACTACCACAGGGGTAAAGCGCTCTGGCAGATGCCTGTTCTAGTGTAAATTCGCCCTAAATATGCAGGGATTTCCTTACTTCCTATTTTGGCTATGGGACAGAAAGTGAAGGTAAATCTCCTCAATGGGACACAGATGGAAAAAAAAAACTGACAGGGGTTATAACCCTTCCTTACTCTATCCAGTTAATTGTTGTCTAACAGAATTATATTTAATAGGACTGTTTTAGCTTTCATTTATTATACATTAAGAGTTTTGCATTACTCACTTGTCTTTCCAATGATGATGGCCATAGTGACCACATACGTCCTCAATTCCAGTTAAAAGGTGATCAAGGAACTAAAAGAAAAAAACAGAACACCACAACAGCATTAGTCTTACTGTAAACATTATGTTAAAATGTGTTCATGACAATCTGTATTTTACAGCTAGTCTTGTAGATATGTACAATACTACTGGATTTACAATATGAAAAGCTATTATGAGAACAAGGTGGACACGATTTTGTCAGATTCTTCTGCAAATGCCACTTGCCTGCTCTGCTGGCCACTGAACTAAAATATTTTCTGAGTCACTATCCTAGATCAAGTATGCAGCAAGCAAAGTCAGAAATTCTGTTCTACAGAATTCTTTTAACGTGCATTTGTACAATGAGCGGGACAGCAATTCAAAGCAGTATTTCTGAAACTGTTCTATAAATTAGGAGGTTGCCAACATGTTGACAATCAATTGTTTTATTCAGTAAAGCAATGCAGACAACTCTCATGGCCTCTTCAGTCTGGTCTATTTTAGTGCAGCAAAAACTTATGAATTCTGATGCATAAAATCGCGTTCCATGTAGAAATTATTCTTCACTATGGAGCTGGTTCCCATCAATGCATTGCAATTTGTTGTAAACTAGAAAGGTATGAATGTCCCATTCCTACCCATTATACACACACACTACAATGCACATGAAACAGGGTGAATATGGCCTCGGGCATACTGGTCAGGACTTACAGGTGCAACTCATAAAATGAGAATATCAAAGTGCTAATTTATTTCAGTAATTCAATTAAAAAAATGAAACTCATATTTTATATAGATGCGTTACACGCAGAGTGATATTTTTCAAGCGTTTCTCTTTTAATTTTGGCGATTAGGACTTACAGCTAGTGAAAACCCAAAATTCAGTATCTCAGAAAATTCAATTAATACATAAGACTAGAGTTGAGCGAACACCTGGATGTCCGGGTTCGGCGGGTCGGGCGGAACTTGAAAAAAAAAAAGTCCGGGTTCCTGACCCGAACTTAACCCCGATCCCGAACCCCATTGAAGTCAATGATGACCCAAACTTTTGAGCACTAAAATGGCTCTAAAAAAAACATGGAAAAGGGCTAGAGGGCTGCAAATGGCAGCAACATCTTCTTAAGAGCATGGCAAGTGCTCTGAAAACAAATATGGATAGGGAATAACTTAAAATAACCTAAAAAAATGTAAAAAAAAATAATCATCTTGATCTAGGAGGACGAGGCCCATATGGAGTAGGAGGTTGAGGTGGCGGTGTAGGTGGAAGCGGTGGCGGTGGAGGAGGACGACGAGGTAGCCAACACTGGTTTTGGTTTTTAATTTTATTTTTTTTTTAATTAGGGTACACCCCAAAAGAGTAAGAAAGATCAAATACAACAATGGCTAGGTAAGGCCAGTATACATGTCTATTCTGCACAAGGTACGGGACAAGTCCTGCGGGATCCATGCCTGGTTCATTTTAATGAACGTAAGCTTGTCCACATTGGCTCTAGACAGGCGGCTGCGCTGGTCTGTGATAACGCCCCCAGCCGTGCTAAATACCCGTTCAGATAATACACTGGCTGCAGGGTAGGCCAGCACCTCCAAGGCGTAAAGGGCAAGCTCAGGGCATGTGCCCAACTTGGAGACCCAGAAGTTGAAGGGGGCAGACCCGTCATTCAGTACGTCTAGGCATGTGCACACATACTGCTCCATCATCTTAGTGAAATGCTGCCTGCTGCTAACACATTCCATATCAGCTGGTGGTGCTGCTGCTTGTTGTGGCATGCTGACAAAGCTTTTCCACATTTCGGCCATGCTAACCCTGCTTTCTGAGGTGCTGGCGGTGCCCTGGCTGCATTGGCGACCTCTTCCCCCCTCCTCTGCCTTGGCCTTGTGCTTCCACTGTGCCCCGCTGTCAGGTGGGAATGCCACCAGCAGCGCGTCTCCCAGCGTGCGCTTGTACGCGCGAATATTCCGATCACGCTCCAGTGAGGGAATTAAGGACGGTACGTTGTCCTTGTAACGGGGATCCAGCAGCGTGGCCACACAGAAATCAACACAAGTTACAATGTGGGAAACTCGGCGGTCGTTGCGGAGACACTGCAGCATGTAAATCGCTCATGTGTGCCAGGCTGCCCAGAGGCAACGAAAAGCTGTCCTCTGTGGGAGGTGTATCCTCTGTATCCCCCCATCCACGCACCAGTGATGGCCATGAGCTGGCCTGGGTGCCACCCTGCTGTGAACATGGTTCCATCTCCTCCTCCTCATCCTTCAGAACTGTGCCCCTGCTGGACAATTGTGTACCTGGCGTTTGTGGGTGGAGGAACCCACCCTCGGAGCCACTTGTGAATGACTGCCCTGAAAGCCTTGGAAATGATATCTCTTCCTCCTCCTCCTCCTGTGCCACATCCTCTTCCATCATCGCCGAAGCGTTTTCTCAAGAAGGCATAGAAGTGGGATAGTTAAGCTGAGAACCGCGTCATCGGCACTGGCCATGTTGGTGGAGTACTCGAAACAGCGCAACAAGGCACACAGGTCTAGCATGGTGGCCCAGTTATTGGTGGTGAAGTGGTGCTGTTCCGCAGAGCGACTCACGCGTGCGTGCTGCAGCTGAAACTCCACTATGGCCTGCTGCTGCTCGCACAGTCTGGCCTGCATGTGCAAGGTGAAGTTCCACCTTGTGGGCACATCACATATGAGGCTGTGAGCGGGAAGGCCGAAGTTACGCTGCAGCGCTGACAGGCGAGCAGCAGCAGGGTGAGAACGCCGAAAATGCGCACAGACGGCCCGCACTTTCTGTAGCAGCTCTGACATAACGGGGTAATTTCTAAGGAACCTCTACACCACCAAATTCAGCACATGCGCTAGGCAATTGATGTGTATCAAACCGGCTAGGCCCAGAGCTGCTACGAGATTTCGCCCGTTATCGCACACCACCAGGCCGGGCTTGAGGCTCACTGGCAGCAAACACTCATCGGTCTGCTGGTCAATGCCCCTCCACAACTCCTGTGCGGTGTGGGGTTTTACCCCCAAACAGGAAAGTTTTAAAACTGCCTGCTGTAGCAGAAGAGGAAGCAGGAGAAGCCAGAGACCTTTCTTGGTTTTTGAGGTGTCTACTCCACTGCGGCTCGTGCTTTGCACTTAGATGCCTGGTCATGCAGGTTGGGCTCAGGTTGAGAAGGTTTGTGCCTCGCTTCAGGCTCTGATTGCACAGCGTGCAAACCACTCCTGTCCTGTCATCATCACATTGTCTGAAGAACTGCAACGATAGGGAACTCCTTTGAGCTGGCTTTGGTGTGCTCTGTCCCTTGCTGCGTTGGGCAGTAGCAGGCGTAGTGTCTAGGGCACGGCCGCTCCGCTTATGCACCCTGCTCCCTCTTCTGCTGTGCTGGTGGCTCTGTGCAACCACCGCCTCTTCCTCCAAAACGACTCAGGTCACCTGCATTACGTTCATTCCATGTGGGGTCGAGGACCTCATCCTCCTCCACATCATCTTCCACCCAGTCTTCACCCCTGCCCTCCTTGTGGGTCTCCACAATTCGGAATTCTGCAGTTGGCACCTGTGTTTCGTCATCTCCTGAGACGTGCTGCGATGGTCCTCCCATGTACTCATCTTGAGACATAAGTGGTTGGGCATCGTTGAACTCAATCTCTTCCACTTCTGGGGCAAGGCTCGGTGGATGGCCCTGGGAAACCATGCTAACAGAGTCATCAAAAAGAAGAAGAGACTGCTGCATGACTTGGGGCTCAGACTGCTTGGCTGATTTGCAAGGGGGTGAGGTGAAAGATTGATGGACATCAGCTGCAGGTGCCAACTCTGACCTTTTAGCAGTAGACTGGGTGGGAGACAATGTGAAGGAACTGGAGGCACTGTCTGTCAGCAACCCAATCTACTATCGCCTGTACTTGTTCTGGCCTCAACATTTGTAGAGGCACATTAGGCCCTGCCAAATACTGCTGCAGGTTCTGTCGCCTACTCACACCTGAGGAAGGTGTTTCACTTGTGGGTGTAGCTGGCACAGATCGACCAAGTCCTCTCCTTGCAACAGGAGCTCCACCAGCAGCACCACGACCCAGGCCACGTCCCTTATTTGACCTTATCCTAATATTTCTCTAATTTAGGATCTTTCCCTAAATGGGCGTTTATTGAATAGCGGAATAGAACAACAGTATCCAATGGGTGTATCTCACAGTAACATATGCAGACTACGCTGCAATTTCATTTTTTTTTCCCTAAATGGGTTTTTATTGAAAAGCGGAATACAACTGTATGTATCCAATGGGTGTATCTCACAGTAACATATGCAGACTAGGCTGAAATTTCATTTTTTTCCCCCTAAATGGGTTTTTATTGAAAAGCGGAATACAACAACAGTATCCAATGGGTGTATCTCACAGTAACATATGCAGACTAGGCTGCAATTTAATTTTTTTTCCCCTAAATGGGTTTTTATTGAAAAGTGGAATAGAACAACAATATCCAACGGGTGTATCTCACAGTAACGTATGAATGAAACATTTTTATTTTTCCCTTTAATTGGTGCTTTTTGAATAGCAGATTAGAACTGCAGTGTCTAAACGCTGTATGACAGTGTCACAGTAAAGTATGAAAAACTGAAAAATAATTGTCCCCTTAAATTGGTGCTTGTTGAATAGCAGATTAGAACTGCAGTGTCTAAATGCTGTAAGTCACAGTAAAATATGAAGGAAAAAATTTTTTTTTTTTTTTTTTAATTCAGATTAAATAGACACATATGCACTGAGCTTGCATTACATGGCCGCTGCATGCCGCACACCTAACAGACTGATAAAAATGGATTTTTGTAAAATCTTACCGTAAAAAATGGATTTTTGTAAAATCTTACCGTAAAATCCTTTTCTCTTAGCTCATCGACAGACGTAGTCCTCGGTGATACACCACCTTCGGGTTATGTTACCTCCGCAGGAGCAGGACTAGACAGGAAATTAAAAAGCTCTGGCCACACCCTAGGGGCAGTCCCAGAGGGTATATCCTCTCTCTCTCTGCCTCAGCAAATCAGTTATGTGAAAAAGCAGTGCTTAGAGAATTTAACCCAACCCAACCCAACTCCAAAACAGAGGGGCGGGGACTACGTCTGTCGATGAGCTAAGAGAAAAGGATTTTACGGTAAGATTTTACAAAAATCCATTTTTCTCTAGCGCTCATCGACAGACGTAGTCCTCGGTGATACACCACCTTCGGGACGTCCCAGAGCAGTATCACAACTGAGGGGTGGGAAAATGGAAATCAAATCCCAATCTAGAAGGCCCAACCGGTGCCAACTAGAAGTTTACAATGCTCATCCTTAATGATGAGACTCAACAAAAAACTTTTCAAACAGAAAAAAACCCTCGAGGTAGACCACCGGTCTCCTCAAATTGCGGCCTGCAAAACCTTGCGGCCAAATGAGGCATCCGCCGATGCCGTCACATCAATTTTATAGAATTTTGTAAAGGTATGTACCGACGACCAGGTGGCCGCCTTACATACCTGGACCACTGACGCCTGATGGCGAAAGGCCCAGGAAGTACTGAGCGCTCGAGTGGAGTGCGCCCTAACAGGGAACGGAGGACTCTGACCCTTAATAGAATAAGCCTGTACCACCGTTTGTCTAATCCATTTGGCAATGGTCGCGGCAGATGCAGGCAAACCCTTTCTGGGGCCATCCGTGATCACAAAAAGTGAATCCGTCTTACGGAAGGATTCCGTAGCTTTCAGGTATAGGAATGCAACGCATGTTCCCGATGATGCTTGGGCTGAGGACACAAGGAAGGTAGTACAATATCTTCATTCAGATGAAAATCTGAAACCACCTTGGGAAGAAAAGATGGTTTAGGATGAAGTACTACCTTATCCCTATGAATCACTAGGTATGGTGACTGGCATGATAATGCAGCCAGTTCTGACACCCTGCGAGCAGAAGTAATAGCCACCAAGAAGGCCACCTTCTGGGATAAAGTAAGCAAGGGAATCTCCCTGATGTTTTCAAAGGGAGGTTTCTGTAGAACCGACAAAACCAAATTAAGATCCCAGGGCGGTAAGGGCGCGCGGACTGGAGGAGCCAGGTGCCGCACCCCCTGGATGAAATTCCGCACCAAGGATTTGGTAGCTAAAGGCTTCTGAAAGAAGATTGCTAATGCTGAAACTTGACCCTTGATGGTGCTCAAGGCTAGCTTCTGCTCAACCCCTTGTTGCAAAAAGGCCAATATTCGAGTTACCGAATAGGTACGTGGAGGAAATCCTAAAGATTCGCAACACGCAATTTAAGTCTTCCATGTGTGATAATAGACTTTGCTGGAAGTCGCTTTCCTTGCTTTAATAAGGGTAGGAATGACTGAAGCTGACAAACCTCTATCCTTCAGTACTTGGGTCTCAATGGCCAGGCCATTAAACCCAGCGACTGTAAAGCATGATGGTAATTTGGTCCTTGAGACCACAGACACTCCCTGAGACGAAGTTCCCACGGAACGTCTACGACTAACATGTCCAAGTCGGCCAGGCCGGCTAGAGGAGGCCAGCCTAGAATTTCTAGGACCACTGGCGCTGACTGGATCTGAACCAGGCGTCCCTAGAGGTATCTGGCCCCGACCATCCGAGAAAGTCTGGTCGTTTTCTGTTCCCACACATTTATCAGATACCTGATAGTTATCCTTTAAGAAAAAATTCTTGCCAGGACCTAAGATCCCAGCAAGGTGTCTAGGTCCTTACTCCTAACTAGACAGAAAATAATTGATTTGCTGAGGCAGAGAGAGAGAGGATATACCCTCTGGGACTGCCCCTAGGGTGTGGCCAGAGCTTTTTAATTTCCTGTCTAGTCCTGCTCCTGCGGAGGTAACATAACCCGAAGGTGGTGTATCACCGAGGACTACGTCTGTCGATGAGCGCTAGAGAAATCCTTTTCTCTTAAGCTCATTGACAGACATAGTCCTCCTTGATTAATATTAACTCGGGTTATACTGCCCTCTACAGGAGTAGGACTAGACAGGAAAGAAAACGTTCTGGCCACACCTTAGGGGCAGTCCCAGAGGGTATATCCTCTCTCTCTCTGCTACAGCAAATCAGTTATGTCACAAAGCAGTGTTTAGAGAATTTAACCCAACCCAACTCAAAAACAGAGGGGCGGGTACTACGTCTGTCAATGAGCTTAAGAGAAAAGGATTTTACGGTAAGATTTTACAAAAATCCATTTTTCTCTGTCGCTCATTGACAGACGTAGTCCTCCTTGATTAATATCAACTCGGGACGTCCCAAAGCAGTACCACAAATGAGGGGTGGGAAAATGGAAATCAAAATCCAATCTAGAAGGCCCAACCGGTGCCAACTAGAAGTTTTAAAGGCTCATCAATCAAAGGATGAGACTCAACTGAAATTCCAACGGAAAAAAACCCTCGAGGTAGACCACCAGTCTCCTCAAATTGCGGCCTGCAAAACCTTGCAGCCAAATGAGGCATCCGCCGATGCCATCACATCAACTTTATAAAATTTTGTAAAGGTATGCACCGACGACCAGGTGGCCGCCTTGCACACCTGGACCACTGACGCCTGATGGCGGTAGGCCCAGGAAGTACTGAGCGCTCGAGTGGAGTGCGCCTTAACAGGGAACAGAGGATTCCGACCCCTAATCGAATAAGCCTGTACCACCGTCTGTCTAATTCATTTGGAGATAGTGGCGGCAGATGCAGGCAACCCCTTTCTGGGGCCATCCGTGATCACAAAAAGTGAATCCGTCTTACGGAACGATTCCGTAGACTTCAGGTATACCCTGATTGCCCGAACCACATCCAAGGAATGCAACGCATATTCCCGAGGATGATTGGGCTGAGGACACAAGGACACTGAGGACACAATATCTTCATTCAGATGAAAGTCTGAAACTACCTTAGGAAGAAAGGATGGCTTCGGATGAAGAACTACCTTATCCCTATGAACCACTAGATATGGGGAATGGTATGATAATGCAGCCAGTTCTGACACCCTGCGTGCAGAAGTGATAGCCACCAAGAAGGCCACCTTCTGGGATAATGTAAGCAAGGGAATCTCCCTGATATTTTCAAAGGGAGGTTTCTGCAGAACCGACAGAACCGATCTCCTGAACCTCTTAGTCCGGGATTCAGGAAAGCCCTAGATTTGAACACCGGTGAAGACGTCCCCCCACCCCTAAGCCGGGTGGGGGCGCACCTTCAGGCTGTATTAGCCTTAACTTCAGGTTTGGCTGAGTCGGCCTTTTGCTTGCCCGACCAGCGCCTCTTGAACCCTCCTAGAGGGGCTTTGCCTTTCCCGCTCGCCCCAGCGGAGCGAACGAACCCTTTATGAGCGGCAAAGAAAGGTCCACGCTTGTTACGAGGTGCTTTAGCAGCCTGCGGCAAAAAAGTGCTCTTGCCCCCAGTGACATCCTTAATGATCTCATCTAGGGTGGCCCCAAATAGGCGATTCCCCTGAAAGGAGAGATTCGCCAAGGCTTTTTTGGAACCTAGATCCGCCGACCAGCATTTTAACCACAGCACACGTCTGAGGACTACCGCTGACATCGATGCATGCCCTAACAAGGGGGTGGCATCCAGGGCTGCGTCACAGAGGAACTGCAGTCCTTGTATAATTTGTTCCATCAAATCAGATGCTGCCTGGGGGATACCTTTCCCCTTTAGGTCATGGCGTAACAATTTTGCCCATTCCGTTAATGTCTGTGAAACTAAACCAATGACAATCACTGGTCTAAAGGCTGACCCTATCAGGGAAAAAATAGTGCGGGACTCCGCTTCCATTTTCCGATCCACCGGATCCTTAAAGGACGAAGCGTCCTCCAACGGGATAACAGTGGCTTTATTCAGTCTGGAAATAGGTGGATCCACCACTGGTGGTACCGTCCATTTCTTAATGAGGGATTCCTCAAACGGATAGCGTCTAGCAATGCGCTTGGAAACAGTAAGGGTACGTTTTGGATGATCCCATTCCTCTTTAATTTTATTACCAAAACATTTGGGTAAGGGAAAAACCTTCGCCATCTTGGTAGGTTTACTAGTACCAAAGGGAATTTCCATCTCGGTTACCTCTGCCGGTAAAACCTCAAGTCTTAAGGTTTCCCGGACCGACACAACTAGTGCGTTCACCAATGCTTCTTCTTGTGCTAAGGCGGAGGCAGGAACGTCCTCCTCACTGTCTGAGGGAAGTTTACCTGAGACAACAGCCCCTGCAGAGGGACATGCAGCTGCAATGACCATCTCAGAATCTGAAGTATCAGATGAAATAGGGGTAGGCGGGGGTCGCTTTCTTGACCCCCGTCCCTGACAGGCCATCTCCACCCGGGATACCAAAGACTCCAAAACTGCTGTAAATGCATCAATATTCTGTGAACTGGAGGGTCCTGCGGCCACCTCGAGGGGATCAGGTGGGGGCACCTGTGTGGCAGGGTCCATGATTATTCCAGACACTTGCCGGAAAAAAATAATTTGCAAAAAAAAATAAAACTTTTTTTTTTTTTTTCTTTAGACCCCCAGTGCCACAGCGCCCCTCAGTGTTACCTGCTTTAGGACCCCTACAGAGAGAGAGAGAGAGAGAGAGAGAGACCGAGACCCCAAGGCTCACCACTTGATGCTCAGAAGTTTCAATACAACCTGTTCTCGCACTGTCTATTACAGACAGGAAGTCTTTGGCTGGCTTTCCCGGGTAAAAGGAGAAAAGGAGGCGGCTCCGCCCCTTTACACGCCTTCCGGCGCCTCCCCATAGCTCCTCGAGGTGTTTGGTCACCTCAAACATGGCCGCCCCCATGCTGGAGACACGAGGCTACGCCCATATAGCGGCCTCGTGCGATCTGCAAGACAATGGCGGCGGCCTGTGTAGGATAGCGGCGGCTAGCAGCGGCCTGCGGGATGTATGTATTCGGCCTGGCGGCCTGCGGGAGTGCCTCGACCCCACAAACTTCACCATGAATGGTGATAAGCCTGGCCGGCGGTACAGGACCCTGGCAGGCCGCATGCGGTCCGTGGGCCGTCGGGAGGCTGTGCAGCCCGTGGAAGTGACCGGTTGCTGGAGGAATGGCGATCTGGACTGCAGTAACTCAGGCATAGGCATCGGCCTGTGTACACCTCTGACAGGTAG
Organism: Pelophylax lessonae; assembly: GCF_965119305.1. Classification (NCBI taxonomy): domain Eukaryota; kingdom Metazoa; phylum Chordata; class Amphibia; order Anura; family Ranidae; genus Pelophylax; species Pelophylax lessonae. Next base: position 320,732,779 of record NC_138769.1, read on the forward strand.
GATACCTTTTACTTCAATAGTAATGCCCTTTTAGTACTGCCACTGACTTCAGTCACCCTTACAGTCTTACAATGACTTTAGATAGTCAGCTCCCAAACCAAGCCTCCTGGTTTCCATTCACAAAAAATCACACTCAAATTGGGGGATCTGTGACCTGTTATAGGATAGAGGGGAGACCCATCCTACCATCCCAGAGAGGGGCCCGCGTCCACCACAAACCCGACAGGGGGAGAGGGGGAACATTCTACTCACCATACCGGAACCAGGCGGGTGCCAACTCCTGACAGAACCCCTCTCCACCGGGGTGGGGGGGGGGGCTGTCGACCAATACGGACGCCGTGACTCTGTTGGTCATTGGCGTCCGGGCGAGACGTTTAACTCACAGTGTTAGTCCCCGTCCAGTGGGACTATGTCGCGGCCGACCCAGCGCGGAGCTATGGCCTGCACGCGCTCGTAGGCTGAACTGGGGTGACCACTGGATCTCAACATCCAGCCCGTCGCCCAGTTCCAGCTTGCTTGCTTGAAGATCTCACAGGAACACTGGAGAAAAAAGCTGTCTAAAAAAAAATCTTTCTAAGAAAAAAATCCTGCCAGGACCGAAGATCCTAGCAAGGCATCTAGGTCCTTACTCCTAACTAGACAGAAAACAACTGATTTGCTGTAGCAGAGAGAGAGAGGATATACCCTCTGGGACTGCCCCTAAGGTGTGGCCAGAACGTTTTTTTTCCTGTCTAGTCCTACTCCTGTAGAGGGCAGTATAACCCGAGTTGATAGTAATCAAGGAGGACTACATCTGTCAATGAGCGACAGAGAAAAGTTTTTTTTTTCTCCCTCCTCCTCACTGGGCTCAGGTCAGGGCAAAAAGATTGTCCATTGCACCCCCCACACAATAAAATCAATGTAGATCGCTGTCTGATTAAAGAAGAGATTCTTTCTATTCTTTCCCTGAAAGCAATCTCCAGCCTGCCCCTACCATAATCTCCTATCTCTCCCTCAGCAGAAGCAGGAACCTCTCCCTACAGTAATTAGAGTTGCAGCGATACGCGACTCCAGCTTATATAGAGGCTGGGTCACATGCTGCACTGGCCAATCACAGCCATGCCATTAGAAGGCAGGGCTGTGATGCAGTGGCGTCGGCAGGGGGGGGCTGACCGGGGCTATAGCCCCGAGTGTGCTCCCCAAAAGCCCCGAGTCTCCTGTTGCTCATTAAAAATGATTAGCCCCGAGTCCCAAGGCCTGGGTTTGGCCGGGAACTCGGGGCTACATATCAGCATTGTAACATTAAGCACAGCCAGTGATATGTGGGCGATTCGGAGGGGGGCAGCTGCAAGGACAGTGATTGCAGCTGTCAAGTTTTAGCATTGATGTCGGGTGTGGGCGTAGCCATATGCGGGGCTCCGCCCCCTTGTTCCGTGGAGAAACAGAAGCTGGCTGGGGAGGAAGGTGGCAGGGGGCGGGACCAATAGTAACTGCTGAATGGGCACACAGAGCTTCCCATCCTCCCCCAGCATTCAGAGCTAGGAGGATTTTCTTTTCATCCTCCGCGCCTGAAATTGGCTCCACCCACCTCCCTGCCTTTAGGGAAACTGACTGAAGCTGGACAGGGCAGGAAGGATTCAGCCATGGGATGGATGGATGGATGGTGTCAGCGCCGGTTCCTGGACTTGGTAAGTGTTACTGGCTCTGCCCCCCTCTCTCACTACTTCCCCTTCTCCCACTCTCTCCTTCTATCACTCTCCCTCCAATCCCTCCCTCCCCCTCCTTCTATCCCTCCCTCTCTCTCCTTCTATCCCTCCCTCTCTCTCCTTCTATCCCTCCCTCTCTCTCCTTCTATCCCTCTCTCTCTCTCTCCTATCCCTCTCTCTCTCTCTCCTATCCCTCCCTCTATCCCTCCCTCTCTCTCCCCTTCTATCCCTCCCTCTCTCTCCCCTTCTATCCCCCCCCCTCTCTCTCTCCCTCTCTCTCTCTCTCCTTCTATCCCTCCCTCTCTCTCCTTCTATCCCTCCCTCTCCTATCCCTCCCCCTCTCTCTCCTATCCCTCCCCCTCTCTCTTTCTCCTTCTATCCCTCCCCCTCTCTCTCTCCTTCTATCCCTCCCTCTCTCTCTCTCTCCTTCTATCCCTCCCTCTCTCTCTCTCTCCTTCTATCCCTCCCTCTCTCTCTCTCTCCTTCTATCCCTCCCTCTCTCTCTCTCTCCTTCTATCCCTCCCTCTCTCTCTCCTTCTATCCCTCCCTCTCTCTCTCCTTCTATCCCTCCCTCTCTCTCTCTCTCTCTCTCCTTCTATCCCTCCCCCTCTCTCTCTCCTATCCCTCCCTCTCTCTCTCCCTCTTCTTCTATCCCCTATCCCTCCCCCTCTCTCTCTCTCCTTCTATCCCTCCCCCCCTATCTCTCCTTCTATCCCTCCCTCCCTCTCTCTCCTTCTATCCCTCTCTCTCCTTCTATCCCTCCCTCTCTCTCCTTCTATCCCTCTCTTCTTCTCTCCCTCTCTCTTTCTCTCCCTCTCTCTCTCTCCCTCTCTTTCTCTCCCTCTCTCTCTCTCTCTCCTTCTATCCCTCTCTCTCCCTCTCTATCCCTGTATCTCTCTATCCCTCTTTATCCTACTCTCTCCTTCTATCCCTCCCTCTCCCTCTATCCCTCTCTCTCCTTCTATCCCTCTCTCTCTCACTCCCTCTCTCCCTCCCTCTCCTTCTATCCCTGTATCTCTATCTATGCCTCTTTCTCCTTCTATCCCTCTCTCTCCCTCTATACCTCTCTATCTTTCTATCTATCCCTCTCTTTCTCCTTCTATCCCTCCCCCCCCTCTCTCTCTCTCTCCTTCTATCCCTCCCTCTCTCTCTCTCCTTCTATCCCTCCCTCTCTCTCCTTCTATCCCTCCCTCTCTCTCTCTCTCTCCTTCTATCCCTCTCTCTCTCTCTCTCTCTCCTTCTATCCCTCCCTCTCTCTCCTTCTATCCCTCCCTCTCTCTCTCTCCTTCTATCCCTCCCTCTCTCTCTCTCTCCTATCCCTCCCTCTCTCTCTCTCCTATCCCTCCCTCTCTCTCTCTCCTATCCCTCCCTCTCTCTCTCTCTCCCTCTCTCCTTCTATCCCCTATCCCTCCCCCTATCTCTCTCTCCTTCTATCCCTCCCCCCTATCTCTCCTTCTATCCCTCCCTCCCTCTCTCTCCTTCTATCCGTCTCTCTCCTTCTATCCCTCCCTCTCTCACTCCTTCTATCCCTCTCTCTCTCACTCCTTCTATCCCTCTCTCTCTCACTCCTTCTATCCCTCTCTCTCTCACTCCTTCTATCCCTCTCTTCTCTCTCTTTCTCTCCCCCTCTCTCCTTCTATCCCTCTCTATCCCTGTATCTCTCTATCCCTCTTTATCCTACTCTCTCCTTCTATCCCTCTCTCTCCTTCTATCCCTCTCTCTCTCACTCCCTCTCTCCCTCCCTCCCTCTCCTTCTATCCCTGTATCTCTATCTATGCCTCTTTCTCCTTCTATCCCTCTCTCCCTCTATACCTCTCTATCTTTCTATCTATCCCTCTCTTTCTCCTTCTATCCCTCTCTCTCCCCCTCTATCCCTCTCTCTCCCTCTATCTATCCCTCTCTTTCTCCTTCTATCCTTCTCTCTCTCTCTCTCCTATCCCTCTCTCTCTCTCTCTCTCCTTCTATCCCTCCCTCTCCTTCTATCCCTCTCTCTCCCTCTCTATCCCTGTATCTCTCTATCTCTTTATCCTACTCTCTCCTTCTATCCCTCCCTCTCCCTCTATCCCTCTCTCTCCTTCTATCCCTCTCTCTCTCACTCCCTCCCTCCCTCCCTCCCTCTCCTTCTATCCCTGTATCTCTATCTATGCCTCTTTCTCCTTCTATCCCTCTCTACCTCTATCTTTCTATCTATCCCTCTCTTTCTCCTATCCCTCTCTCTCCCCCTCTATCTATCCCTCTCTTTCTCCTTCTATCCTCTCTCTCTCTCTCTCCTATCTCTCTCTCCTTCTATCCCTCTCTCTCTCCTTCTATCCCTCTCTCTCTCTCTCTCTCCTTCTATCCCTCTCTCTCTCCTATCCCTCTCTCTCTCTCCTTCTATCCCTCTCTCCCCCCCCTTCTATCCCTCTCTCTCCTTCTATCCCTCTCTATCCCCCTCTCTCTCTCCTATCCCTCTCTATCCCTCTCTCTCTCTCTATCCCTCTCTCTCCTTCTATCCCTCTCTCTCCTTCTATCCCTCCCTCTCCCTGTATCTCCTTCTATCCCTCTTTCTCCTTCTATCCCTCTTTCTCCTTCTCTCTCCTTCTTGCCCTCTCTCTCCCTCTCCCCTCTCTTTCTCTCTCCCTCTCGCTCCTTCTATCCCTCTCTCTCTCTCTTTATCCCTCTCTCTTTATCCCTCTCTCCCTCCCTGACTATTCTGATTCTATTCTTCCAGAAGCACATTTGTGAGGTCAGGGCTTCTCATCCAACATCTGTGCCCGTTATAGCTGCGAAGGGTGAGTCATTTTATGGTGGGGCTTTGGGCAGGGGTGAGGGGGCGGGTATTGGGTGGAGCTTGGGCGGGACTTGTGGGAGGGGTTATCAAATTTACCTTCGGGCTGCAGCCCCTGGTCTTTTTACCACCTAGCAACGCCCCTGCTGTGATGGCTTCTAAGGGCACACTAAACGCTTGCAGATTGGCTGCCTTGCAGCTGTTGAAACCGCGCCATTAAAACCGCGCCAAAACATGAAATAAATTACTGAACAACGGACTGTATCCTGAACATAGTGAAATGTTCGGGTCCGTGTACCGAACACCCAAAAGTCCGGTACGATCCCGAACAATACATTCTGGTACGATCCCGAAAAATACAGTCCAGGTTCGCTCAACCCAACATAAGACCAATAAAAAAAAAAATTTAATACAGAAATGTTGGCTTAGTGAAAAGTATGTCCATGTACAGTATAGTATGCACGCAATACTTGGTGGGGGCTCCTTTTGCATGAATTACTTAATGCAGAGTGGCATGGAGGCAATGTGGCACAGGCCTGTGGCACTGCTGAGGTGTTATGGAAGCCCAGGTTGCTTTTATAGTAGCCTTAAGCTCGTCTGCATTGTTGGGTCTGGTGTCTCATCTTCCTCTTGACAAATACCTCACAGATTCTCTATAGGGTTTAGGTCAGGCGAGTTTGCCTGACCAGATCCAACAATGCAGATGAGCTGAAGGCCGCTATCAAAACCTGAGCTTCAATAACACCTCAGCAGTGCCACAGGCTGATCGCCTGCATGCCACACCGCATTGATGCAGTAAGTCATGTAAAAAGTATTAAAATGCATACTATATTGTACATGGACATACTTTGCATTAATCCAACATTTCTGTATTCAAAATCCTTTTTTTTTTTTTCTTAAATTTGTCTTTTGTAATATTCTAATTTTCTGAGATACTGGATTTTGGGTTTTCACTACTAGATGCATACCATAAACATCAAAATTTAAAGAAAGAAATGCTTGGAATATATCACTCTTTGTGTAAAGCATCTATAAAAAAAAAAAAATAGGAGTTTCACTTTTTGAATTAAATTACTGAAATAAAATGACCTTTTTTATTATATTCTTATTTTATGAGATGCACCTGTATCTTACAGTCTCACTAAATCTTTAAACTATGACAAACTATACAAAGAGTGATGGAACCCCAATAATAAATTACTAGCAAATTAGATAAGGTCAAGCAGTGGCAAACTGCCTTAATTGCGATTCCAGCCAAAAGTAGGAAAGTTTAGAGAATCTGTCAGCTTTTATTGCTCTATGCAAGTCTACTGGTAAGATTGACCCTCATTTGTTCATTTATGTGACTCTAGGAGAAGTGAGTGGACAAGGAACCATTGAGACAGGCAGCCAAAGGCAGTAATAAAAAATCAAATAAGGATTGTTACTGTACGTACAGCATGTTCGCACTGGAGTGATTTTATATTAATTCTTGACTCTTCAACACCCTATCTTTGGGACAAGTAGTAAGGAAAAGTCTCCCCAGTTGGGACATAGTGATTTTGGAAAAAAAAAAAAAGACACCAGTCCATCTAGTTTACCAACAAGAAAAAGATATTGAAAACCCACATATACACAATCCAATACCCACGGTTGATCCAGAGGAAGGCAAAAACACACTAAAAACATGATTCAATTCGCTCTAGTGGGGGAAAAAAAAAAGTTCCTTCCTGATGTCCCAGGAGGAAATTGGATATTCCCTGATCAACTACCTCTGGGGTTATTACCTCTTAATATTAATATCTACTTATATTATTTGCATTTATAAATACATCCAGGACTTTTTTAAAGCATACGAGTGAGCTGGACAGAACCAGCTCTTGAGGGAGTCTATTTCATGTTTTCACAGCTCTTCCTGTCTTTCCGTATGTGGAGGTTAAATCTCTTTTCCTCCAGATGTAAAGAGTGCCCCCTTTTCCTCTGTAATGACCTGAAAGTGAATAAACTCTACACCAGGTTCACGCTATAGATTACTTATGTATTTCTACATGTTGAGCATATCCCCCCTAATCTCGCCTTCTCAAGAGAGAATAAACTAATTTCTTCTAATCTTTCATTATAGCTGAGCTCCTCCTTGCCTCTCATCAGTTTAGTTGCTCTTCTCTGCACTCTCCAGTTTCCCAATATCCTTTTTGTAAACTGGTGCCCAAAACTGAACTGCATATTCCAAATGGGGTCTTACTAATGATTTGTACAGGGGCAAAATGATCTCTCGCTCTGCAGTCCAAACCTCTTAATACAAAAAAGGAAAGTATTTTGTTAGCTGTAAAACTGCAGCTTGGCATTGCATGCCATTATTAAGTCTCCGAGCAACCAGTTCCTTCTCTGCCATTAACTCCCCCAGCTGTTCTCCTCCTGGAATGTGCAATGCCTTATATGTTCTTATCCCCCAAGTGCATAACTTTACATTTATCAATACTAAACCTCATTTGCCACATAGTTGCCCAATGAAACAGTGCATTGAGGTTGGCTTATAAGCTGGAGACATCCTGTAAGGATGTTATTTCACTGCATAGCTTGGTGTCATCTGCAAAGACTGAAATGGTACTTTTAATCCCAGACCCTATGTCATTTAAAAATATGTATATAAAATAAGGGTCCCAACACTGAACTTCAGGGTACACCACTAACAACTTTAGACCATTCAAAGTATGAATCATTAACCATTATACATTTGCCTTCTCTTTGTCCCCAGTTACCCACTCCTGATTATTTTGTAAAGGACCTACATGCTCAGACCTGAACTTTTTACTGTTAATATATTTGAAGAATTTTTGGGGTTTGCCCTACTCTCTGACAACCTGTTTATTTATCATTAATGAAAGTCTGACAGAAATTTTGTCTAGGACACATTAAAAATCTCAACATGCCACCGAAAGACAAAAGGTCAGTATGGACGACTGATTCATGTACCCGTAGGAAACAGGTACTTAAATTTTTGAAAAGCACCGCACATAAAGGCACAATGAGGCTTAAGTGTCCATAGATATAAAAGGGGAGAGAGAGCCTAAAGGCAGACCGGGGCACTCGGATGTGTAAGCACGCTCTGCATATCGCGGTTTTTACTCGGCATGCTCTTTTTAACAGATTTCATGTAAGTGCAGTACTTTCATAATAAAATCTGCCTGTTTGTACATATAACACTATTAGCCCGCTCTTATCATTCCAAGGTGGTGTCATTTTTACTGGTGATTAAGAGAGGTTCAGGCTCGTTTCTACCTGCATTGTCCCCTTGGTCAAGAGCCTGAGAGCCATTTCCGGTTAGAAGATATGAGAGGGGTCCTCCCAACACACTGTCCACTTTGATTTTCCTGGCTTTGTTTGACCACTCTAACAGGAGGTCAGACTTTCTGGTAAGCGGTTTGGCTGTCACTATTGGGTGATTCCATCTTTTTCCCACTGTCACACCGGTGTTTGGATGATTCGGACTGGTCCTCCCTCTTTCTTCCCCTTAAGGACTCTGGGACTCTTACACCTTACGATTTAAGAATTCTTATATATTTGCATATATTTTTTATATGTACATTCATTATTGGCGCTGCTTCTATTGTTTTACTGTCCATAGATATGCTTGGTTCCCAGTGCGGCTGAGCTCCCTCCCTGTTGTTGTAGCTGTCACACATTATGTAGCTAGGTGGGCAGAGCACGATGGACATTCAGAGGCACTAGTTCCCCAATAGGTCGCTCCCCTTCTGACAGCAGGCAGATCCGTGGCCAATAGGAATCTTACTTTTGGCAATAGAATCCACCCACTGCCTGCTGTCAATTACAAGGAGAAAGCAGACCTGATAGGAAACTAGGGTCTTAGCTCACACATCAGGCTCTGCCTGCTGTCAGCATCACTGCTTGGAAGGAGCCTGTCAGCTAGTTAGAATTTGTCTCAATTACCGCCAGTTTCATTAACTATACAATGGGAAGTATTTTGGTTTTTTTCATTTAGTGCAGCCATTTTGCAAAGCGGCGCTATTATGAACCACCTGAATCTGCCGCATGTGGCAGAAAAGCTACCAAAACTGGTGACAGGGATGTGTGACCTTGGCACAGGCAAAAAATTTTGTTAGTGCTTTATTGGATTCCCCCTCTAAGTTTATTATGGATTGTTTTATTTGCCCAGTGGTGTTTATAAAGTTTATGTTTATTTAGCAACCAGATTCATGAACCAATCATGAAGTTATCTTGCTCTAAGGGGAGTTGGCCATTCCTTACACACAAATCCTATATACTACAGTTATACCTTGAAACAGTTATCGACGCATGCGCTCTAAAGGAACAGCCACTTGTGCTGTTCATTCAGAATCCTGTGCCATAAACGACGCATCCATGGGAGTGATGTAATCGTGGCTCTGACCAGTCACACTGCCAAAGTCTGTGAACCCAGAAGCCAGACAGGTGGAGATGGAAGCGGCCTCCAGCGATGACATTGCATCACTAGAATGCTTTGTTTTCGGGTAAATGTTACATAATGTGCTAGTATGCAATACATACTAGCACATTATGGCTTTACCTTGCAGGTAAGGAAAGAAAAAAAAAAAAAAAAAGAGTCACCGAGTGGTTTACAATTGCTTTAAGCCTAGTACACTCCATGCGAGTTGGACAAAGGAAAAAAAAAAAACTGACAGCTCTAGTCAGAGCCACTGTACTAACAATCTGATGTTACTACAGTGATCCCCCCTGCTAAGCTGTTGTGTTCTGACAGGGGGACGGCCCTGAGAGCACTGATTGGGAACCGGTCGTTTGCTGGTATTCCAGCATGCATGTCCAACAGAAGCTGGCCGAATGGCTGGCTTCTGTCGGACCGGCTGCCATACACACAGGGCAAATGTTGGCCGGTTTTCTATTGAACCGGCCGATGTCGCCAGACATTCGGCCTGTGTGTACTAGGCTTAAGGGTAGTAAACACATTGAGAAATGGATCACATTGTTTATCACTGTATGAAAAAGGAAGTGTTCAGCATGACAGCACACAGTGATGTTTCTCAATTTAGCACCAGTGTTCAAATCTGTTAAAGGGAAACAATCCTTTAATCCTTGTCCATTAGGCCAAAATTTTATTTTATACATTTTTTTTTTATGCACCAAAATGCATAATTGTTGTTTAGATGTTGTCCAAAAGCAAAAAACCTGTAGAATTCGAAAAATAAAATAAATAAAAGTCGTGCGTCAAGCAGATTGATCAGAGAGCTTGAGTCACTGCAGAGTTTACGAGTAATTTTTATAGGTCTCACATTTTCTTTAAAATCACTAATTTTTTCCTATAGTATTTCTTAAAAGATTTGTTGATTAGCCATTAGAAGCCCTCAGTTGTTTACTGCAATTACTGCTTTTCCCTTAAAGGTAATCGGTCATGCAAGAACAACAAAGGCTGCCATTGCTGAGCTTTACTTTTGAGAATCCTAATTCTCTTGCTGGCATTCTGAGGTTTTCCCTAAGTGCAGTCTGTAGCTAATTTGCAAGAGGTATAGAGATAAGGAATGTTGACACTTATTAATGACATGCCTGTGTTGGGCCTCTGATTTTAAAGTACCCAGTAAGTCAGAACTGGTAAAATACTATACAATCCCTACGAACATTTTCACCACACATTCCTTATTCTGTTAAAGTCCTTTGAAAGCATTCTAGACCTGCTGATTTTCTTAGCTAAATGTGTGACCATGACAAATCAGGCGTAAGTGCTTTTTAACATGTGACTGAGCATCTCCAGAAATTTCAGACATTCTGAACATACTGTCAGTGAATCCAAAAGAAGAATCGGCTGGTAGTTATACATTAGAATAGTGAAGTAAAAAACAGTAATGGCACAGACCAGTACTTGTGTATGTGAAAGGCAAAAAGGAAAAATGGTGCCACTAAAAGAATAGAGGCCAGCAGCAGTTACGCTATCATTTCTTTCACACAAATTCGTTTACCACTTCCTCAAGTACAAACTGTACAGTATGAAAAAAGACCGGGAAGAGGTCTAGTGGAATGTTTGTACTCTACTTTGCCCAGACAAGACAAATTTCCAACTAGAATAAATGGAGATTGAATCATACACAAGGAGAAGGACGAGGATAGGAAGGATTTTAAACCACAGGGTTTTGAACAGAAGATGCATCCTAAAAAACTTCATAGTTTCAAGAATAGATCTATGTCCAGCTCCTCTCCCCCTGTCGCTGCCATTACTGGCAATTACTTGCTGTCAAAATGACAGCTGGTAATTGCTTTGTCATACACTGCAGGAAGAGCTGTCAAAACCACTCCCATATAAAATGACACTTCCAGATAGTCTGATAGTTTCATGGAGTAAATACAATGAATCAGTGCATTGTTTTGTTGTATTATTTCCTTTATATGTAGATCGAAGATATGACCTTTGACATGCATATGACATCACTTAGAAACCTTACATGTTTCCCCCCCCCAAAAAAAACATAACATGCTCCGGGACGAGATATAGCACAGTGCTTTTGCCATGTAATTTGTCCTTTTCTATGTTGTACAATACCTGGATGATCCTGCCTGTTTCTTGGTTTAAACTGACCACATTTATCATGACTGCTGTTTTATGTGCCTCCATCGTCCAGCTCTCTCCTCAGCGTCTCTGCTTCTCCCCCTCTCCATGTCATTTTTGTAGTCTGTATGAGAGTCGATCTCCTTCCCACCCCTCCCCTCTTGCCTTCATTAAGTAATACTATTCACTGGCAGCTGCTCCTCCCCCTCTTCAATGATGCCAACGACAAGAGACTGAACTCAGTTCTCACAAGGTCAGGGTGAGAGAGGAATAATAGAACCTTCCACCGGAGTCCCTCTGCTCGGGATTGAGAGCAGATTAAACCATGTGACCATACAGAAGAACTCCTAACAAATAAGTACTTAAAGATTTTGCAAAAAAAAGAAAAAGAAAAAACACACTCCTATTCCTTTTGTCACATAAGAGAATAGAGAATAGATAAAAGCGAGTGTTTTTATGATACTTTACAACTACTTTAAAGCTAGTAGTATTTACATTCAACTGGACTTTTTCTGTAATGTTAAAGACATTTTGTAGTTTTTCTAAGTCCCCTTTTCAGTTCCCATAAGTGTCAGGAAGATACCCCAGCATTTAATTCCACACAGGTAGCACAGATGCCTTCATTCAATCACCATTGAGTGTGTAGATGTTGACTGCCCAAAAACACGATGGGAGGTGTGAATGTTTGGAAGACCGATAGTGTTGAAGTCCCCCATCTTTTGGTCAGAAATAGTTGTTCTCGTTTGATGTAGATGGCCTCTTGAGAGCCAGTTGCCCACGTTGTCCAAACTGTGCACCTCAGTGTTCTCAAAAGAATGTACCATTTCCATAAGACGTAGAAAGACTACTTTGTCTTGACTTATAGAATTGTCCCTCCTTTGCTGAGCCATTTGTTTGTTGACATGTTGTTGGGTCTCCCCAATTTACAGCTGTTTGCATTTCCTCACTCTAGTGCACTAAATATACTAAGTTACTTTATTTGTATTTAGGTGTTGGGCCTTATGGATGTACAAGTTTCTCTTCCAGTGCATTGCTGGGCTTGAGGGACTCTGGGATGCAAGGCTTGTTAAAGATCTTTCTGAAATGTTCTGAAACTCCAGCAACATACAAGTTATATATATTACTTTGTGTTATCTGTTTCTCACCTCTGTTTGATGATACTGTGTGTTTGTTTGAATTTGTGGATGTTTTAACAATAGTCCAGTATAAGTAGCCAAAAACTTTGGAAACACTCCTTAGATGGCTGTGTGTCAGTTTGTGGTCACCATCCCAGTCCAATGTTGCAGCGTTTGAGTAACCCCCAGTTTATGTTCCAGTGAGTAGTGGTAGTCAAAAAGTGAATACTGGTCTGTATGGGAAAGTTTCCTTTAGACCTCAATGTCCAAGTTAGTCCTCTTCATGACATGGTAATATACAGTTCAAAAGGGTATTTTTTTTATTCTGTGTCTCTTCATTGCATAAAGTTGATTTGTCAATTGTGTTCACAAAACGCTTGCATTTCTGATGTTCCACTCTTGATCCATTTATCAGCCACATACCTGAACCAATAAATTGGTGTTATTACCATGAAAGGGTCTCTTCTCCACCTCCTCCGGGTTCAGAATAACTACATTGGTAAATAAAGGTAATCCCACAGCACATTCATGTGTCTGCCTGTGGAAGTTATCCATGTACTTGAAATACAGTAGGTGATGTTGAGACAAAGGTCAAGCAAGGTACATACTTGGTCTGGTTTTAGTTCTGCTTGACTGTTAAGACAGGAGTTTTACCATGTTTCAGATGTTCCAATCAAGTTTCAATACTTTCTGCCGGTGTTATACAAGTGAAAAAGATGTGAAATATTAGGCCACCACTGTCTTCCAAGACCAACATCAATCCACATACCTTGTTTTGAATATGGTGTACAGTGTTGCGGACAACAAGGGTAAAAGAATAGTAGCCAGATGCTTCCGATAATCATCTTAGAGGACACCTTCTATGTGTATCTTAGAGAGTCTGTACAGGCATGGTGTAGCTTTCAGGGATAGCGATAGTAGTACAAGTTCTGAACAATTCCTTTTACCTTTTGAAATTGTTGTAAGCAGTCCCACCTCCCTTTCCCTGTAAGTGGGATCCTTTAGTGGCTCACAAATGTTGGCATCACTAAGAGTGGTCAGATTATAATGTTAATCAGATGTATTAAAGGGATGGTAAACCTCAGTCATGGAATCTGAGCAAAGCACATATCTGTTCGTGTTTACATATCCCTCTCCAAAGCTCGAAGTGTCATTTCACTCTGATGCTTTGTTCCTCTGTTATCAGCATGAGTCACTTCTGAGAAGTTTTCAGGACACATAAGATACATTTGTGCTGGGAGGGAGGGGGGAGAGCTCAGAATGGAGCTTGTCTATTAAGAACACAGTTCTTCTGCTGTGTGGAGGGGTGTGTGTTCCTTTCCTCCAATCAGCTCTCTCACACTAACTGCAGCCTCTCCGCCCCCTCCTCTGTGCTCCCCATTTGAAGGGGTGTGCAGATAAACAAGAAAAACCTATGTAGGAGGATTGGTTTAATCTCTGTGTATCATCTGAGGCTGTTCACTTTTAACTGGGTATATGTGAGGGTTTACAACCACTTGTAAACTTAGGACCACAATGCATCTCTCCATTTGTCTGCTGGCATGACTGTAATGCTTGGCACCTACTAACCACAACTTTGCGCCTCCAATCCCGTTTTTGGACTATCACCATCTACATACCTTAGAGTAACTACAACATGTCTTTACACATTCCAGAACAAGTCCAGGTGAAATGTGACTGCTACCAGTTATAGAATGACCTAGATAAATAAGCTCCTTCACCGACATACTTAGGGGTCGTTTTTTTTCTCATTAAAATGTATTCATATTTATCCCTGATCAACCCTAGAGTCCTAAATAATTATTCCTCCCCTTCAACCATTAGCTACAGCTTTTTTTTATCATACATTTTTTACAATTGCATTTGTTTTGCTTGACGCCTTTTTCAGGGTCACATTACATTTACATGACCAGCCCAGGACCACAACAACTACAGTCAGGATGGTGAGCGGAAGGAGACAAACATCTATTTCAAATCTTCTCTTTAGTACTGTGAACTGGAAGTGCTCAGCTCTGAGCATTTCTTGTTTAGAAATTTCAAAATCCCATCAAGGAAGCAGGGTACACAGCTGATCAAGGACATTCCTGTGCTCAATTGGCTGCAGTAGAGGGCAGGGGAGACAGTAGGCGTCCAACAGACTCCTGATGTCTCCATAAAGAGTACCATATCCCCTACCCAACGCTATCACACAGAAGGCTAACACAAGCCCCCTTTAGGATAGCAATAATGTTAAACGAAAAACATTTTTTAAATAGGTTAGAAAACAAAAAAAAAAAAATTATCAGAAATTAAAAGCAACTTCATCATGCTGCACACACCAGCAAATGCACCCACAGCTTGCAATTGTTAATGCAAACAGCGATTGTGCCACACATGATATTATATTGCCGTGAATGTCAGAGTAAAAACAATAATTCTAGCACATCATTTAAGGTTTACAGTTAAAGCATCACCAATTGATCATTTTGGGTACCGTAATTTTTCACTATTAACTGGGCACACGCAGTGTTGAGGCATGGCACATTTGGTAGCTTAAGGCCCCTTTCACACTTGTACGACTTGTCCTGCGACTCGGGACTTGCAAAGTTGCATGACAAGTCGTACTCCATGATTTCCAATGAATACCATTCATATTTGTGCAACTTCAAGTCGCAAGACTTCAAAGTAGTTACTGCACTACTTTAGTCTGATTTTAATGCATTTTGAGGTCCATAGACATAGGCATTGCTTCAAGTCCAGTCAAAATCGTGGGGAAATAATTGCGGTAAAATCGCGTGTTTTTTAGGTCACATAAGTATGAAAGGGGCCTTATTCCACACGAAAGGGGCCTTATTCCACACTACCCAATCTAAGTTTTTTTCTACAAATAAATTATTGCGCATTAAATTGTGTGTGTGCAATAAAGTTAATTTTAGTGTACTTTTTGCTGAAAATATAGATAACCATTGTGCAACATAAAAAATTGCAACTGCCATCTTTTTTTTTTTTTAACAAGACCTTTAATTACAGAAAATACATGTTCTGGGGTTTTAAGTAATTTTTATAGACAAAATGCAGATTTTAACGTGGTAAGAAATGAAAAAAAAAAAATGCAAATAAATATTGCCAAAAAAGAAAGCCTTTCCCAAAAAACAGCGTATTACTTTGTGATCTACAAATAAAAAAACCCATAGTGGAAAGGTAAAAAAATGACTCTGTTCCAACTGGTATACAGGTACTTGAGCTGAAGTGGTTAAAGAGTTAGTTGTGTGGCACGGAGCAGGCTGTACAGCAAAGACGGGTTACATGTGTCACTTTTTAGGAATAACAGATGATCAAAGCTCACTAAGGGCCGTTCACACCATATGCAGTCATGTGCATTTTTTTCTGCATCAAAAATGCATGGATAGTAGGTTATATGGTTTTCAATGTTATAGTTCACACCAGTGCAGTCAGTCCAAGAAAAAAGTAGAACATGTAGCATTTTTCTGCACTGGACTGTACTGGAACGCAGTTAAACATATCAAAAATTCACCGGAACGCACCTAAACACAACATACACTCGAACACACATGTTCTTCTTTAAGGTTAAGGGGGAAAAATGCACTGAACTGCATCAAAAAACGCACAAAACATACACTGGATTACATCAAATATGCGCATTCAGAAAAGCATCCAGACTGCGTTTCTTTGGTGTGTACTGCCCCAAGTATGACTCCGCTAAATGTGGAGTTGTGTTTTAACCGTTTTGCTGCCAGGTCCATACATTGTACAGACCTAACAGCAGGGATTTTACATACATTTCCACTGGCTACAGCCACCGGGATTGTGTGCAAGAAGCTGGATCACACCACAAAAAATGCACTCCAGATCAGTTTCTGCATGGATGTTTTTGATAAATTTTTGACGGGTTTCTGGATGCATTCCAGATGCTTTTTTTCTTTCTTCACTGTATTGGGCTCTGATGGGTTTTACCACATACATTTCAGTACAGTGCAGGAAAAATGCAGCATGTTGTATTTTTTTTTTTCTGCAGCTGGAACACCCTAAAAAACTGACTGCACTGGTGTAGACTACGCCATTGGAAACCAAATAACCTACTTTCAATGCATTTTTGATGCAGAAAAAAAAAAAGATGCATTGGACTGCATGTGGTGTGAACCAGCCTCTGAAAAGCAGACTACTGCCTGATGGAAGCATTTGGGTGGCTGTGCTGCCATCCAATTGCTTCCACACACCTCCGGTAACAGCGCCCCAGCCATGTATCCCAGGCTCCGCGGGATAGAGGGGATGGAGCAGAGCAGGCACATCCCTTCCGAGTTAACTTCATAGTGTCCCTGGCCAGCATTCCCAGGAAAGAATCTAATGCAATGCGATCTGCATTGCGTTTTATTGTGGTGAGGAGAAACATACAGGGTCATTTTGACCCTGGATGTCTGATTAAAGAGAACCTATCACCCAAAAATCATCACATAGAGGACTTTTTGTCCCTTATGTGATTAAACAAATAAAAAAAGTTAAAGCAAAAAAAAAAAACATTTTTCATTTTTTTACACTGTGAAAAATGAAAGTTACACCCAAGCACATAAAATCCCTCTCAAGAAAATTTTTGGGGCCCCCACATGTACGCATTTGTCGGGGGCGCCTACTGATGAAAACGTTGATTGCAACATACGCACCAAAACTAGTTGCCAGAACTCTTCTGTAACTGATGACCTATAGGGGTAAGCTATGAAACCGAAACGTGTCACTATTTCACGCAAATTTAAGGTTTGATGTGTTGGGCAAAAAAAAAAAAAAAAACAGTCAGAAAAGATGAGTAGGGAAAAATAAAGGTCAGTGGTCTCCACCTGTAAAACCATTCCTAATTTGGGAGTCGTCTCATTGTTGCCCATCTAGTGCATCTGTTAATTTCATAAACTCCAAAGCAGCTGAAACTAACAAACCCCTCTGCTACTTAACTGACCAGATCAATATTCCAGGAGTTTAATTGACTTGATACTACAGTCTGATTTAAAAGGGTTTCTTTAATTTTTTTGAGCAGTGTATATGATTACAAATGTTAATTCCTTAAAATGTGCATTTTCATAAGACAATGATATCGATTATTTATTTACCTGGGTGTGTATTTCTTCATTTATTGAGCGCTTTGTTTCTTGTTTCTTCTTCACAGCTAGAAGTTCCACCAATGGACGAATAGTCATTCCCTTTCAGTGACAGAAGTTAGCAATAAGGGTTAATGATCAGTTTAAAGCATGGCCATTCAACTATAAGTCCTATCAGATGTAGAAGTAAAGAATGTGCATAGTTTACTTGCCCTGTAGTTGTTCCACATCTGCCTATAGCTATGCTCACACCCTTTTTCTTATCCTTCCAAAATCAGAAGGTTACAGTCAACTCTTAGGGCTAACAATTCGGTCTCTCCAATTTGGGTTATCCTGAAAGTTTAATGTAAGCTCAAAGTGCTAATGAGCAGCCACTGATAAAAGAGAAGCTAGAAGTACTATCTACATCAAATATGCGGTGAATCTCAGAAAGTGGTTTTGTTTATATGATCCTGTGGTTGGATAGCAGCAGTTTAGGGTCACATAACTCAAACACTGCAGGGTGTGGACAGCATTATTATCCTTCACAGTGTACATTTCCTAATTTGTGACAGTTCTGTTCTGGGAGTCATTATTAGGCTGTGGGAAGGGGACATAGTTTATGCATATATATAGCTGTACAAACACAAACACCATTCATACCACGATATACTCAAACTTAGATACTGAGACAAGGATGTATTTGTCTTCTGGTAACTGCATTGTTAACATGGTGTCCTAAGAAAAAGTACTGGATATCTTGGTGTAATTTCCTTTTTTCCAGTATACATAGACTCAAAAGCCTTTAGACTGCATCCTATTAAAGAGGCTGTAAACCAGATTTTTTTTTTTTTTTCACCCTGAAAGAGAAACACATAATGAGCTAGTATGCAATACTTACCTTAGAACGAGCCCCCGCCATGCCGCCCGCTTACCTCTATGACGGGCGACATGTTCAGTCGCCCGTCTTCCGGGATCGCGGCATCCGGCCATCTGATTGGCCGGAGCCGCGGTGACGTCACGGGGCTCTGAAGGAACGTTGTTCCGTGAAAAAACCATACCCGTGAAAATTCCCTACCCTCGTCACTTGCGGTGCACCTACGTCATGGAACAGCCGAGCAGGTTACCATTGCGCATGCTCAGAGGTCCGGAGGGTAGGGAATTTTGACGGGGTAGCGTGTTGTAACGTGTCTATGAAAATATAAATCCCGGAGATCTCGGTTCCATGATTTATTATATTTTCATAGACCCGCCTCCGCTTTTACATTTAGAAGCCGAGATCAGGGAAGTGACAGGGGTAGGAGCGGAGAGGATTTCATGTTGCAGCCGAGATGTTTTAAATGTTACCGCGGCAACAGCTGATGCGGTATAAAGTTACAACACACTACCCCGTCAAAATTCCCTACCCTCCGGACCTCTGAGCATGCGCAATGGTAACCTGCTCAGCTGTTCCATGACGTATGTGCACCGGAAGTGACGAGGTATGGAATTTTCACGAGGTATGGTTTTCTAACGTTACAACGGCACCAGCGGCCGTTCCTTCAGAGCGCATGTGCCAGTGATGTCACTGGCTGCATGTAAGGTAAATATCTCCTAAACGGTACATGTTTAGGAGATATTTACAGTACCTTATCATAGGCTTACCTATAGGTACAACTTGCAGAGGAGGGTTTACTTCCTCTTTAACACTGGCAGGCAAGTTTATCTTTTGTCAGCTGTCCAGCTCTATAGAATGAGGTTGTCCAACACAACAAGGTATCTATTATACACATCATTATATACACTCTCTTGTTCATAGAAAGTACATGTGTTTATGCGCATTTATAAATGTATGCTAGTAAAATCTACAGTTTTTTTTTGTGAGCGGCTAAATGCAGAGCACATTGTTGCAAGTAGATGCAGTGGTGTATAGGCTCATTGATTACTATAATGCTGCATTTGGATGCATAAAAAAAAAAAAACACTATCTGCTGTACGCATCTAAACACAGTGTTTTTTTTTGCTAATGTGTGTGTTTGGGCTCACTGATTACTATTAGTGCTGCATACAAAATTATCTGCTGTACACGTTTTTTTTTGCTGGTATAAAATTAGCCCAAAACGAGCTAAACTCATCTTAACAACCTCTTGTTTGTGCAGTTTGGAACTTCTCAAAAGCAATCATTTCCAACTCTAAGGCTCCATGTACACGGGACCTTGTTAAAAGTCCCTTTGAATGCTGGAATTTTTAGGACGTTTGAAACGTCCGTTCGGTCGCGTTTGTACCCGCGTTTAGCGGCGTTTGCGTTTAGAACCGTTCCTAGAGGTCAAAAAAATGATTCCCCTTTAAAATGGAAAAACGCGAACGCTAAACTCGGGTCATCGCGTTCAGGCGCGTTTGTGCGTTTGAAACGCCGGGAAACACATGTTCGAACGCAAATAATTGCGTTCTAAAAAAGTCTCTGAACGCAACTGCCTGCAAATGACTGTAAACGACCTGGTGTACATGGACAGATAAGATAAAATGTAGATGGGTTCAGGGGCTTCTGAAAAAAACGCCCAACTGCTCCTAAACGGCCATTTCCAGCGTCCCGTGTACATGGAGCCTTAGAAGTGACATGGCTAGACAAATGTGCTATTGATTTTTTAGAAGAACTTGCCTTCAGACAGCAGCATTCAGGGCATGTGAGCTATAATGCATCTAGTGCCCCTATCCTTAGTAAATTATTCAATTGGGAAGGATTGGGAAAACAAGGATTTCGGGCACATTGATCCAATGTGCCCGAAATCCTTGTTTTCCCAATCCTTCCCAATTAAATGTGCTATTGATGTCAAACAATGTTTTAGCCCCTTTACACACTGGACTATTTAAATTAAACTCAATCAAACAATTAATGTAACAGACTAAGAGTGTCACCTGCACAAACCCCCCGAAGCCCGAAAATGTCCTTTACTCACCTGCACAAACACTGTGAAGAATATTACTGTAATTATTGCAGTGAGGAACATATTTCTGTTAGGGCTATGTAATAAGTACCCCAGGGAGAAAGCAATGGCTCCTCGCAAGCCACCATATGCAATAATAAACTGGTCTTTGGGTGTCAGCTTCACTATGCGGAATTTGTTGATAAACCAAGTTAAGCCAAGAACACCTAGGAAAGGGATATAACATTTAACACTTGACATTTAAAGTAACACAAAAACTATTTTTTATATGCAAATCATTAGTGTTTAGGACACTCGTCAGAAAATGTAATAAAAATCCTATACAGGTAAAACTGTAAACAAGGATTGGGCAGGAAGGAGCATCCTTAAATGCTATTTACTTCCATTTCAGTATTCTGGATCCTGGGACACACAGCACCCTCCTCTGCTTTGGATTAAAAAACATACCTGCTCTTAAATCAACGACCAGCAAAAACATACAAGATCGAGATTATATCCTTAGTATGGCAATAATCCCTTGAAGTGGTTGTAAAGGCTGAAGGATTTTTTAACTGCATTACATTTTTTTTTGGGATCAGCTATACTAAGGTCTAGAAACAGTAAATCCAAATTGACCTATGTGTACATGTTCACATGCTCTATATACTTGTCCAGACCAACGTTTACCAACGGTCAAGGTTAAAATAAAGGACAAGGAGCCAAACACATTGACTTTCAAGCAGTTATTTCTGATATTTACCATGATCCCGTGACAAACCAGGGCCAGGGTCACAAATACAACAGTAGCTCAAAATCTGTCTCCTTCTACCCCTTACTGTTAATAGGCAAAGAGAAAGATGGCATGGCACTTTATAGCCATCCAATAAAAAATATAAAATAAGGTAAAAGCCTCTAAATGAAACCACCGAGGTTAAGACACAAAATTGCCCATATAGGGGATTAGGATATTATAGAATCAAAAATGTATTACTTAATAATAGTGGTGACAAGAACATTAAATGTCCAGAAAAAGTCTTTAAACACATCGATATACCAGTGCATTCGCTTTAGATTTCAGCTAAATCACATCGTTTATAGGCATGGTTAAAGCGTGAAAGAAGTAGGACACTAGTTACACTATTCAGATAGTGCTAAACTAAAATGCAGTAAATGTATGATTCCAACTGTCACATGTAAATCTAGGTACAGTGAATATAAAAAATCTACACACCCCCGTTAAAATGTCAGGTTTCTGTGATGTCAAAAAAAAAAAAAAGAGACAAAAGATAAATTGTTTCAGAAATTTTTCCACCTTTAATGAGACCTATGAACTGTACAACTCAAGTGAAAAACAAGTAAAAATAAAAAAACTAAAATGTGGTTGTATAAGAGTGCACACCCTCTTATAACTGGGGATGTAGCTGTGTTCAAAATTAAGCAATCGAATTCAAACTCATGTTAAAAATAGGAGAGAGTACACACCTGCCATTATTTAAAGTGTCTCTTATTAACCCCAAATAAAGTTCGGCTGTTCTAGTAGGTCTTTCCTGACATTTTCTTAGTCACATCCTACAGCAAAAGCCATGGTCCGCAGAGAGCTTCTAAAGCATCAGAAGGATCCCATTGTTAAAAGGTATCAGTCAGCAGAAGGGTACAAAAAACTGTCCAAGGCATTTGATATACCATGGAACACAGTGAAGACCGTCATCATCAAGTGGAGAAAATATGGCACAATAGTGACATTACCAAGAACTGGACGTTCCTACAAAATTGATGAAAAGATGAGAAGAAAACAGGTCATGGAGGCTGCAAAGAAGGCCTACAGAAACATTAAAGGAGCTGCAGGAATATCTGGCAAGTACTGGCTGTGAGGTACATGTGACAACAATCTCCCGTATTCTTCATATGTCTAAACTATGGGGTAGAGTGGGAAGACGTAAGCCTTTTCTACGAAGAAAAACATCCAATCCCGGCTAAATTTTGCAAAAACACATCTGAAGTTTCCCGTAAAGCATGTAGGGAAATGTGTTATTGGCTGATGAAGCCAAGGTTGAACTTTTTGGGCCATAATTCCAAATAAAAGATGTTTGGCGCAAAGAAAAACATCACCAAAAGAACACTATACCCACAGTGAAGCATGGTGGTGGCAGCATCATGCTTTGGGGCCATTTTTCTTCAGCTGGAACAGGGGCCTTAGTCAAGGTAGAGGGAATTATGAACAGTTCCAAATACCAGTCAATATTGACACAAAACCTTCAGGCTTCTGCTAGAAAGCTGAACATGAAGAGGAACTTCATCTTTCAGCATGAAAACCCAAAGCTTACATCCAAATCAACAAAGGAATGGCTTCATCAGAAGAAGATTACAGTTTTGGAATGGCCCAGACAGAGCCCTGACTCCAATTGAATCTGTGGGGTGATCTGAAGAGAGCTGTGCACAGGAGATGCCCTTGAAATCTGTCAGACTTGGAGTGTTTTTGCAAGGAAGAGTGGGCAAATCTTGCCAAATCCAGATGTGCCATGCTGATAGACTCATACCCAAAAAGACTAAGTGCTGTAAAAAAAAAAATCAAAAAGGTGCTTTACCAAAGTATTAGTTTAAGGGTGTGCACACTTCTACAACCATATTATTTTAGTTTATTTTTACTTCCCTCCACCTAAAAGATTTCAGTTTGTTGTACAACTCAATTGTATGGTTTTTAGGTCACATTAAAGGTGCAAAAAGTCCTGAAATGATTAATCTTGGTCTCATTTTTTTACATCACAAAAACCTGACATTTTACCAGGGGTCTGTAGACTTTTTATATCCACTATACACTTCACATGTTCATGCCAAATACAGTCTAAATGAAATGTAAAGCAATACCCAACACGCGTGCTATGAGGCAGAAGATAAGGGTGCAGACGACATAAGTCCAATTCCAAGAATGAGGTCCAGCCACGGTGGAAACTCCAAGAAAGATGAAAATTAAAGTCTCACTGACACTGCTCCACATTTTCAGAAAATATTTGATGGTAGTATGGGACTTGTGGGAAATATTAGCCTCCACATAAGGTCGCATTACAACTCCAGAAGCAATAAGGCTGAAAGAAAAAAAAAAAAAAAGTTTTCAATCTACAAAATGTTTCATTTTTTACAGACTAGAGCAGTAAAGCAACAAGAAGACATGCCATCATGGTGTCACAATGCCAAACAGAAGGCAAGAGTATGGTGCTACCATGGTAATTAGAACAAATACTATAAACATAACATAGGGTAAAAGTAACTTACGCCATAATTCCTGAGAGATGGAAGAGCTCTGCAGACATATATGCCATGTAACTATAGAGGAAAACAAACA
>NC_138769.1:320756380-320806380 GCF_965119305.1 Pelophylax lessonae
GGAAAAAGTCTTCAGAAAATCTTATAGTGTGTATGGCCCATAAAGCTGGCCACAGATGGGTGCTTTTTTTTTTTTTCTTCAACCAGCGGGTTGAACGAGAACAAAAAATTGACCTGATTCAACCCACATTTGAGGTGAATGGGGGAATCCTCCCCACTGTGTCTTTGAATTCTGACAGTGGTGAGACTTCCCTGGTGTCAGAATACAAAGATCAGCGCTGCATCCTATAGCCTGCAGCTCTCATCAAGAAGAACATTTTCCAGCAAGATTTACTTCTGTAAAACCACAGTGCCCATTGGGGATGCACTATTACCAGTTTTATACTTTTTACTCAAGAACTTGCTGATACCAATTACCAATACCTATTTTTTTTTTTTTTGGGGTGCAGGGAGATTTGAGCCCATACAAAATGAATGGCCTTTAGTCACACTAGAAAGAATCACGTCTTTTGAAAAGGAATTCAATGCAAATCACATGTGGTTTCCCGCACCGCTCCTGTGTGAACACAGGCTTGTCATAGTGACTTATTGACTGGAAAAGAGGGTGGCGCCACCCTCTTTTCCAGTCAATATGTTTTGCATTTACATCCCATGCCAGGGATTGGCGGCATTGTTAGTGGTGGATTTACAATATTAACCACGGGTTTTATGGATTATTTTTCCAATTGTTTTATCTGGATGACAATCGTCAGGACTATATTTTATCTTGGTCATAGTGACTGCAGCCTGGGAGCGGTGCAGGAAATCACATGTGATTCAAACAGGAATCACCACATCCCCGTTAAATCCCATGAGATTCTTTGCAGTGCAATTTAAAGCGGAGTACCTTGTAATTGCAGAAAAAAAAATACTCACCTTTCTTCCACTTCCTCCCTCGGCGGCACGGCCCACGCTGTCACTTCCGCTTTGCAATGATTCCTGAGAGCTGAACGTCATCGCTCCCAGGAATCAATGCGCCTGCACCGACCCAGACGTCCGTTCCGGTGCAGGCGCGTCATACCTTGCTAAACAGCTTCTGGGCATGCCCAGAAGCTGTGCAGGGATGACGCTGCAGACCCGGAAGTGACGGCGGGGCCGGCGTAGTGCATCGTGGGACCGAAGAGGACGGAAGAGGACACGGAAAAGGATTGCGCTGGCTTCAAGCTGCCCACACCTGAGATGGCAGCGCTGGAGAAGAAACTTTAAAAGTAAGTATTTCTTCTAAAAGGTAAGTGCGAACCGGGACAGATCAGAGGCTATCCATTGTGGAATGCACTAGCCCTGACTGTCCCGGGGGGTATGTTCATTAAAATTTTTTTTTTTTGTGGCCGGAACTCCACTTTGAGCTCATTGATTTTGTATGGGCTCAAATCACACTGCAAGAAAAAAGGTATCAGTACTCAAGCAAATGCTTAGTATCCACACCAATACTGGTATCGGTGCAACACTAGTGCCCATACATGGATCGAAATTTGGCCAGTCCCTGCTGATCCAGCTGAATTTCGATCCATCGTTAGCCAGCTTAAGGCACACAAGGGCTTAAAGTGATTGTAAAGTCTCTTTTTTCCTATAAAAATAACAAACATGTTATAATTGCCTGCTCTATGCAGTTGGTTTTACACTGAGCAGCCCAGATCCTGCTCTTCTCGGGTCTCTCTTCGCTGCTCCTGGCCTCTAACTCCTGTTGAGTGCCCCCACGGCAAGCAGCTTGCTATGTGGGCACCCGAGCCGAGTCACAGCTCCCTGTGTCCATTCAGACACAGAGCCCCGACCCAGCCCCACCCCCCTTCTCCCCTGATTGGCTAGTTGACTTTGATTGACAGCAGCGGGAGCCAATGGCACCGCTGCTGTGTCTTAGCCAATCAGGAGGGAGAATCTCGGACAGCTGAGACACTCGTGAACATCGCTGGACAGAGAGGGACCTCAGGTAAGTGTTAGGGGGCTGCTGCACATAAAGGCTTTTTATCTTAATGCTTTACAATCCCTTTAAAGTAAAACTATAGACAAAACTTTTTTTTTTTTTCCCCCCATTTTGCATACAGTAAAAGGAGGGTTAGAACCCATGTTAGATTTTTTTTTTTTTTCCACCACCTGTGTCCCATTGGAGATATACAGTGGGTACGGAAAGTATTCAGACCCCCTTAAATTTTTCACTCTTTGTTATATTGCAGCCATTTGCTAAAATCCTTTAAGTTCATTCTTCTTCCTCATGAATGTACACATAGCACCCCATACTGACAGAAAAACACAGAATTGTTGACATTGTTGCAGATTTATTAAAAAAGAAAAACTGAAATATCACATGGTCCTAAGTATTCAGACCCTTTGCTGTGACACTCATATATTTAACTCAGGTGCTTTCCATTTCTTCTGATCATCCTTGAGATGGTTCTACACCTTCATTGGAGTCCAGCTGTGTTTGATTATATTGATTGGACTTTATTAGGAAAGCCACACACCTGTCTATATAAGACCTTCCAGATCACAATGCATGTCAGAGCAAATGAGAATCATGAGGTCAAAGGAACTGCCTGAAGAGCTCAGAGACAGAATTGTGGCAAGGCACAGATCTGGCCAAGGTTACAAAAAGATTTCTGCTGCACTTAAGGTTCCTAAGAGCACAGTGGCCTCCATAATCCTCAAATGGAAGACGTTTGGGACGACCAGAACCCTTCCTAGAGCTGGCCGTCCAGCCAAACTGAGCTATCGGTGGAGAAGAGCCAAAGATCACTGTGGCTGAGCTCCAGAGATGCAGTCAGGAGATGGGAGAAAGTTATAGAAAGTCAACCATCACTGCAGCCCTCCACCAGTCGGGGCTTTATGGCAGAGTGGCCCGACGGAAGCCTCTCCTCAGTGTAAGACACATGAAAGCCCGCATGGAGTTTGCTAAAAAACACCTGAAGGACTCCAAGATGGTGAGAAATAAGATTCTCTGGTCTGATGAGACCAAAATAGAACTTTTTGGCCTTAATTCTAAGCGGTATGTGTGGAGAAAACCAGGCACTGCTCATCACCTGTCCAATACAGTCCCAACAGTGAAGCATGGTGGTGGCAGCATCATGCTGTGGGGGTGTTTTTCAGCTGCAGGGACAGGACGACTGGTTGCAATCGAGGGAAAGATGAATGCGGCCAAGTACAGGGATATCCTGGACAAAAACCTTCTCCAGAGTGCTCTGGACCTCAGACTGGGCCGAAGGTTTACCTTCCAACAAGACAATGACCCTAAGCACACAGCTAAAATAACGAAGGAGTGGCTTCACAACAACTCCGTGACTGTTCTTGAATGGCCCAGCCAGAGCCCTGACTTAAACCCAATTGAGCATCTCTGGAGAGACCTAAAAATGGCTGTCCACCAACGTTTACCATCCAACCTGACAGAACTGGAGAGGATCTGCAAGGAGGAATGGCAGAGGATCCCCAAATTCAGGTGTGAAAGACTTGTTGTTGCATCTTTCCCAAAAAGACTCCTGGCTGTATTAGATCAAAAGGGGGCTTCTACTAAAAATACTGAGCAAAGGGTCTGAATACTTAGGACCAGGTGATATTTCAGTTTTTCTTTTTTAATAAATCTGCAACAATGTCAACAATTCTGTGTTTTTCTGTCAGTATGGGGTGCTATGTGTACATTCATGAGGAAGAAGAATGAACCTAAATGATTTTAGCAAATGGCTGCAATATAAGAAAGAGTGAAAAATTTAAGGGGGTCTGAATACTTTCCGTACCCACTGTACCTGCACTTCCTGTCCCATAGCCAAACAGGAAGAAGAAATCCCTGCAAAATTAAAGGGACCCCCAGGTCACCAGAACTACTGTATCTAATGGGAGATTTCCCCCCTATTACTTTCCTGGGGTCAACTCAAATTTTGGGGGTTTCTTTTACTTTCAATGATAATGGTAAACAGGACACATAGATAGGTAAATCTCCTTAATGGGTACACAGACAACAATAAAAACTGACAAGCATTCTAATCCCTCTTCACTCTATCTAAAACGGAAAAAAAAAGGTGTTGCCTTTAGTTATACGTTACATGTAGTGGAAAAAAAAAAATCAGCTTTAGTAGGGGAATGGTTTAGCAAACACACAAAAAAAAATCCTTTGCATTAGTGCCTCCTACTCCCCTTCCACTATTACACTTTTTTCCTTGATTTAAAATTCAAGAGCAAGATTTTCAAAGGAAGTTATTGCTCATTCAGGCTTCACATGTGGGTGTAGCGGATCATTGCAAATCGCGGGACGCCTGTGCGATGCCCGTGATTTGCAATGGCATCCCAAACGCTGTGCGATGTTGCCGTGATTTCCGCCTGCCGAATCGCGGTAACATCGCGCAAAGAGAATCGCGGGACGCATGACACACAAAAGAAGCTCCTGTACCTTTTTGGGCGCACGGCGTTTGGAGTGCCATTGCAAATCACGGGCATCGCGCAGGCGTCCCGCGATTTGCAATGATTCCAGATTGCGGGCAGAATCGTGGTGATTCTGCCCGTGATCCGCTACGCCCACATGTGAACGTAGCCTCAAAATGTGCAATATCCTCCTTTAGAAGCTATTCTATAGAGCTAAAGAAATCTCACTACTTACCAGCAATACAAAATGATTATTCTTACCTGCATATTCTGGACACAATTGTGTAATGTAAGAATTCCTTTATTTTTATTTCCCCATAATTCCCCAGTGCATTTCCAGGACAGGAAGCATAAGAAAATCAACCTAAAAGCTTCCCTATTCTATCCAAAACTAAAAAAAGCTTGGGAGTTACATGCACTTTAAATGAAAGGTCCATCCTCATTTTTTCAGAAAGGAAAGACAGTTTCACTGCAAAATCTGGCCAATTTGTGAACAGGCTACCAATGTTTTATGTTCTTGAAAATATCTTTTTAGGCAAGCTATTCCCAAGTTACCCACACCACCCTAAAAAGAAAGGTCAGATCACCTTTCGTGTTGGTTTGACATCAAACATTGTAATATTACTAGGGATGCACCGAAATTTCGGCCACCGAAATTATCGGCCGAAAATGAGCCTCTCTCATTTCGGCCGATAATGGGTTAACAGTGCCGAAAATAAAAATGGCCGCCGTGGGGAAGGAGGAGGGCGCAGCGCAGCGCAGGGCAGGTTTCAAAAGTCCCGCCTCTGGCCGGCCGTCCGCCTCTTAATAATGTCCCTACTACTCTGTGCATTATGAATGGACATACTAGGCGGGGGGCGGGGCGAGCGGCCGCTATAGAGAGAACTATTGTGATCCTTCACTGTCAGCTCCTCACGTCTATGTATGAATGAGAACTGAACTGAGCTGACACCGGGCGGGGGGGCGGGCGGAGCGGCCGCTATTAGCTGTGACTATGTGAGAGTTTCACTTCCCTGACAGGCACGTATCTCCGCTGACAAGGAAGAGAAGCTCTCACATAGTCACAGCTAATAGCGGCCGCTCCGCCCGCCCCCCCGCCCGGTGTCAGCTCAGTTCAGTTCTCATTCATACATAGACGTGAGGAGCTGACAGTGAAGGATCACAATAGTTCTCTCTATAGCGGCCGCTCGCCCCGCCCCCCGCCTAGTATGTCCATTCATAATGCACAGAGTAGTAGGGACATCATTGAGAGGCGGTGCCGCCGGCCAGAGGCGGGACTTTTGAATGCAGGAGAGGACACCCGAGGAGGAGGACGCTGAGGCAGTGGGGGAGGGGAGCTGAGGCAGCTTACCAATGCTATTAGTATTATGAGGCATGAGGGGTTAATGTATTGTCACTGCTGGTCACTCATCTATTAGTGACTGACCAGTGGCAGTTAATTAACCCCTTTTGTGCTGCATTAGTGCAACCAGTGTCAGTGTTAATTAACACTGGTTGCACTAATGCAGCACAAAGGGGTTAATTACCTGCCACTGGTCAGTCACTAATAGATGAGTGACCAGCAGTGACAATACATTAACCCCTCATGCCTCATAATACAAATACCATTGGTAATTAAATTAACCTCTTGCCAACCCATCACAGTACATATACTGTGACAGGGTGGCAGCGACAGTTGTAGGTGTACGTCGCTGCCTGTTTTTGGTTTATGTCCCTGTTCTATCCATTTCAAATTTTTTTTGGGGAAAAAGTCATTTTCGGTTTCGGTTTTCGGCCAAGGGCATCCTGCATTTTCGGTTTCGGCCCAAAATTTTCATTTCGGTGCATCCCTAAATATTACCCTTTTATTTTTAATAATGCATAACAAAAATATTAATGTGCAAAATGTATATGTTGTATTACTACATTATGCCTTCTACAAGAAACCTATATTGTACTTGTGCTGCATTATATACACACACACACACACATATACATATATATATACACACACACACACACACACACACATATACATATATATATACACACACACACACACACACACACACACACACACACACACACATATATATATACACATATACATATACATATACACACACATATATTATATATACACATACATATACATACACACCCTATTTTCAATGAATCAAAGAAAGAAGTGCAGCCCTAAAAAACATGCACTATACCTCATAAAAAGGCATTATGCATAAAAATCATGCGTGTCAAAACATGTGCTGGAAATGTATATCCCATCTATACACAAAAAGATCCGAAAAAAAAACAAAAAAAAAAACGTCCTATTAAGGAAATGCTCACCACCTGGAGCCAGAAAATTGGTATATAGTGTAGTATTTTATTGGTATTCCAGTACATCCATAAAAGCAATGTAAACAAAATCCATGTGTATAATAGATACCGTATATACTCAAGTATAAGCAGACTTTTTCAGCATGTTTTTTTATGCTGAAAAAGCCCCCCTCGGCTCATACTCGAGTCAGGGTCTCATCCGGGAATAGCCAAACGTATACAGGCTTTCCCGAGCATCGGCGGTGCATGCGCAGTGACGTGTTGGCGCTGGGCGGCACCATTTTTAAAATGTAAGGCGCCTCACCGACAGGAAAGTGAGACTCCTCCGCAGCCCCTGCATTTCCTCATGCAGTGCTGCAGGCATGGTACAGGACATTCGCCTATACCATGCCCGTAGCACTGCATCTCCTGTACCATCTGTGCCATGTCTGTACCATCTATGCCATGCCTGTACCATCACATGTGCCATGCCTGTACCATCACCTGTGCCATGCCTGTACCATTTCCTGTGTCATGCTCGTACCATCTCTTGTATCATCTCCTGCGTCATGCCTGTACTATGCCTGCAGCCCCTGTTTTGTGTCTCGTGGTGGTCCAGTTGGGTCTAGTAGCTGCTGCATTTCCCACCCTAGGCTTATACTCGAGTCAATATGTTTTCCCACTTTTTTGTGGTAAAATTAGGTGCCTCTGCATATATTCGGGTCGGCTTATACAGGGTTCATACACATTTTCACCAATGAAATTCCATGAATTTTCCATGACTTCACGTAAATATTCATGACCTAATGTTTCATGAAATGTCTATGTATAGCCCACAGTACCTCTGCTGTTAGAGTTTCGTTTCTGGATACAGCGTGACTCAAAATGGTCCCTTGTTTTACAGAGGATGAGGTGGAAGCACCGCTGCCGCAGCTGGGAGCCAGTGTCACTTCAGGCGCACGGGTGAAAAAGACAGCGATCGGATTGGAAGCTGTCGAGCACGCAGCTGCAGACTGGTGCTTTGCACCTTTAGCGTGGCTGCCTCTCCCATGTTCGAAATGTCAAATGTTTTACGACACACTGTACATTTAGCACGTCCCGGGTCCTGATCTTTCTCCAGCCACCTCTCATACTTTTCGTCATGAAGCCATACATTTTTAAAGCTGCATTTCCCTGGCATTGCTGTAACTGTGAACGGACTGGTATGGATGGCACAAAATGCAGCACTTAATCTTTTTAGGCCCAAGCAACAGTCATAAGGTGCAGGCGGACTGGTATGGATGGCACAGACAGTGAGATGCACAAAATGCAGCACAGTAATCTTTTTAGGCCCAAGCGACAGTCATGAGGTGCAGGCGGACTGGTATGGATGGCACAGACAGTGAGATGCACAAAATGCAGCACAGTAATCTTTTTAGGCCCAAGCGACAGTCATTATAAGGTGCAGGCGGACTGGTATGGATGGCACAGACAGTCAGATGCACAAAATGCAGCACAGTAATCTTTTTAGGCCCAAGCGACAGTCATTATAAGGTGCAGGCGGACTGGTATGGATGGCACAGACAGTCAGATGCACAAAATGCAGCACAGTAATCTTTTTAGGCCCAAGCGACAGTCATGAGGTGCAGGCGGACTGGTATGGATGGCACAGACAGTCAGATGCACAAAATGCAGCACAGTAATCTTTTTAGGCCCAAGCGACAGTCATAAGGTGCAGGCGGACTGGTATGGATGGCACAGACAGTGAGATGCACAAAATGCAGCACAGCAATCTTTTAGGCCCAAGCGACAGTGTCATGAGGTGCAGGCGGACTGGTATGGATGGCACAGATCTGATGGTGCACAAATGCGGCACTTACTTTTGGGAGAAAGAACAGTGGTGCTCCTGCTTGCCCAAATAAAGCTGTTCAGGTGGTAGTGAGTCATGAAGGTGCAGCTGGACAAAATGCGGCGCTTACTATTCTTAGGCCGAACCCAACTGTTAGTAACAGTTCCATGAGGCAGAAAAGAGTTCTCACAGAAACTAAGGCGACTCAGGATTGGATGCTTAATTATTTATTTACATTTATTTTTAACATTCCCATAGGACTGGTACAGTAGGTGCTCGCAGTTTGCCCTACGGTCGGTCACTGGCCAGCAGCAGCCAAGGAAATGATCGTGCACCAATGACAGGCAGCGGGGAGGGCCGGGCCGCGGTTTGCCTGGATGGGACTGGCCAGCAGTAGCAAACCAATCACAGGCAGCGGAGCGTCACTGGAGAGCGGGCCGGCCGCATGAACGTGATGACGCGGGGGTGCGGTAACTGAAACGGTTACTGCCCCCTTCCGCGTCATCACGTTCATGCGGCCCACCCTCCAGTGACGCTTCCGCCGCCTGTGATTGGTTTGCTGCTGCTGGCCAGTCACATCCAGGCAAACCGCGGCCCGGCCCTCCCCGCTGCCAGCGATTGGTGCTTGGTGCATGATCTACTCCTCGGCTGCTGCGGACCCGGAAATCAATGTGCACAAGCATAAAATAAAATTATACATTTGCAAAAATAAAGTTTTAAGCATCCGCTCCCCCCGCCGCTGCCCACCGCTCCCCCCCAGATTTCCATGACTTTTCCAAAACATTTCTAAAATCGTACTTTTCCATGACCTTTCCAGGCCTGGAAAGTGTCATCTCAAAATTCCATAACTTTTCCAGGTTTTTAATGACTGTACGAACCCTGCTTATACTCGAGTATATACGGTAAACAAGTGTGGCCAAAACTTAGGCCAATGGCCGCCATTTGGAGACGCAAAGTCCGCGGCATGACGTCAGCATGTAGGGCTGCCAAGGAGTGGAGTTTCTCAAAGCAAGTTTTGGATGCGTTTAAATATATTATATATACACATACATATATTCATATACATACACAAATTTTCTAGCCCAGAGTGATGAACATTTCCTTAACAGGACGGATGTTTGGCAGCACTTTATATTGAGTGAAGCGGACACCACAGAGTCCCTGGAAAGTTGGATTATTACTACAGGTGAATATCTATTAGTCTTCTGGTGAGTGTAATGTGGTGGAGGATTTGCGCCAGCGGATGAGTGGATGTATCATGCATTTTCCCCTTCTTCATACAGCACTGACGCACTTTGTTGGTTGACAACTGGAGTGTTAACTCCCGTTTTGGGATTGCTTCGTGTTGGACTATTCTAAGGACTAGCCATTTTTTGAGCACTTTCAATAATGAGCTTTTGTTAAGTTATAGGTTTTTTTTATTTTGTGGATATCTTTTTGTGTATAGATGGGATATATATTTCCAGCACTTGTTTGACACACATGCTTTTTATGCATAATCTTTTATGAAGTATAATACATGTTTAGTGCTGAACATCCTCCTTTGATTCATTGTTCGGATTGTCACCGATTTAGTGCAAGCTGCTTTTTGCAAATGTATGCAAAAATGGAGATTTTACCCACAGCAATCAGATTTAGTACTGGACAGGAAATAAAAGCAGATCTCTGATCATTGTCTATGGTCAAGAGTTATTTTCTTAATGCAATTTTTACAATTTTTTTCTAGATTAATAATTTAAATGATTTAAAACCAACACTGATGAAATTAGTTAAAAGCCAACACTTACTACTGTGACTGCATCATTAAGCAAGGACTCTCCAAACACTAGAATGTGGAGTAGCTCATTGATGTGGATTTCTTCAAATACAGCCAATACAGCCACCGGGTCCACAGCGGATATGATACTGCCAAACAGCAAGTTGTCCAGGAGGCCTACACCTGAAAGATGGGCTCCACTTATCTGGCACACTGCAAACAGCAGTGACCCTATAAAGAAGGCATTCCAGAGGGTGCCCACCACTGCAAACATCAGAATAGTGCCCAGGTTTTCAGTGAAAGGACGCAGGGGCAAGAAGTATCCAGCATCTAGGATAATGGGGGGCAGAAGGTACAGGAAGAAGACTTTGGAACTTAAAACTGGAGGGATTTCACCCACTGCTTTGATAAGTCCACCAACCAAAAGCCCAACAACAATCAGCAGACAGCTCTCTGGAACGACGTTGGACACAGTAGGAATCACATGGAATCCTGAAAATAAGAAAAAACAAAGATATTACATGATCAGTATTTGGCAACAGAGCGTGATATAAAACATTTAGGTGTATAGTTATGAAACACAACATCTAACAATCACCAGGCTTTCCATGCAGGTCAATCTTCCTGAAACGCGTTTTAAAAAAATTGATTTACTACCAGTGAGTGACATTGGATGCTTTTCCTCACTTCCTAAAAATAAAGAAACCACATTGGATGTTTTTTTAGTGACAGCTTTATAAATTAAAAAGGTATGTGTATAGTGTGAAAAAAATTACAAACACACTATATTTATATATATATATATATATATATATACACACACATACACACACACACACACACCCACGTATCTCACAAAAAGTGAGCACACCCCTCACATTTTTGTAAATATTTTATTATATCTTTTCATGTTACAACACTGAAGAAATGACACTTTGCTACAATGTAAAGTAGTGACTGTACAGCTTGTATAACAGTGTCAATTTGCTCTCCGCTCAAAACTCAACACACAGCTATTAAGGTCTAAACCGCTGGCAACAAAAGTGAGTGAAAATGTCTAATTTGGACCTGATTAGCCATTTTCCCTACCCGGTGTCATGTGACTCAGTGTTACAAGGTCTCAGGTGTGAATGGGGAGCAGGTGTGTTAAATTTAGGGTTATCGCTCTCACTCTCTCATACTGGTCACTGGAAGTTCAACATGGCACCTCATGGCAAAGAACTCTGAGGATCTAAAAAAAGAATTGTTGCTCTTCAAAAACAATCTTCATTGCTCAACATTTGATGGAATTTTTGTTGTGGCTATACCATGCTAAGGCCCCGTTCACACTGGGGCGATCCGACTTGCCGGGGCGACCTCATAGGTCGCGGCGTGCTGCTCGCACCGCGACCTCGGAGCGGCCGGCATGAACTTCATAACATTGAAGTCTATGCAGGTCGCTCCGGGTCGCCCCAAAGAAGCTCCGGACCCTTTTTCTAAGTCGGAGCGACTTGTGTCGCTCCTATTAGAACGGGTCCATAGCTTCTCTATGGCGAGCGACCTACGGCGACCCTTTCAGGCAACCAGGTCGCCTGACAGGTCGCCCCAGTGTGAACGGGGACTCATAGAGCAGTGTTTTTCAAAACAACCAAGGCACATCAACAAGAAAAACAAAAAAAACTAAAAAAATTTAATTTTGTGGAAAGCACAATGATCAAAATTATAGAACAATTACTGTAGCATGGGGAAAGATTACAACTAACATTTCTGAAGGTTACAACAATAAAGTAGTAGGTAGGAAGTGTATGGCCGTTGCTTTGAATTACTTCAGCACATCTGCAGCCGCAGGACATCACAAGTCTCTCACACTGCTCTGGTGTGATTTTGTTCCACTTTTCTTCCACAGTTTGGCGACTGTAGTGGGTTTCTTGGCCATAAATTTGTCACCAAGCATATTCCAGAGGTTTTCTATTGGGTTTAGATCAAGACTCTGGGCTGGCCATTTCATTATTTCAATGTTTTCAGCTTCAAGGAACTGCTTTATCCCTGTTGCTGTTTGACAGGGGGCATGGTCATACATGAAAATTGCTGGATTATTGGGTGATTAAGCCCCCGTTCACATAGGGGCGACGCTACTTCGCACCGCGACCTCCGAGGTCACGGTGCGAGCAGCGCGCCGCTACCTCGGAGCGGCCGCCACGGACTTCATAGCATTGAAATCTATGGCGGTCGCCTCCGGGTCGCCCCAAAGAAGCTCCGGACCCTTTTTCTAGGTCGGAGCGACTTGTGTCGCTCCTATTAGAACGGGTCCGCAGCTTCCCTATGGGAGGCGACCTGCGGCGACCAGGTCGCCCTAGTGTGAACCGGCACTAACACAGAGAAGGAACTTCATGTTGTTGAAGAAGGATCTGATACACATTTGCATTCCTTCTGCCATGTAGCTGTATTAGAGGCCCAACTCCTGCTGCAGAAAACTTCCCCCAAACCATGATGCTTCCCCCTCCATCTTATACACAGACACTTTTATTTTACGTACATACATATACACACAAACGCACAACCTTAACTTATCCTTTTGACAAAAAACAAAAACATAAATGCACTTTTTTTTGCAGGTAAAAAAATGTGCATTTATTAATTTTTGTTTTGGGAGCCTGTAAAGCACTGCACCATCGATCAGCAGATCTGTCAGTATATCGGCTTGCTCGTACCTCAAACAAAGAAACAGATACAGATACATTCTGACAGGAAGACTCCATGAATTGCCACAGGGCTCACATCGCCATGGTAGTTCATTAAAAAATTACAAGCCGACAGCTGCAAAGGCTGCTAAACCTTGTCGTTTTCAATCCTCTGTGAATGAGTGTCTTTTTTGAATTGTGGCAGCAGACCTGGGGAGAAGATCCCTTGTCTGCTGTCACAGCGGGGATCAGAGGGGGGGGGGGGGGGGGAAGGGCACGGGGGCCAGTACATTCATTACATGTTACACTCTTGAATATGGATGTAACACGTTGTGAAAAATGAACTTATCTTTTAAAGCGGTAGTAAACCTCTAAAAAAAAAACCTGCATGACAATAGCATGTGCTAGTATGTATCGCATACTAGCACATTATGAAATGCTTAACTTAGAACAAAGTCACCGCTGAGAGAGCTGACATGTTCCCCTGTCGTTTCTTCCGGGTTCGCGGGCGCTGTAAGTGGCCAGAGCTGCAATGAGGCCACTCCTGTGCATGTGCGGGAGCCCTCCATTCTGGCAAGATACCCTGGATCTTCAGAGCGCATGTGCCAGTGATGTCGGCAGTTGCATGCAGGGTGAATATCTCCAAAACCGTGCAGGTTTAGGAGATATTCATTTTTCCAACAGGTAAGCCTTTTTATAGGTTTACTTGTGGGTAAAAATCACCAAGCAGGGTATACAACTACGTTAACAAAACTAGGAGGCAGCACTACACAACCTACATAGGTAGCTGAAAGATACATAATTAGGCAACAGTAAAAAGGAAAGCACTGATTCAGTTAATTTTGAACAGACTGTATTTTAACAAAATTAATAAAAATACAGAATAGACTTAACTTTACCTAAGAAGACACTGCATCCCAAATCAAATTCCTGCTTCTAGGCATAAACCTACTGAATCAACAAGGATGTAGAAAAAGCACACGGCCAGTCAGCCACCAGGTTAGAGATGTACTGGTCTTGGGACAGGCGCATGGGCTGGCCCAGAGACTGAGTGATATTGTCCCACTTAGGCAGCACATTCAGCCAGAGAGGCCTGGAGTTAAACTGGCAATCACCACCACCCTGGATGAGGCCAACATGAGGTCCAGAACCCTCATGCAATAATCAGACCAGAGAGCTTTTTGGGGAATATGGTCCAGAAATTAGCTCAGAGGGTCAACACTAATGTAGATTCCCCAACAAGGCCTTCTAATTGGCTGAGACACATCCGCAGCGACAATGGCTCCCACGGCTGTCAAAGTCAGTCAATCAGGGGAGAGAGAGAGGGCGAGGCCGCATAGAAGCTCTGTGTCTGAATAGAACACTTTACAATCACTTTAAGCTTTGACAAAAAAGCCTGGAAGCCGATTGCACCAGATTTTGCATTCTCTACTTTTAGAAATTCAAGCCCTATGTGACGACTACACCAACTATCAATATACTTTTTCAATGACTACCAATTTCAGGGGTGCTACAATTTTCCCCTTTGAGGTTCCTATCTGGCCATTATTATTATTTGCTCCATTTTATAATTTTTACTGGAGCAATTTTTTTTTAGTTTATAGAGCATGCAAATGTTCCACGAGCTAAAGATTTAATAATTTAGCAGGGGTTCCCCAAGACCAAAACTATTTCAAGAGTTACTCCGTAAGGTTGAGAAAGCTGGATTAATGTCACATGTGGGTTTTTTTTTTTTTTTTTTAAGGCAAGTCACACAGCTGTTTTATTGGGACACAGTAGAGATAGCACTACAACTTATTTTGAAATCACCCCTAAAGTAGTTGTTAAATCAACTAACCACAGACACCAAATTGCAAGGATAAATGCTATAGCAGAGGTCTCCACACTATGGTCCTCCAGCGGTTTAGGAACTACAATTCCCATCATGCCTAGTCATGTCTGTGAATGTCAGAGTTTTACAAGTCCTCATGGGACGTGTAGTTTCACAACATCTGGAGGGCCAGGGTTTGGAGATTCCTGTGCTATAGTATCCTAAATGGTTTTTTTTTTTCCTTGACCTCTAAGGCTTTAGCGTTATTCCTTTGCCAAATTGCAGGGCACGTGATCGCTCTAGCTTACTGAGTGATCCACTGAACTGCTGGTGGGCGTGCCAGGAGATGTTGCAGGAAATGACATTGCCACCGAGTGTCTGTATTTCTAAAGCAATGAAACACAGGTCAGACCCAGAGGCAACGTCACTTCCCCCTTACCCCAGCCCATTGCCAAATGAGAAGGGAGTAGTGGTTGGAGAGGGCAAGGCTTTACACAGACACAGAAGATAGAGGCACACTGTGCTGTAGCACAGCGTGCCTGTATTAGCATGGCACAGGATGTAAACTGACCACACTGGCATGGATCAGCAGCCTTGCTAGCGTGGTCAGCTTACTCTCAGAAGGAGTTGCACAGGCAGGATCAACCAGGTATTGCACAACACAGACAAGGCTCATTAAAATTGCAATACAGTAAACCCCCCTCCATTGCGGGGGTTACGTTCCGGACCCAGCCGCGAAAAGTGAAAATCCGCGAAATAGAAAAACCTTATTAAAATGCATTGTAGGCATGTTTTTTTTACTGTCACTGTACGTGTAAAAGCATTTTAAGGTCTTTAAACACACTTTTAAAACAATAGAAACTCATTTAAAACACATAAAAGATACTGAGAGACACAGCAAGAGCTATGGAAAACACAAAAATATTTCATTTTTAATGATTAATATAGTAAAATAACATTACAAAAAAAAAAAAAAAACGCAATATACCGGGACCGCAATAACTGAACCGCGATGGAGCGGGGGTTTACTGTATTCATAAAACGTATAAGAGGCAGTAGCATTTTTTTTTTTTTTAGGGTTACAAACACTTTAAAGCCGGGTACCAGTAGATTAGCACAGCCATTGGATGTAGCAGGTGACATTTACAAGCCATAAAGTTATAGATCCTTCTAATTCATACTGCAATACTTTCACAGAACAACGAGGCACCAAGGCCACTTTGAGGTTAAATACATTCAGGAGACACAAACCTTATACAAACGCAGGTAGGGTAAATATCCTATACTATGTATTGTTTCACCAGCATTCATATAGCTAGCCTTATCCTTTTATCACATTTACTGTTCAGTACAACATAGGAAGAAATGTGGCAGGCTTTTTTTTTTTCTAAAGGCTCTGTATAGCTTTACTTGATAAAGACAGTGGAATGAGGTACTCAAGTCAGGGGTCAGTGCCAAAGCATTAAGCTACAATTAGTGAGTCACTACACTAGTGATCACAAGGAAATGACAGTATGGAAAGATTAGGTGCGCAAATATCGTAGGTGGGTAAGAAGGCCCATTATGCTATTTGTAGCTTTGCCATGCTCACACCCTGTGCCTCATTAAAAATAAAAATACACTTGAAATAAAAACCTGCACTGCAGTAAAAGGACTTCAGCTTACTACAAGCGATCCTCACAGCACCTGCTTCTAAGGAAATATTTAAAATGTTAGATACTATTTTACTATGCTATAATGCACTGCCTTTGCAATCTGCTGCGGGTTCCAATACATTGTTCAGGCTAGGTTCACACTTGTACATGTGGTTGCCTCTGCTCTGTTCCCAAACCTTAGGGAAAAACGCGGTACAGCTTATGGAGATACCTGGGGGTGCCATTAAACCTAATGGCTCCCCCCATGCACTGGAAACCACAATGCACTTGGTTTCTGTGCGGGCCATGTTTTCAAAAAAAGGTGCAGGGCCTTTTCAAAAGAATGGGCTGCCGTGTATTCGCACAACGTGGCTTGCAGAGTCGCACAAATGTGAACCAAGCCGAACAGCATTCCAAACGCAGTATGGAAATTTAAAGCATTTGCACTCACAAGAACACGAGATTTGGGGTGACATTTTTTAGCCACTACTTTTTGTGTCTTAGTTTGATTCGCATTGCAGGGAAACACACCAGTTCATGTTTCTGTACGATTTTGGTGTAAACCGGCCTTTAGTCGCTGTAATATACCCCTGACTCCACCCAAAGTAAAGAAGTTGGAGGGTTTTCATTGCTGTCTGTGCACTCATTCAAAGACAAGCTCACCCGATTTAAGGATGCAACATGTTCAGCACCCCTCCTTCCTTTGACAGCGGGCAGGGATTCCTCTCCCCCACAGCCACTGTCACGTTTTAAAATCGGCAAGGCTGTGCAGATCAGTTCTGTCCCATCAGCCACTTCCACTTGGAGTGGTAGACCAATCACCCTCTCTCTAGCTTTTAAACTGAAAGCCTGTACAGAGATATGAGCAAAAAGCTGCAGGGAGAATGTGCACGAGCCTCACATTGCACCCCCGATCCATTGATTGCGGGTGCAATGCTTTGCAGACTCCAGTGGACAAAAAATAAATGCACATTTTTTACCTATAAAAATATGTACATTTTTTTTTTTGTTATAAAAGGTGAATTTATCCTTTAAAAAGAATTACATTTACTTCCTCTCTCTTCGCAACACTGAAATATCTCAATGGGGATACAGCCTGCGATACAGGGCGGCACAGTGGTGTAGTGGTTAGCACTTTCACCTAGCAGCAAGAGGGTCGCTGGTTAGAATCCCAACCACGACACTACCTGCCTGGAGTTTGTATGTTCTCCCTGTGTCTGCGTGGGTTTCCTCCCACACTCCAAAGACATGCTGGTAGGTTAATTGCATCCTGTATAAAATTGACCCTACTATGTATGTATGTATGAATGGGAGTTAGATTGTACGCTCCTTGAGGGCAGGGACTGATGTGAATGTGTAATGTATATGTAAAGCGCTGCGTAAATTAACAGTGCTATATAAGTACCTGAAATAATAAATAAAAAGCTAACCATTCTCTACTCTATAAATAAAAGCAGTTTGTCTTTCAGTTTAGTCCCCATTGGAGAAAGTGCGCCCCAATTCCGGTCTAGATTTAAAAAAAAAAAAAAAAAAAAAAAAAAAAATCACCTTTCAAATTAGACAGGAAGGGGAAATTCCTCCACCTGGGCCACAGATGAGAATAAAAGACCCGGTAGAGGTTACCTACAATTAAATACAAAAACAGAGTTTTGGATGAAGTTCCACCGTTGTATGAGAAGGCAACACCCATAAAGCCTATCTTGCTGAAAAGGCTGTTTATTGCTTTTAATTACAGCTGTTATCTGCTGATATTCTCTGAACCATCCATCATGACTTGCTAGCTTTGCATAAAGAGAGTTTTCCACAAAACACATCTATTATTACCAAGTCGTCTGTGGTTTTGCTATGGCCATTAAACATCACGACTGCATAAAATAAGCATTTGTTGGTCTCTACTCTCTAGTAATTAATAAATGTATCATTTCCATTATCCCTATGATGGAAACAAACCTATGCTATTTCATTAAAGGGGTCTGCAGATACAGCAAGGCTCTTAGGCACCGTTCACTTATAGGTGACTTGGAATCATGGGTAAAATCACCACAATTCTGCCCAGGATTCCAAAATGCACGACATGCATTTGGGTGCCATTTATCCAACGCAACACGATTCTGCCATGACTGTCATTCAGCAAAATGTGAATGGGCTGCCCTATGCGGGACACATTTCTACATTCAAAACATACTTTTTAAATCGCTAGCAGGAATCTGCATTCCCGCTAAGAAATGTGTGAATGGGGCCTTAAAGTGGAGTTCCACCCATTTTCGTAACTTTAGATCTATGTAATCCCATTTAAAACGGCTTTTACCAATGGAAACTTTTTTTTTTTGTTTTTTTTTTTTTGCTAGTAAATACCTTAATTTCTTGTTTATTCCTCCTCTCCTCACTTCTGGGTCTGATCGGCGATGAAGTCATTTGGCGAATCGCAGTGTGTGCTGGGATGTATTCCATTCCAGAAATCTCGCAGTATTAGCCAGGAGCTGAGCTGTACTGAGCCATGACCTGCCCCGCCTCCGCCCCACCTCCTCACAGTGAGTTGTACTGTATACATTGTATTCAGGACGTGCTCTGCCCCGCCTCCGCCCCGCCTCCTCTCAGTGAGCTCAGTGAGGATATAATGCTTTCAGTCCTCGCTCACTGAGAGGAGGCGGGCGGAGGCGGGGCAGAGAACGGCCTGAATACAATGCATACAGTACAACTCACTGAGAGGAGGCGGGGCGGAGGCGGGGCAGGTCATGGCTCAGTACAGCTCAGCTCCTGGCTAATACTGTGAGATTTCTGGAATGGAATACATCCCTGCACACACTGCGAATCGCCGAATGATGTCATCGCCCATCGGACCCGGAAGTGAGGAGAGGAGGAATAAAGCAGAAATTAAGGTATTTACTAGCAAAAAAAAAAAAAAAAGAAGTTTCCATTGGTAAAAGCCGTTTTAAAGGGGATTACATACATCTATGTAATCCAACCTATTAAAAATGGGTGGAACTCTGCTTTAAAGTCCAAAACTGTTTAAACTTCTTTATAAATACAGACGGTGATTATGTATGGAAACACTACTGTAACCAACCAGTGAGGGAGATATAGCTACCTCCAATCCTTGGATAGGATTATTTAGCAGCACAAATGCACCCTTGTTCTGAGCTGGGGAGCCCACCCTCTATATCACTTGATAAATGCATGGAAAGGTAGATATGTTACAGGCATTACAAAATGGGATTTTCTAATACCTAGGTGAAACCCCTATCCTTCAATTGTCGGATAACATTTTGGGATTGGTAAAAGATTTACTACATATAAAAAAACGGATTACTTCGTAGGAACTATTTGTATTAGGAAGTGACAATGTTGGAAGCAACAAGGTTTGAGGTTTACGATTTGAACAGTTGTACTGTAGTTGCTGTAATTGTTCTCTATACCTAAGCAATATGCTTCCAGGAGAAAAGAACACCTATAATACATTATAGGATCGCAGGAAAAAGATGTTATGATGTCAGATTGAATCACGGGAATTCTTTCCTCTGTATCCAATATATTAAAAGGGAAGTGAGAGATTTGAAAAAAGAAACATATATACCCACCCAAAACAGCATAAGCAGCCTGCGCTCTAACATGTGCACAACATTAAGTGAAAAGAAATCTTAAAATAGGCAAACACTTTCTGTATGCATATACAATAACTGGGTGGTATAGAAGTTGTGATACCACATGCCAATTGGCACTCAGATACACATTTGGTGAAAGTCCACCACATGTGGGAAGTCAAATATTTCAGTAAGAGTGATATCCGTGGAGCCAAGCTCAACCGTGATCAACACTTGAAGAACTACAATCACCGCAAAGGAGTCCGGCGGTCAGAACTCAACAATCACCGCAATTTGGTGAGTGAAAAGCGTCTATCAATGATGTCATTCACGATCTCCCAACAGGCTGGTCTTCAATATTATAGATGCAATGGCTCATGCAGTACTGAAAATACTTTTTGGTGGCTAGGTCTGTCACAGATACAGCTAGAAGCCTGTGGGTCTCAACTCTGGTCCTCAGGACCCAGTAACAGGCCAGATTTAAGTATCACCTTGGGGAGATGAGGACTAGAATACTGCAATCACTGAGCAGCAAAATATATCACCTGTGATGCATTTCAGTTATCTTGCAAACCTGGCCTATCAGTGGGTACCAAGGCTCGGAGTTGAGAACCACTGATCTAAGTAGAGAGATTATCCCTCTGCATCAGCATGGGGACAGGTCTGTAGTCACTGCCAAAGATTGTGTGTACGCTTCAAATCAGATCTGCTAAAAACGGGTCTTCAGTGTGACACTTCCTTGTGTGGCTTTCACCTGACTATCCACAACAGCTCTGTGAACCACGTTCTGATGGAATCTGATTGATTCCCTGGTCAGCAGGAAATGTTCACCTAGACCTAGCCACCAGAAAAGTAATTTTTAGTACTGCATGAGCCGTTACATCCATAATATTGAAGACCAGCCTGTGGGGA
Source organism: Pelophylax lessonae (assembly GCF_965119305.1). Classification (NCBI taxonomy): domain Eukaryota; kingdom Metazoa; phylum Chordata; class Amphibia; order Anura; family Ranidae; genus Pelophylax; species Pelophylax lessonae. Next base: position 320,777,179 of record NC_138769.1, read on the forward strand.
GATCGTAGAGAGACATTGATAAATGCTTTTCACACACCAAATTGAGTGTTGAGCTCAGAGAAAGCGGGGCTCACTTGCAGTGATTGTAGTTCTTCAAGTGTCGATCACGCTTGAGCTTGGCTCCACAGATATCACTCTTACTGAAATATTTGACTTCTCACATGTGGTGGACTTTCACTAATTGCTTATCTGATTTTCAATTTGCATGTGGTATCATGACTTATATGCAACCTAGTTATTGTATAAGCATGCAGAAAGTGTTTGCCTATTTTAAAGAGGAAGTTAACCCACCTCTCTAACTTGTACCTATAGGTAAGCCTATGATAAGGCTTACCTCTAGGTACTGTAAATATCTCCTAAACATGCACCGTTTAGGAGATATTTACCTTACATGCAGCCAGTGACGTCACTGGAGCATGCGATCTGAAGGAACGGCCGCTCGTGCCGCTCCTTCAGAGCTCCGTGCCGTGACCGTCGGCTCCCGCGCGCGTGCGCGGGAGTGACATCACCGCGGCTCCGGCCAATCAGATGGCCGGATGCCGCGATCCTGGAAGACAGGCGACTGGACATGTCGCCCGTCATAGAGGTAAGCGGGCGGCACGGCTCGTTCTAAGGTAAGTATTTCATAATGAGCTAGTATGCGATGCATACTAGCTCATTATGTGTTTCTCTTGCAGGTTGCAAAAAGAAAAAAAAAATTTTTGGGGGGGTTTACAATCTCATTAAGACTTTTCACTTATTGTTGTGCACGTTAGAGCACTGCTCACATTTAGATTTTATTTGTCTTATTGTTTAGGAGTTATTTAAAGCAGCAGCTAATTTAAGCTTATAATACAAGTTGAACATTTATTAACAGATTTAAATAAGAAGTTCTATTTCACTGCAACCCAGGAGCGCTCTGTAGAGCGGATTGTTGTTTCTTTACGGATATATACTCCACTATGTAGATGCAGTTGTCCCCTGCCAGCTCTACACCAACTGAGCGATCAAAGACTACTGATCGCTTAGTTCTCGAGTCTGCTCTGATGTAGATGCAGCTGTCCCTTGCCAGCTCTACACCAACTGAGCGATCAAAGACTACTGATCGCTTAGTTCTCGAGTCTGCTCTGATGTAGATGCAGTTGTCCCCTGCCAGCTCTACACCAACTGAGCGATCAAAGACTACTGATCGCTTAGTTCTCGAGTCTGCTCTGAGTACAGAGGGTTGACTGTCATCACTGCTCTGTGTTCTCCTCCTTGACCCTGGAGAACCAGACTGTGCAGAGGGTGGGAGCGGCTGGCTCAGGCTCTTAGCGGCACACTGAAAGGCTGAGCTAACTACCAGGCAAAAATCTGGGTGGATCCTGACATTGTTGGGATCCCCACAGAGCCTGGACCGGCTCTATGACGTCAATATGGGTCACAGGAGTGCAGAACCAAGTGCACTCCTGTGAACTACAGAATAAGTATGGCCAGAAGAGCTTTAACCATACTTCTCCTTAAATCCATAAATATTTGATGAACTATGCCCTGAAACTCAGAGAGCAATGTCCTCTGTGCACAGGTAACGTAGAAGAGGATGAATGGCTAGAGACATTATGAGAAATTCTCTATCCGGATAGCATCTCAGAGAGTCGAGCCAGTTCACATTAGAGCGACACGACTACTTTGGGGGCGACTTGTGCATTACATTACATCACGACTTCGGAGCGACTTGCAGGGACTTCATATAATGGAAGTCAATGCAAGTCGCTCCGAGGTCGCCCCGAAGTAGTACAGGACCCTTTTTCTAAGTCGGAGTGACTTGTGTCGCTCCTATTAGAACGGGTTCTGTAGCGGTCAATGGGCCGCAAGGGAGCGCGACTTGTCAGCCAGCTAATGTGAACCGGCTCTAACTGTTATTTATTGTCCATATGTCATCTAGAACTCCCCACTCAGGTTATACAGCAAGTCTTCACAATAGTCATAATTGTACAAGATATAGAGAGGCTCAAGGAGATTTTATTCACATTACCTGGAGATGTCCCTAAATTAGTAAGCTATTGGAAAGAAGTTGTTCAATCTATTAATGCGATTTTGAAAATGTTTTGTATGTAATCCAAACACATTCATTTTTTGTCCTCTAATATTCCAGAAAATCCAATTAACACTTCCAGTCTTAGGGTGTCTGCACTCTGGATGGGGGGAGCAATGTAGACACCTTTGGACAGCAGAATTGTCAATCTGGGGGAAATGGTAACATTAGATGTACTAGCAAATTAAAGCAAAACTCCAGCTAACACTTTAAGAGCAAGTACAGAAACAGATTTTCCTTTTGTTATAAATTGTTTTTTTTTTACAAGCCGTCAATTCTAAGCACCCCTGTGAATGGTAAATGGTTTGTCATCTCAACTGTCTGTTTCTTTGTCTGGACAGCTTGGTCTGTTAGAGTAGGCTAAAAAAAAAAAAAGAAAAGCAGACTTACTGGCTAGATCACCAGATGAAAATTAAGCAATAAAAGCCTAAAAAAGGAAAGCTGTGCAGATTACATGCCATGTCTGTGGGATGCTAATTCAGCCATACAAACTGAAATTGCACTGCATTCGCACCAAAATGGGGCAGAACACTTTTTCGTCCGCACTGGAATCGGATCGCATGGGGTGTTCACATCTATGCAATCTGATTCCTGTACCATTTCACAGTTTGCATTGCGATCCGATCTGGGGGTGTCTTTAACTTTACATTGACCCCGCAGCGGTTCACAGATGTCAGTGTGAACCACCAGCGATTCAAGTATGACATGGGAACCAGTGCTGGTTCCCACATCGCACAAATGTGAACACAGAACATGAAAATGCAATTATTTTAGTAAAAAATGTTTAGTTTTGATAGTGCTGACTGGCCTTGTGTGGATTCCCCCCCCCCCAAAAACAAACAAAACAACACTCTCAAGCATTAGACACCAACCTGAGCATGTGCAGAGTGCATCCTGTACTATCAGGAGATGGATTGGGGACTGTGGAAGAAGGATCAAACAATGCAGCGGATTAACCGTTCGGTTCAACAACAACAAGCATGCTTTACTGCATATACAGACTGATATTACTGTTGTGGGTTTAGCCCTCATTCACATTGACTGCGGCTTTGAAATCGTGCGACCTTCTCTGAAATCCCACGATTTCAAAGCCGCATGTCAGTACGACTTGGAAGAAATCTGTGCAGCTCCAAGCACAGATGTCAACGCAAGTCACACCCAAAATCGCCAAAAGTAGTGCAGGAACTACTTTTTCAAATTGATTCGGCACCGCAAAGTCGCCGTCACACCAATTTAAACAGTGGCAAAATAATGTTACTTGTTATGCGATTTGCTCTGTCAAATCGCATGACAAGTAGCTCCAATGTAAACGAGGGCTTAGTAGCACTTTAAGGAGCCTGTTCTTAGGTTTCCAGCACTCTCCCACCACTACCTCTCACTGTTCATTCCCTACTGCACAGCCAGAAAAGGGGCACCACTTTTTCTAGCACTGGTAAACACTCATAGTGGTATCGTTTCCCTTCACCAGACTGTGGATGGGACACAATAGAGAATCAGCATATCTGTGCACTCTCCTTCTGTAAGTAGGTATACAGTGTGAGACTGGCAGCATTGTGCAGTGCAATGCAACAGAGTTTACCTTGCTATCTATTCCTCCCTCTACCTGTCCAGTCACTGTACAAGCCAAGGCAGCCAAGTGCACACTACTGCATTACCACAATGCACATTGTATGAGTTGACACGTATTAATATACACTGCGCATGTGCAAATTCAGTCTAATGCATTTACCACCATATGGTGGGAAAAAAAAAAAAAAAAAAAAAACACACAAAGAGATGCCATAAAGAAAAAAGTTTAACACAATTATACCATATCCGATTTAATTCTTTAATTCAGGGGTGTCAAACTCAATTTCATCAAAGGGCCGCATAAGCAGTACGATTGCCCTCAAAGGGCCAGTTGGATCTGGGGTGCGCTACATACAGAGTGCTGAGTTCAGGAGTGCATTATGTACAGAGTGCAGGGTTTAGGGGTGCGCTATGCACAGCGTGCAACCCATTCCCCCCCAAAGCTTTTTCGCATTTCTCTCTCCTGCCTGGCTCTAGTACCTACCTGTGTAGGCGGCTCTGCCTTGCCTTGCAAAGAGGTCTCTCTTTCACTCAGATTCCCGAGATCCATGAGTGTGTGCAGGGATCTGTTACTTATGGGAGCCGTTGTGCTTGAAAGGGACAGCAGGGAGCGGAGGGTCAGAGCTGGAGGTGGTGGAGTTCCACCGTGTTCCGGCTGCAAAATAGGGTGCGAGGGCCACTTGACAATGCCCGGAGGGCCATATTCGGCCCGTGGGCCTTGTGTTTGACATGTGTGATGTAGGGTGTACATATGTAGCTAAGGGTGTACACACGTAGCAGCAGGACTTGTACCCCCTGTTGCTTTCAGTGGATCCTACCATTCATAATCCATTCAAGTAAATGGGGCCACTCTGCCAGCCCCTCAATTGCACACTTGTGTGGGGTCCAAGGGGTCATTGCAGGTGGTTATATGCCTCCTTACTGCCTACTTTAACCCCCTGGCCGCTGTGCTGCACAAGATTGCAGAGCAGCTTTTACTTGAATGGGTCAAGCTTTGGCATGCGCTACACCCAACGAGTGACGGGGCCTAGAATTCCTGCTGCGCCATGTGTACACTCCTTCCCACTGCAGCTAAACGGGGTGCAGAGGGGGGTTGTGAAAACAAGGATCAACTACGTGGTTTAACCCCACCTGAACCACAATTGTAAAGAGTCCTTACTGCCCTGAGCCCCCTAGAAGAGTAAGTTCTAGACCAGGGGTGTCAAACTCAATTGCATCGATGGCCGCATCACCATTATGGTCGCCCTCAGGGGGCCAGTTCTATCTGTAGCCCACCACTATCAGAAGTCAAGAGCCCCCACCTTCCCTTACATCACAGGGCATCCCCTTTAACATGTGCTGCTGCTGGGAAGAAGCTGGAGACAGAGGTGGGAAGCAGCAACTGCAGGGTCTGGAGGAGGGCTGGAGTCAGCTGCTGGAGTCTGCTGAATGTTGAGACCAGTGGAGGCAGAGAGAAGCAGGTGCTGTGGCTGCACAGAGAAGTGTCCTCCTCTCTGCTGCTAACTGCTGAATTGGGTGGGGGGTGGTCCTCTCTGCAGCTGCAGGGGGAAGCACAAGATCTGGCAGAGGAGTTCTGTCTTCTCTGCTACCGTCTGCTAAGAGGTGGGGGCAGAGACAAGAGGGGTGTCGCAGCTGCAGGAGAGGTGCAAGGGCCACATGAAAAGGCCTGGGGGGCCGCATTTGGCCCACGGGCCTTGTGTTTGACACCTGTGCTATAGAGGTTGCACAGGCAGTCAAACTCCTCTAGGATGGCACATCAATACATGCCATTGCCAGAAGGTTTGCCGTGTCTCCCAGCACAGTCTCAAGAGCATGAAGGAGATTCCAGGAGACAGGCAGTTACTCTAGGAGAGCTGGACAGGGCCGTAGAAAGTCCTTAACCCATCAGCAGGACCGGTATTCTTTGTGCAAGGAGGAACAGGATGAGCACTGCCAGAGCCCTACAAAATTACCTCCAGCAGGCTATTCATGTGAATGTCTCTGACCAAATAATCAGAAACAGACTTCATGAGGGTGGCCTGAGGGCCCGACATCCTCTAGTGGGCCCTGTGCTCACTGTCCGGCACCATGGAGCTCGATTGCCATTTGCCACAGATTGCCATTTGTGTTTTCACAGATGAAAGCAGGTTCACCCTGAGCATGTGACAGACATGAAAGGGTCTGGAGAAGCCATGGAGAACGTTATGCTGCCTGTTACATTGCTCAGCATGACCGGTTTGGTGGTGGGTCAGTGATGGTCTGGGGAGGCATATGCATGGAGAGACGCACAGACCTCTACAGGCTAGAAAATGGCACCCTTACTGCCATTAGGTATCTGGATGAAATCCTTAGACCCATTGTCAGAGTCTATGCTGGTGCAGTGGTCCTGGGTTCCTCCTGGTGCATGACAATCCCCGGCCTCATGTGGCGAGAGTATGCCCCCAGCTCCTGGAGGATGAAGGAATTGATACCACTGAATGGCCCCCACACTCAACCTAATTTCAATAGAACACGCCTGGGACATTATGTTTTGGTCCATCTGATGCTGCCAGGTTGCACCTCAGGCTGTTTAGGAGCTCAGTAATGCCCTGTTCCAGATCTTGGAAGAAATACCCCAGGACACCATCCATCGTCTCATTAGGAGCATGACCCGATATTGTCAGGGAAGCATACAAGCATGTGGGGGCCATACAAAACTAGTGAAGACCATTTTGAGTTGCTGCAATGACATTTCAGCAAAATCAACTAGCCTGCTGAATCATTTTTTTCAGCTTGATTTTTGGGGTGTCTTTGAATTCAGCACTCTGTAGGTTGAAAATTTTCATTTCCATCAAACAATGTGGCATCCTTTCATTCCTAACACTTTTTCCAGTCCATATCAGTATAGATATCCAGCATATTTTCGCCATTGGGGTCTGATGTGTTTTTAAAGTGTTCCTTTAATTTTTTTGAGCAGTGTAGATGAGGATCTGACTTAGAGGCGACTTACATTAGAGTCTATGGTCACAAGTCAGATAGAAGTCGCCTAGAACTAGCACAGGAACCCTTTCTAAAAAGTCAGCAGTGCTAAGACAGTTCTCATTGACTAACATGGGATTTCACAGCACATTACTTGGGGTCTCAAGTTAGACCCCAAGTCGCGGCAGTGTGAACTGAGCCTAAAACACTACAGCAACTATTTAACACTATAAATCAATTTATAAATATTTTTATACAATATTCACACAGCTTTTACCCAAGAGTCGCACATTTTCTAATTTGATTTAAAATGTGTAATTTCTATGTAAAACATTTATAAACAGACCCCTTATGTATCAGACCACTGATAAAGATCCTTCCCCACTCGCACAGATCTTTGGATGTATTTCATCTTTCCCTGGAGGCCTTTTAAAAATAATAAACAGTATAATACACAAGGAAGATTTTCAAAATGCTGATTAATCCTCCCTGGGTACCATGGTGTTAGGTTGTCTGCCTGGGGGAAGGAAGTAGCTGTTGAATTACAGTATGCAGTGTCGTCCCTTGTTGGTTATAAGAAAATCCAACTCCCAAAAGTAGATTTGCACAACATGCAGTATCTCTATTTAGAGAGGGTAATAAAAATATTACCATTCTCCTCAACATACCACAGAATTAACCAGAAACATAGCACTTTGGATACTCTTTCCTTAAAATATATGTAAACCCTAACCTTGTAAAACAACCCATTCAATTTAAAGTGGAACTTTACCCATAACAACTTGAAAATCATTTTCTTTAGCAAGGAACATATATACCACATTAATAATTATGCTACTAAAATTAGTGTGCGCTACAGCCCCGGGGGGGATAGGATCTGACTTGTTCTTTTCTCTTTTTCTACTTTTTCTCCGTTCATTATGCTGAATTTTACTTGCACAAGATAGTTCGATATGGACCAGATGACTTGATTCCAGTTGTTGTCTAATGCAGTGGTCCTCAACCCTGGCCCTCAGGGCCCACTAACAAGCCAGGTTTGCAAGATAACTGAAATAGATCCCAGGTGATATCATTTGCTGCTCAGTGATTGCAGTACTCTAGTCTGCATCTCTCCAAGGTAATACTTAAAATCTGGCCTGTTAGTGGGCCCCGAGGACCGGAGTTGAGGACCACTGGTCTAATGCACTGATAGGATACATGGCTGTTGTTGGGGATTGCCGATTTCAGACATAATTTTTAGACACGTTTTGTACTTCGGTCCATACACAATTTTCTGGAATCCTATAATTGTTCCTGATTCGATTGTATTTTGATATTGTTAATTGACAAATGTTCAAATTTCAACCTTTTGTATATTGCAAAACATTTATTAAAAACTATTGGAAATTAAAATGAGTGTGTGCTGTAAATTGCCTCCAGCATTGTTCCTGTTTCTTCTTGCCAGAGGCTGCCATTTTTCCCAAGCCCAGAGCCTCTGATCAGCAGTAAATCTTTAGGCTGTCAGCAGACCGGCCTCTACAAATTTGGCACAGTGCCTAAGAATAGAGAGCAAATGAGCATGTGCAGAGCAGGCGGAGACAGAATATTACTGGATTTGAAACAGTACAGGCAATTATTTTGAATGTTTTACATAATAGTTATACCTGCAAAAGGGACCAGCCTGAAGTGATCTACCAGGACTTTCATTTTTCTAATTAAAGTTCCACCTTAATATTCTCTTACACTGCCTTGAGAACTGTGTAGTAATGTTTTAAAGTGTTGGACCGTTATACTGACTGGAGAGGACAGCAGCCATGAGAATCATCTTTTGGAGGTTCCTCTAGAGCAGGGGTGTCAATTTATTCTCGGGCCGCATCAGCATTACGATTGCCCTCAAAGGGTCGGTTGAATCTAGATGTCCAGAGCACCCCACCCCCTCTTATATTCGGGTGCCAAGAGTTCCCCACCCTCCCTTACATCAAGTACACCCCCTTACCTTGTGCTGCTGCTGCTGGGAAGAAGCTGTGGCATTTCTGGGAAGCAGAAAATGCAGTGTCTAGAGGGCTGCAGCTGCAGGAGAGGTGTGAGGGCCATATGAAATGGCCCAGAGGGCTGGATTCGGCCCACAGGCCTTGTGTTTGACAACTTGTGCTCTAGAGGTTGCTAGGAGTTCCTGGAGCTGTGGCAAATTGACCTTCCAATTGATGGTGTCACATAGTTCTGGAGCCAATGCCATTTTGAAGAGCCGGCTGCATGACATCAATGACCTTTTTTTAGTGGCCTTTAAAAGCAGAGCTCCAGTCATTTTTTTTTTTAAAAACACCAACGTGATAGTCGCAGATTATCCAATTCATGCTGGCATATGCTGCATCTAATCTTTTTTTGTTATTTAGTTCTTCAATTTACTCACTGTAGCCTCTGTGACATGCAAACTCCCATCTTCGTTGTGGGCATCTGAGTTTCTTCCGGGATACAGTGCTGCTGGTTAACAAGCATGCACATCCCAATCTCATACCTGCGCAGTGTGTACAAAGTGTGCACTCGTTTTACTGCAGGTTGCCATAGCAAAAGCGTAGTCGGAGAAAGTTCCCACTGACTCCTGTGATTGATAACACTTATATCCCAGGAGCCAACGGGTAGCAGGATATGATATACCTCTCCGCGGCAAAGAACAACTGAAATGTAGATCTATATTTAGCCTATAGGTTAAATTCTTAAAAAAAACAAATAAATAAATAAATAAATAAATATCACAACACATTCCAAACATTAACCACTTGCCGACTGCCCAACGCCGATCTACGTCGGCAGTCAGCCCCTCACAGGCAAAGTGACGTAGGGCTACGTCACTAGCTTGTGAGGGTCTAGGGAGCGAGCGCGCGCTCCCGCGTGGTCACGGACCCCCCTGCGCATGTGTCACTCTGCGATCGGCGGGGGAGAGGGAGAATGTCAGGCGGCTTGTGTAAACAAGCTGCCTGTCATTCTCTCCTGTGTATGAAGGATGATCATACGGTTCTACTATCCGTTGATCACTGTTCATACATCTGAAGCCACAGCCAATCACAGTAGAAAGCACGCCCCTAGGGACACACATAGCCCCTCCCTTTCAAAAAAAGTTAACCCCTTCACTGCCAGTGTATTTTTACAGTAACAGTGCATATGTATAGCACTGATTACTGTAGAAATGTCACTGGTAACCCCAAAAGTGTCAAAAATGTCAGTCAAGGGTCCGATCTGTCCGCCGCAATGTCGCAGTACCGCAAAATCGCAGATCGCCGCCATTACGCGTTAAAAAAAAAAAACAACAAAAATGACAAAAATCTTTCCCTTTGTTAGTAAACGCGATAACTTTTGTGCAAACCAATCAAAATACGCTTTTTGCGATTTTTTTTTACCAAACATAGGTAGCATAAAACAAATTGGCCGAAAATGTTAAAAAATTTTGATTTTTACATTTTTTTGGGGGGGAATTTCATATAAAAAAAAAATGTAAAAAAAAATATTGCTATTTTTGCAAAATTTACGCTCTTTTTTTGTTTATAGCGCGTGATCCAAAAATAGCACAGGTGATCAAATACCACCAAAAGAAAGCTCTGTTTGTGGGAAAAAAAGGACGCCAAATTAGTTTAGATACAGCGTCGCACGACCGCGCAATTGTCCGTTAAAGTCACGCAGTGCCGAATCGCAAAATACCCTCTGGTCAGGAAGGGGGTAAAATCTTCAGGGGCTTAAGTGGTTAAGCTGCGATCAGCAACGCCAGGGGCCAAAGATCAAAAATAAGGTGGAACTCCACTTTAACCTCTTCCGGACCGCACGCCACAGACATACTGCAGCAGGCAGGCGCTCCTGCGCAAACCGACTTTGCCCTACGTCGGTCGCGCACCTGTAGCAAGGGGGCGAGTGCGCCTCCACTCGGCAGCGGGGACACCGATTGCTTCCCACTGAGAGAGAAGGACGGTCAGCTATTGTAAACACAGCAGACCGTTCTTCTACAGTATATAGGATCACAGGTCTCTGATCATTTCAAAAGCCCAACCCCCATACAGTTAGAAACACTCCCATAGGCTTACATTTAACCCCTTGATCACCCACTGTGTTAACCCCTTCCCTGACAGTTTCATTATTACAGTAACAGTGCAGATTTTTAGCACTGATTACTGTAATAATGTCACTGGTCCCCCCAAAAGTGTCAAAAATGTCAGTTAGGGGTCCGATCTGTCCGCCACAATATTGCAGTCCCGCTAAAAATCACAGATCGCCGGCATTACTAGTAAAATAAATAAAAAAAATAAAAAAATGACAGGCTGGTTTAGAGAAGTCACTTTGAAGATCGATTTCTGTACAACCAGCCTGCCATACATGGATCAAAAGCAGCCAAATTTTGATCTATGTACGGCCAGCTTAACTCTCCCCATTTGTCCAGATGATTGTTATTACCAAAAAATGAAAAGTTAATACTGCATTTGGAAGTTCACCAGAATAGGAAAAGAGGGGGCATTTTTTAATGAGGACACCAGTTTTGGTGACTACTAAGGATTTCCCTCACTTTGGAGGGTTTTTTCTCCCAGTTTCTGCTATAGCTATGGGATAGGAGGTAAATGGAAATCTCCCCAATGGGACACAGATTGCAAAATAAAATAGGACATAGATTACCTTTAGTCCTACTTTCATATAGTTATTTGCCTTGGACTTTGCTTTGTATGTCCCTTAAAATCAGTCATAATAGCTGCTAAGTCAGAGTGAACACTGCTTTGTTTACTTTCAGCATGTCTGCATTGTAAGGTGTAGATAGCAGCATGACTCAGAGCAAGTAAATACCATTTAACACAATTGGCGGTTTGGGGTAAAATTACTTGGGATGGAAACTACAACTTATTTTATGGGATCCAAAATCTTTTTAACAGTGCAGAAAACTGAATTTTATTAGACGTTCCGAGAGCTTCAAGAGCTAAAAATATTTTTTCTTTCTGATGGTAACCCATTTATTGACTGCCAGCATGTTATACAGATCTTACAGCTAAAACTCCGACATTGGCTGATGTGTTATGTGCAGGGATAATCTTCTGACAGATTTTTGAAAACCCAGGTTGCCTTACTCCCTGCTGTACTTTCCTGAGCTGCTGTCTGTTTTACAAGTCAAGGTCACAACAGCCAGCCAGCCTCTCCGCTGTATAGAACCAGCTTCTAAATGCAAGTCAACGGCCATAACAGCATCTTTAACCAGTTCTGGACCAGGATTTGCCCCCTTAATGACCAGGCCATTTTTTGCGATTCGGCACTGCGTTACTTTAACAGAAAATTGTGCTGTCGTGCCACACTATACTGAAATAAAATTGATGTCAATATTTTTCCCACAAATAGAGCTTTCTTTTGATGGTATTTGATCACCCCTGCGATTTTTATTTATTTTTTTTTTTTATAGCGCAAAAGAGCGACAATTCTGGAAAAAAAAAAAAAATTCACATTCTGCTATAGAACATTCCCAATAAAAAATAATAAAAGATGTAAAAAAAAAAAAAAAAAAAAAAAAAAATCTAAATTTTTCATCCATTTCGGCCAAATTGTAATCTGCTACATATTTTTGGTAATAAAAAAAATTACGCAAAAGGCGTATTTTGATTGGTTTGCGCAAAAGTTATCGCGTCTACAAACTAGGGGAAAGATTTAGGTCATTTCTATTTATTTATTTATTTTTTTACTAGCAATGGTGGCGATCTGCGATTTTTAGCAGGACTGTGACATTTCGGCGGACAGATCAGACACCTGACATTTTTGGGGGGGGGGGGGGGGGGACCAGTGACATTACTACAGTAAGCAGTGCTAAAAATATGCACTGTTACTGTAATGACGACACTGGCAGGGAAGGGGTTAACCTAGGGGTGATCAAAGGGTTAAAAGTGTGAGCCTAGGGGGGTGTTTTCTAACTGTATGGGGGGATAGACTTGTTCTCTCTGAAATGTTCACATGGTCATTTCACAACGGTCAGCTGTATTTACAACAGCTGACCCTGCTTCCTCTCTCAGCAGGGAGCGATTGTGGGTGCCCAGCAGCAATCGAGGCAGCCGGTCCCGTGGATCGGCATCACTGCTGCCTAGTGGGGGCGGGAGCGTGCGCGACTGATGTAGTGGTTTTACAACCACTTTTAGGAGCGTCAGGCTTTTTTTTCTTTTTTTTTTGAGCTTAAAAACATCCCTCCATGTTATTCTATGGTCTCATGCACACACATTTAAAGCTGTAAGTGGCATAGGTGTTTTCAAACTGCAAAAAAAACCCAGGGACAACACGTTCTAGCTGTAAAAACATCTGATGCTTGATGCGTTAAGCCGCATCAAGCATTTTTTTTTTGACATGTCAAAATCAATGGTTTCCTATGAGAGCCTATTGATTTGAATGGAAGTCACGTGTAGTGTGACTTGTACTCTGAGGATCTTGAAGGGTGAAAACGCCACGCCAAAATGAAAACACAAAAAAATAAATAAATAAATGGCGGCATGTTGTCCCCCCCCCCCCCTTCAAGTTCCATACCAGGCCCCTTGAGTCCGTATGGATCTTGAAAAGGAAACCCCACGCTATTCCCCCCAAGACCATACCAGACCCTTATCCAAGCACGCAAGCACCCCCCCCCCCTTCTTCTGGATCATACCAGGCCACACGCCCTCAACATGGCGGGGGGGTGGGTGCTTTGGGGTGGGGGGTTGCGCAGCCATTATTGATGGGGACAAGGGCCACTTTCCATCCCGACAACCCTGGGGGTTGATTGTGGGGGTCTACGGGCAGGGGGGCTTATCAAAATCTGCAAGCCCCCTTCAAGAGGGCCCCCTGATCCCGGCCCCCCCCCCCCCCATCCACCCCAAAAAAGGCAGTGTAGTGTAAATAATGACGAGAGAGAGTTTTGAGAAGTTCTTTATTAAAAATCTTCCTCCGATCTTCTCCCTCCGTTGTTCTGTGCCTCCGGTCTTCTCCACTGCTGCTGTTTTCTCCGCCGCCAACCCGGTCCTCTGCCGACACGTTCTCCTGTGATTATACCAGCTTCGCTCTTTGCAGCTTCTTATACAGCCATGGGGCGTGGCAACTCAATGACCCCACTTCTGGTGTTGTCATGTGACACAAGGAGCGGGGTCTCTGGATGATGTCACTGGGTGGCCACACCCCATGGCTATATAAGAAGCCGCAGAAAGCGGAGCTGGCATAAACATGGGAGACAGCATCGGCGGCGAAGACCAGACGCACAGAACACCAGGAGAAAGAACACCGGAGGGAGAAGATCAGAGGAAGAACACCGGAGGGAGAAGAGCAGAGAAAGAAGACCTGAGAGAGCACAACACTGCCTTTTTTTGGGGTGAATGGGTAGAGGTACAATGTACCCCATACTCATTCACATGGGGGGGGGGGGATCTGGAGGCCCCCTTATGAAAGGGGGCTTCCAGATTCCGTAAGTCCCCAGCCCGCAGACCCCCACAACCACCGCACAGGGTTGTCAGGAAGAGGCCCTTGTCTCCCACAACATGGGGACAAAGCGCTTTGGGTTTGGGGGGCAGAGCCCCCCACCCATGTTGTGGCCTGGTACGGTCCATTGGGGGGGGCACGCTCGCCCGTCCCCTCCTCTTTCCTGACCTGTATGCTTGGATAAGGGTCTGGTATGGATTTTTTTATGGGGTTGGTGTCTTTTTATTAGACAGATTCACTGGCTTAAATGGTTTCCGAGTCAATGACCTGGACCAACTATGCAGATCTGGACAGCTCAAGTTAAAAGGAAACATTTGCACTCCCAATGTAACTCCTATGTAAAAACAGCTTCCCCAGATTGCCCTTCTTGTCTGGAAACTGGGGGATTAAAGGGGGGGGGGTGTGCCTAGTTCACCATTAAAGCCAAGTACACACAGATTGAATAATCGGTCGGTATCCATAGGTTCAAAAGGAACTGGCCAACATCCGGTCAGTGTGTACAGCTGTTCTTTGTTCTTCCAACAGAATCCGGTCTAACGGACAGCTTTTGTTGAAGGGACATGCTGGCAAACCAGCATTCGATCAGCGTAGGCAGCCAGTTGGGGGGGGGGGGGGGCGGCCCGCTGGGTTGAGTGGAAACAAACTGACCTTTCCTCTGGTCCATTTTGGTTATGTCCTTGTATGGTTCTTCCGTAAAGCCACTGTGTATCATTTTAATCTACTTGAAGCCTTCTTTCGATTGCCTATATACAGAATTACAAAATACAAAAAGGTGCTATGTCTAGAACCGGTTTTTGATGTTTAGTAATAGTAGTGATGTTTTAACAAAAGCAGGTCTGTTAATAAGGGTCATGTCAGATAGGGGAATTTATTTGCAGTAATACTCTTTAGCAGTAATACTCTTTTTAAGAGAATTCTTGCTAAGGAAATCAGTTATTTTCTATGAAATCACTAGCTCACCAGTTTTATAGCAATTGCGTTTCTTTTGCATTACATGTCTATAACAAGCTTGCCAGCAACCATGGCTCTACATTCACCTCCATAGCTTAGCTACAAATCTCAGAAGAATAGTGATTTGTAGTAGTGAACGCTTATGTAATGATGTAGCAACCAAAAAACTTGTTGCAACAAACTACCAGTGACTATTGCGATCACTATTGCAATGTAAGCTATAAAATCATGCATTTGCGATATGTAGTGACATTTGCGATGATATGTAGTGACATGGAATCACTGCTCCAAAAATGACTCATCTAACAAAGTTCTAAGACTCATCTAACAAAAAAAAAAAAAAAAAACCCATTTGATGCAGAAAGAATTTTTAAATTTAAGGTTATTATAGAATAATTTCTTTAAATCTGTGGACAGCTACAACTTTCTAGACCATGCTAAAAACTCTAATTGCTTTTTTCTTGCAGCCATGGAAACAGTCTGCTTATACGTCGGATTTGCTGCTTTTCTCAACTCCTGAAAATGACAGCTGAAGAATGGACTTTAGAATCGGATTCTTTGCTATAGGGCAGGAGAGAGAGATGCTTTCTCTAACAGACACTTTTATAAATAAAGTAGAAAACTGACTACTGCTTGCCATAAATTCAGCTTTAATAAAATGGATGCAGCCTGAAGGATTATGCCTTTGAACTTCATCACCAAGGGCTAATCCATTACATAATGCTTAAAATGCAAGCAACTATAAAATTCAGTTACGTTTTGAAAACATTTAAATAAATGTAGCCTCTTAACTGCAATCCCCTGTAAATCAGTATTCAGACTGAAAGAAAGAGCAGCAATTGCAAGCCAGAGAGGCTTTAGTGCACGCATCTCCAAACCACGTGCCGCATGTGGCCCGGAACTGCAGGCAATGCGGCTCATCGGCCGCGGAACTTTAGACAGAGTCCCGCCTTTGGCCAACGGCTCACCGACACCCGCAAGTGCCGCACAATCTCCCGGCTGTTGCGGGAGACTTAAGCCTCGTACACACGCATCGATTATTGGCCGGGAATTTTCGGCCAACGTCCGATCTGCTGATTTTCGGCTTGTTAGTATGATGCTTCCGACAACCGACTCCGACTTTTCGGCCGAAATAAATCTGGTGCGCAGGCTATAAAATTTTTGTTGGCCGTCAACACAACGGCCGATTTTACGTCAGTCAGTACAGATTTCGGCAGACAAAAATCTGATGAGCAAGACTGGGCATGCTCAGAGAAGAAAAACACATGGAAAGTAAACCAGAACATGACATCACTTCTGAAGTTGGTTTTTGTTGGCCGATAAAATTAGTGTGCAGTCTAGAGCACATTTCAACCAACAAAACAACACTGGACAAAAGACGGCCGATCGGTCGGCCGATAATCGTTGCGTGTGTACGAGGCATTAGGATGTCTGCAGTCAGTGACAGAGCCGCTGCTTCCTGTAAAGTTCAGGCTCTGTCACAGGCGGAGTGATGAAATGCACTCTGCCTGTGACAGGAGCCATACAGGAAGGAACGGCTCTGCTCTCTACTGCAGCCGCTGCTTCCTCCAGCAGTACCCAACGTCATGACCAGCAGTACCCGCATGACAAGCATTACCCGCCAGCAGTACCACCAGCATTAGCCGTCGGCTGTAACCGCACCAGCAGTTTGCAAAATAAGTAGAAAAGGTATGTGCATTAGCGTGTGTAAATTGTTGCAATATGTTTTTAATAACTAGTTGTGTTTTGTCATAATATGTCATGTCCTTGTTCATACATGTATGAATAAGAACATGACATTTTCTGGCTCCCTAAGTCACATGTGCTAGGGGTGCAACTATCCCCCAGCACATAACTGTAAATATCCCAGCATGTGCAGTGTTTCTGACTCCTACCACCATCACCACTTCAAATCATTGAAGGTCATGGAGGATAGAGTGTTCCCTTAATATCTCTCAGAAAAAGTAAACCTCTGTATACTGATTTAATTTCATCATCGTTTGATGCGGAGCAGGAAGGGTGCGGCAGCGTTTTATTACTTATATACCTTAAAGCGGAGTTCCGGCCACGAAAATGTTTTTTCAATAAAAATACCCCCGGGACAGTCAGGGCTAGTACATTCCACAATGGATAGCCTCTGTACTGTCCCGGGTTGCACTTACCTGCAAAAAGAAATACTTACCTTGAAAATTTCTTCTCCAGCGCTGGCATCTCGGATGTGGGCAGCTGAAGCCAGCGCGTCCTCTTCTGCGTCCTCTTCCGTGTCCTCTTCTCCCAGAATGCGCCTGCAGCGGCCCCGCTCGTCACTTCCGATGCGGGCGCGTCATCCCTCCACAGCTTCTGGGCATGCCCAGAAGCTGTTTAGCAGGGAATGATGCGCCCGCACCAGAACTGACGAGCGGGGCCGGTGCAGGCGCATTGATTTCTGGGAGCAATTACGTTCAGCTCCCAGGAATCAATGCAAAGAGGAAGTGATGGCGTGGGCCGCGGCCGCAGAGGGAGGAAGTGGAAGAAAGGCGAGTATATTTTTCTTCAATAACAAGTAAACAAAAAAAAAAAACAAAAAAAAAAAAAAATCTTAACTATCCATTTATTTTACAGGTGACCAAAAGCAAGCGGATGGCCCAAAATCGACTATGTCTATTTTGTGGCCGGAACTCCGCTTTAATTAGGATATATTTTATATGCAGCCCGAGAAAATTTCTCTACACACATTGTGGCCCAGAGAAGCCAAAAGTTTGGACACCCATGGTTTAGTGCATTGCACAGTGCCAGGAATCCACAAATAGGACATAGCAGCCTTTTTAAACCAGGGTGCCTTGACAAAATGCCTAAAAATTGCCCCAAAATTGTATACAAGCCAGCGGGTGGAACAAGCCTGCCTTTTTATTACACAGAGCCACAGGTTTTCATTTTCCACCATTATAACCTTCCAGCTGTTGGTCGCCTGTACAGCATCCTTGTTTACCTCTTGCTTGCCCCTCTTCTTTAGCACTGGGGTCATATTAGTGGAGTGAGGTAGAAGAGAAACATTGGAATACTAGTCTGTACCAGTGTGCTTTGGTAGAATAAAATAACTCTAATGTTCAACACAGAGGAACTCAAACTAAATTTCTGGTCTCGGGGACCCCTGCAAAAAATTAAAAATCTACAACTCACGACACATTAGTGTACCAGTCAGTGGGAAGAATGCTCCTTACGCTTGTCATCATTAGCTCCCAGGTATGCCCCTGCCAAGACCACATCCAAGGCAATTTCCTGAGGATGTTTGGCTTGGGACACAGGGAAGGCAACACAATGTCTTCATTCAAATGACAGAGACCACCATAGGAAGGAATGATGGACAGGGGCAAAACACCACCTTAGCCTTGTGAATCACCAATAAGGTGACCGACAGGATAACGCCGCCAGTTCCGACACCCTGCGTGCAGAGGTGATAGCCACCAAAAAAAGCCACCTTCTGGGGCAGGGAAACCTCCCATAAAATTTTCAAAGGGAGGCTTCTGTAGAGCTAAAAGCACCCCATTAACATCCCAGGGTGGCAACGGAGCCCGCACTGTAGGAACCAAAATGTCGAACACCCTGAAGAAAAGGTACGCACCAGGGAGTGTGAGGCCAAAGGTCGTTGGAAAAAGACCACCAAAACCGATACCTGGCCCTTGATGGTACTCAAGGCCAATTTCTGTTCAACCCCAATTGAAGGAAGGTTCCGAGCTACCGAGAAGAAGCGAGGATGAACCCCAAGAGAATCACACCACACAATGCAAGTCTTCCACGTATGATGGTAGATCTTCCTAAAGTAGATTTCCTAGCTTTTAACAGTGTAGGAATCACTGACTCAGACAAACCTTCAGCACCTGACGTTCAGTCAACCCGTCAAAGACAGCGACTGTAAAGCAGGATGAAAGATCGGTCCTTGGGACAGCAGATCCTCCCTGAGAGGAAGTCCCCAAAGGAGCATCGGCGACTAGCCGCACCCGATCGGCATACCAAGACCGGTGAGGTCAGTCTGGACAGAATCCCTTCCGCTTTGATCCTGCACAGGAGTCGTGGCAAAAATTTAAGAGGGCTGGAACAAACCAGTCAGCCCACCTTAGAATGCCAGCTACTTACCGACCCACGAGGACACTACTTGTACCCCCTTGGCGATTGACATAGACCATGGCCGTGGCATTGTCCAAATGAATTCGTACTGGACACCCCTGAAGACAAATTGTCCAATGAGCCAGACAAAGGCTGATCACTCAGATTTCCAGAACATTAAATCGGCAGTCTGGACTTTGCCAGAGCCCAGACCACCTGAGCACATCTGCTGAGGATGCCTCCCCACCTGAACAGGCCGGCATTAGTGTTGACAACCATCCAGTATAATGGGAGTAAGGATTTTCCCTGTCAAATTGTCAGAGAACGAAGCCACCTCTAGAGACCATGGATCCTTGTCCCTTTCACCAGAATCTTTTTTTTTTTTTTTTAAAAAGAAAAAAATAATAAATCGCAAGGACCAGAGATCCCAGCAAGGAACTAGGTCCTTACTCCTGACTAGGCAGGAAAAAAAAAAAAAAAAACAACAGTGCCTATAACTATATACCCCCTGGGACTACCCATAGGCATAGTCAATCTTTTTCCTGCCTAGTGTTCAACTCCTGTAGGGGGCAGTGTAACCCAATGGTTATGGTTGTGTCCAACAATGAACGAAAAAGAAACAGTGACGAATAAAGCCCCGTACACACGTAGCGATTGTTGGCCGTAAATATTCGGCCGCCGAACGATCGGCCGATTGTCGGCTTGTTAGTATGATGCTTCCGACAACCGACAGCGACTTTTTGGCCGAACAGAATCTGTTGTGCAGGCATTAAAATGTTTGTTGGCCAACACCAGAACGGCTGATTGTTCCTCAGTCAGTACAGAATTCGGCCGACAGACAGCAGATTAGCAAGACTGGGCATGCTCAGAAAAGAAAAAACACACGGAAAGTTAACTATCACATGACATTATTTCTGCAGTCGGCTGTTGTTGGCCGACAAAATTCATGTGCAGTCTTTTGCAGTTTTCAGCCGACAGGACAGCAGCGGACAAAAGACGGCCGATCGTTCGGCCGACATTCGGTACGTGTGTACGGGGCTTAAATGCCACCAAAAGATTGTGTGAAAAAAAAAAAAAAAAAAAAAGGGAAAAAAAATCATATGGGTACAGTGTTGCATTACTGAATAATTGTCATTCAAAATGTGAGAGGAATGAAAGCTGAAAATTGGTTAGGAAGGGGGTATAAGTGCCCAGTGGGTAAGTGGTTAAAGTGGTTGTAAATCTCAGACATCAAATCTGAACAAAGCATATCCCTTTGCAGTGTGTACTTGCCCCAATTGGGATCACTAAGGGCTCTTTCACACGGTCCGCCTCCGTGCTGCTCAGCGGGGATCGATCCGCTGATCCCCGCTGAGCCGGCGGATGACACCTCCCTCTCCATCAGGATGATCACTAGGGTGGCTGGTTTGAATCCCAACCATGACATCACTTGCCTAAAGTTTGCATGTTCTCCCTGTGTCTGCATGGGTTTCCTCCTACACTCCCAAAGACATGCTGGTAGGTTAATTTGATGGATTGCGTATAAATTGGCACTAGTATGTATGAATCTGAGTTAGGGACCTTCGGTTGTAAGCTCTTTGAGGGCATGGACTGATGTGAATGTAAAATATACAGTTATATAAAGCACTGCATGAATTGACAGTGCTATACAAGTACCTGTAATAAACATATCACTAAATGCTCTATCTTTAAAGGGTAACTCCACTTTCTTGGGGGGAAAAAATAGCAAATAAAAGAAAAAAAACAATATAGCGTATACAATTGTGACACAAATCATATTGTAACTGAATGTTAGTAAAAATGACCTTTCCTTTTCAATCTGCTGCTGTTGTAATTTTCTGAAAATGTAATGCAATATGGCTACCTGAAGCTGTTCTGTACACAGAATGTGTACTGACCACACTCTAGAAACATAATTTACTGCTTGTGTGATTGGCTCACCAATTTCCCCAGAAGTCTGCCTAAGATATAAGTCAGATTTCAGGCATCCCCTGCCGCAAAAATGTCATTTTTGGTGAGATAATCCCAATAGGAACACATCTAAAGGGGTGCAGACCGAGCAGATTTCCTCATTAGAGCACTGCAGCTGCCACAGCTGATAGATAATTATGAAACCACTCCCATTAGACCCACTCAGCACAGAGGCACAGAGGAGCAAACGATTTCTTCAGAATAACAAAAGGTAGGAATCTGCAACAAAGTTTGTTATAATCCTTGCAATGTACAGAGATAACCCAGAAGGGAATGTTTTTTCCTCAACAAAAGTGGAGTTACACTTTAAATACTTTCGTAATCTGCAAATTCATTTTTTTTTTTTTTTTTTTTTTTTTAAGTTTGAACAGTGCGCATAGTTGTGGTCATGTGCATCTGAAACAATTCCCAGTAATCACAGTCCCTACTAAACTAATGTGCATGTGTGGGCTGAATTTTAATGAATATAGAGGGTTTACAGTGCTTGTGCGTGCCAGCATGAATGAATGCATTGGCATGTGCAGTTCATTTTGGAAGTCCGCTATGGAGGTTGTCCAAGATTCCACACATAGGGGCTGATTTACTAAAACTGGAGAGTGCAAAATCTGGGGCAGCATTGCATTGAAATACCAGTTTACAGTTATTATTGGCAAAGCTTAAAGTGATTCTAAAAGGCAGAAAGTTTTTTACCTTAACCACTTGCCGACTGCCTAACGCCGATCTACGTCGGCAGTCAGCCCCTCACAGGCAAAGTGACGTAGGGCTACGTCACTAGCTTGTGAGGGTCTAGGGAGCGAGCGCGCGCCCCCGGAGGCGTGGTCACGGACCCCCCCCCCGCGCGTGTGACCGGCGGACCCGATGTCCGCCGGTCACTCGGCGATCGGCGGGGGAGAGGGAGAATGTCAGGCAGCTTGTGTAAACAAGCTGCCTGTCATTCTCCTTGCTGTTAAGACACTGATCACTCGGATCTAGTATGTAGATCCGTTGATCAGTGTCCTTACAGCTGAAGCCACAGCCAATCACAGTAGAAAGCACGCCCCTAGGGATACACACAGCCCCTCCCTCCCAAATAAAGCTAACCCCTTCACTACCAGTGTATTTTTACAGTAACAGTGCATATATATAGCACTGATTACTGTAGAAATGTCACTGGTAACCCCAAAAGTGTCAAAAATGTCAGTCAAGGGTCCGATCTGTCCGCCCCAATGTCGCAGTACCGCAAAAAAAAAAAAAAAAAAAAAAAAAAAAAAAAAAAAAAAAAATCGCAGATCGCCGCCATTACACGTTAAAAAAAAAAACAACAAAAATGACAAAAATCTTTCCCTTTGTTAGTAAACGCGGTAACTTTTGCGCAAACCAATCAAAATACGCTTTTTGCGATTTTTTTTACCAAACATAGGTAGCATAAAACAAATTGGCCGAAAAAGTTAAAAAATTTTGATTTTTACATTTTTTTTTTTTAGGGAATTTCATATAAAAAAAAGGGAAAAATATTGTTATTTTTGCAAAATTTACGCTCTTTTTTTGTTTATAGCGCGTGATAAAAAAAAAAAAAAAAAAAAAAAAAAAAAAAACACGCACAGGTGATCAAATACCACCAAAAGAAAGCTCTGTTTGTGGGAAAAAAAGGACGCCAAATTCGTTTAGGTACAGCGTCACACGACCGCGCAATTGTCCGTTAAAGTCACACAGTGCCGAATCGCAAAATACCCCCTGGTCGGAATGGGGGTAAAATCTTCCGGGGCTTAAGTGGTTAATGCATTCTATGCATTAACCCCTTCACGCCTAAGGGTAAAACAAATCTTAATTCCCAAGTCCAATTTTTACAACTTTGACATGTATTAGTCAAACCGTACATATCATCACAACTATGTGCATCCAAATGGATTACATCTTGATTTTTCAGGACAAATTGGGTGCTCATTTAGTGGTAAATGGTAATGGATATCTACTGATTTTTTTATTATTATTTATTATCTTGGGAAAACTTGCCCAAAATGGTAAAAAAAAAAAAAAAAGAAACTTTTTTAAATGTAACTGTATATTTCTTGCTACTACCATAACCTACCAAAGAACAACCCAATATAAATTTTCTTGCGCCTGACAATGGCAGCGATAGTGTATGTTAGCTGTTGTTTTTACCCACAGTACATCCCAGAAACAACAGCACTTTACTTTTTTTATCCTCCCTAAAACACACAGACACTTATACTAAATTTAAAAAAAAATGTAAAATTCTGTCCTACAAATACTGACCCTGACCCAAACACCAACCCTGGGGTGGACCTAGATCAAACCTTGACTGTGGGTATAGTTGATGTGCACAGAAGCCTCATTGGATGATACAGCAGCAGGCGCCATTGGCTACCCTTGCTGTCAATCAAAGTCAGTGAGCCAATGAGAAGAGAAAGGGGGGGGGGGTGAGCCTGCTTGGGAGGAGAGAGGGACCAGTAGTGCCAGCGAGGGACCTGAAAAGAGGCGGACCCAGGATGCTCTGTGCAAAACTACTGCACAGAGCCAGTAAGTAGAACAGGTTTGTTAATTTTTAAACAAAAAACAAGGACTTTAATATCACTTTAATTGAACAAGCTGAAGTTAGAAGTGGATTGTTACCATGTAGAGCTGCATCAGATTTTGCACTCTCCAGTTTTAGTAAATCAACCCTATAGTGGGACCATGTTAAAGGACAGATGCCACCTTCATAAGGAAAGTCCATGCAATATATTTTATAAACCTATATTTGTTGATGCATTGGTAGATGTGGATATTACCAGATACAGAACTTATATCAGTTTAGTGCATGCAATATGATTTTTTTTTTTTTTTTTTTTTTTTTTTTTAAGAACCAGCAAACTAGACCTGGTAGCCATGGTGATCAGTAATTCCCAGTCTTATTAACCACTTTGCCACTGAGTACCGTAGTACTACTGCGGCAAAGTGGCTCGTTATCGACTGACGACGTAGACCTACGTCGTCAGACACTCCCCCTTGTGGGCGGCGCTCGCGCGCCGCCGGAGGCTCGCTCCCGCTGTATTCAGTCACAGCGGGAGTCGGGCCAGGGGAGAAGCAGCGGCGATCGCCGCTGCTCTGCCCCGATCGTCGGGGATCTAGTGTGGAGATCCGCCCGCCTGTGTAAACACAAGCGGGCGGATCTCCCAAGTGACAGGGAGTGACAGATCGGAGTGTTCAGCATAGCTGAACACTCTGATCTGTCCCTGGCTCACACAGTCACCTCCCCCCCCCACATGTCAGTATGCACCAGGCATACATTAACCCCTCCCTCTCCAATAAAATTAACCCCTTCCCTGCCAGTGTCATTTTTACAGTAACAGTGCATATATATATATATAGCACTGATTACTGCAGTAATGTCACTGGTACCCCCAAAAGTGTCAAAAATGTCAGTCAAGGGTCCGATCTGTCTGCCACAATGTCGCAGTCCCGCAAAAAAAAAAAAAAAAAAAAAAAAAAAAAAAAAATCGCAGATCACCGCCATTACGCGTTAAAAAAAAAACCACCAAAAATGACAGAAATCTTTCCCTTTGTTAGTAAACGCAATAACTTTTGCGCAAACCAATCAAAATACGCTTATTGTGAATTTTTTTACCAAACATAGGTAGCAGAAAACAAATTGGCCAAAAATTTAAAAAAAAATTTGATTTTTACATTTTTTTGGGGGGAATTTCATATAAAAAAAAAAAATGTGAAAAATATTATTTTTTCAAAATTTACGCTCTTTTTTTGTTTATAGCGCAAAAAGTAAAAATCGCACAGGTGATCAAATACCACCAAAAGAAAGCTCTGTTTGTGGGAAAAAAAGGACGTAAATTTTGTTTGGGTATGGCGTCGCACGACCGCGCAATTGTCAGTTAAAGTCGCACAGCGCCGAATCGCAAAAAGTGGCCCAGACGTAAGACAGCAAAATGCTCTAGTGGTAAAGTTGTTAAACAGACCCTGACAAATCCTGATTACTATGGAGTTTTGTTTTTTTTGGACCATTCAACAGACAGTACTGATCCATACTGTCACATACAGTAGGGATCCACCGATTATCGGCAAAGCCGATATATCAGGGGCCAATCTGCACTTTCCCCAATATATCGGAATCGACCCCTGAGGCTACCGATATTTCGGAAAGTGCATGTACCGGAGTGATGCCTGCAGCTAGAGGAATCACCCCGGTACCGGCGTCCATAGCCGACGGTCGGCTGTCTTGTAATGACAATGGATGTGGCTGAGAAGCTGCTCGGCTGTCATTACAAGGAGCGGACGCCCCCCCCCTCTTGCCGCCTTCTGCGGCTCCCCTGGGTCTCCCATCCCACCGGGAGACCCGGCAACCAGCCTGCACGGCCACCGAAAGAGAAGACCCGATCAAAGCCACATTTAGCTCTGATCGGGTCTCCATGTAAAAACCCGGAAGTGATGTCATGACATCACTTCCGGGTACTCGCCGCCAAATTCAAAAAAATTACAGCATTCAAAACAGCCAAACTTGGCATTTTGAATGCTTTTAAGTGCAGAGGAGGAGTTTTGGGGTCTTTTAGACCCCCAGATCCCTCCACAAGAGTACCTGTCAAAAAAAAAAAAAAAAAAAATGTTTTTTAACATCCGTTACCGATACCGATATGCGATGACCAAAATATCGGTATCGGCAATAAAAAAACGATATCGGTCGATCACTAATGTACAGTTACATGTCACAGTACTGACCTCCACGCACAGTAATGACTGATATGTTCACTCATATAATATAAATACACAATATGTAGAAATCTCTCTTTATCCCACAAAGAGAAAAGCCGTTATTCAGGCAGTGAGAATATGTTTCCTGGGATATGGGACTCAAAGTGATCTTGAGGTTTAACGTACATTATCAAAAAAAAAAAAAAAACAAAACAGTAACTTTTTCTGTAAAAGAATGGCTTTCAATTAAATTGGGAAACAAATCCAGTACTGCTTTTTAATCTTTGTGGCCAAACATGTGAAACGTACCCTCTTTACCTCTGCTGGCTTCAGATCTCAGGAGGAGGGGGAGCAGGGGAAGCAAAGCAGTGTCTTTCCACCTGGGCTATCTGTTTCACTAAAAGCATGGAGACTCATCCATGACAAAAGCTGGCAGCGTACACATAAAGGTGGTGCCATGGGAACCTCTAAGGGCATGGAGCCACTAGAAAACAGCAACAAGGGAAGGATTTGAAAAGAACCCCATGCTTAAGCGGTTGTATACTCATAGAAAAAACAAAACAAAAACAAACCCTGCAGGACAAAGGCATAATGAGCTAGTATGCATCGCATAAGAGCTCATTATGAAATACTTACCTTAGGACGAAGCCCCGACACGGTCGTCTGGACAACGCTGAGGGCGCTGACATGCTCTCTCGGCGTCTCTTCCTGGTTCAGCGGCTCCGGCGCTGTGAGTGGCTGGAGCCACGATGACGTCACTCCCGCGCGAGTTCACTTTCCGGCAAGATCCGCCGGACCTTCAGGAGCGCATGCGCCGCAGACGTCAGCGGCTGCATGCAGGTTGAATATCTCCTAAACCGTGCAAGTTTAGGAGATATTCATTGTACCTACAGGTAAGCCCTATTATAGGCTTACCTGTAGGTAAAAGTCATATAGCAGAGTATACTATCGCTTTAAAGTGGAAGTCCAGACAAAACCTATCTAATGCTAAACCTGCTCTTTGCCACATTCTAAACCTAATCTATGGAACCCTGTAAAGCAAAAATTGCTATACTTGCCATTTCTGCAGCTGATCGGGTCCAGTCCCTGCATCAGCTGTCAGTGGTGGTTTCAGTGTGGAGGTGGGTGCAGGAAAGACAGCAGACAACAGAAGCATCGTAGTAAGTCTAGAGGGGATGTTGCTTACCAGCCGTCCTCTCCTGCATACAGCTTCCGCCGCTGAAATACGAATCGGCTGCAGAATAGTTAGGTACAGCGATTTTTTCTTTACAGGGTTATATAGATTAGGTTTAGAATGTGGCAGAACAGATTTAGTTAGTTTTTGCCTGGACATGCACTTTAAAGTGAAAAAAAGAAGCATGCAAACATGGTAAGTACTGATGTCTGCAGAACCAATACGTTTTAGCGCCGGTTCACATTACCGCGACGCTACTTCCTGGGGCGACCTCCGAGATCACGGTGCGAGCAGCGCGCCGCGACCTCGGAGCGGCCGCCACGGACTTCATAACATTGAAGTCTATGGCGGTCGCCTCCTGGTCGCCCCAAAGAAGCTCCGGACCCTTTTTCTAGGTCGGAGCGACTTGTGTCGCTCCTATTAGAACGGGTCCGCAGCTTCCCTATGGGAGGCGACCTGTGAGGCGACCAGGTCGCCTCACAGGTCGCCCTAGTGTGAACTGAGGCTAAGGGGGTTGTTTTTTATTTACATCAAGACTTAACCAACTGAATACAGCCGTACACATATACATGGCCTTGTATTGAGGTTATTATAACAGGATTATGACTGCAGCTACAGCCATGATCCTGCTACCAACTTTTTCAGCCGGCGATTCTCTCTTGTAAAAGTGATTCAAGTGGCTAGAGAGCCATCCAAACACTTTTACAGGTGGAAGAAGAGGTCATCCCATTCCTTTACTGGGCTCTCCTTTTACACTGGAGAACTAGGTACCAATGCGACCACTCACACTGAGGGCATTTGACAAAGTGACAGGAACTTTCGTTGTCCCTTCCCCCTCTGATTTCAGAAACTGGAAGCGACTAGGATTTTGTCACTTCCAGTTTGGCTTGTTTGTTTACAACCCATTACAGACTTGTAAAGCAACTGATCAAACAGATCTCGGTTTCATCGACTGCTTTAGAGCGGTGGTCCTCAACTCTGGTCCTCAGGGCCCACCAACAGGCCAGGTTTGCAAGATAACTGAAATACATCCCAGGTGATATATTTTGCTGCTCAGTGATTGGAGTACTCTAGTCTGCATCTCCCCAAGGGGATACTTAAAATCTGGCCTGTTAGTGGGCCCTGAGGACCGGAGTTGAGGACCACTGCTTTAGAGGACAGAGGAGAGATCTGGGGTCTAATAAAGAGGACCGGTCATGTCCCATGCTATCGCATGGATGTTGTTCATCCCTTGTGATAGCAATAAAAGTAGCCAATCAGCAAAAGATGTAAATAAAATACAAAAAAAATTATCAAATGTGAACACACATGTGAGGTACCACCGTGAACAATAATTCTAGCACCAGAGCTTCTGTGTAACTCAAAACTGGTAACCTGTAAGGCACCGTTCATACCTGAGAGATTTTCTGCTTAAAGCTTGTAGTTCTAAAACGCTCAACAAGCCAAATCCTATTCATTTCAATGGCCTCTGTTCACATCTGAGCATTCTGTCGCCTGAAGCAAAATGCCTGTTACTCAAAAATGTACATGAGCTGCTCAGGTGTTTATTGCAGCCTAAAGGCTTCCAAAGGGTTGTCTATGGATAATTTAATGTACGGAATTTTGTTTTCATTCCACAGACAAGCACAATTTAAGTCCCCGTTCACACTGGGGCGACCTGTGAGGCGACCTGGTCGCCTCACAGGTCGCCTTCCATAGGGAAGCTGCGGACCCGTTCTAATAGGAGCGACACAAGTCGCTCCGACTTAGAAAAAGGGTCCGGAGCTTCTTTGGGGCAACCCGGAGCGACCGTCATAGACTTCAATGTTATGAAGTCCGTGCCGGCCGCTCCGAGGTCGCGGGGCGAGCAGTGCACCGCGACCTCGGAGGTCGCCCCGGGAAGTAGCGTCGCTGCTATGTGAACGGGGCCTCAAAGCATGACAAGTATAACAATAATATTATTATTATCATCAACAACAACAATACAGGATTTATACACTCCCCGGCCACTTTATTAGGTATACCTGTTCAATTGCTTGGTAACACAAAATTGCTAACCAGCCAATCACATGGCAGCAACTCAATGCATTCAGGCATCTAGACATGGTGAAGATAACTTGCTGAAGTTCAAACTGAGCATCGGAATGGGGAAGAAAGGGGAACTCAACTGACTTTGCATGTGGCATAGTTGTTGGTGCCAGACAGACTGGTCTGACTATGTCAAAAACTTCTGATCTACTAAGATTTTCACACACAGCCATCTCTAGGGTTTACAGAGAATGGTCCGAAAAAGAGAAAATATCCAGTGGACAGCAGTTGTGTGGATTAAAATGCCTTGTTGATGCCAGAGGAGAATGGGCAGACTGGCTTGAGATGA